>NC_133333.1:129676292-130013792 GCF_042186555.1 Aquarana catesbeiana | reverse complement strand
ATTTTTACTCACCGCTGGATTTATTTGACTATTTATATTTATTCTTATATATTCATTTTCATGCAGATTGTGAAGCGCTTCAAATATCATTATTTATTCTTTTTAAGTGACTCTGAAAACATTCTCTTTTGATAGCAGCCTCACTTGGTTTTATGTGTAATTATCAGCTATTTAGCATCACAGCGCTTTGTGTTTTATATATATTTTTTACACCTGCAATTTACGCCATCTCAGTGATAAATGACTACGGCCTCAAAAACGCAGCCAGAAACTGGATTCTCCACACAGGAAGCTGACGGAAGCATGAATCCAGTCATGCAAACCTGCTGTTCCAGATGCTTCCACCAAGCCTCCTGCCCAGTTGGTAGGCCCTCTGCCTGCAGTGCCTGTTTTGGTGGAAGGAATTTATACGAGAGCCATCCTTGATTCGGGTGCTCAGGTTACCAGGGATTTTTATACAAGGTATTTGATGTATATGCCCCTGCAAAAGTTGGAAGATATAGAGATTCAGGCTATTTAAATGGAGGATTACCCTTGTGATGGATATCTGCGGATCAAGTTGTCGTGTGATCCAATGAGGACTGGGAAGCCTCAGAACTTTGAGACACTGGCCATTGTGTGTCCTTGGCTTCCAGGGTTCACAGGTAGTTCATTGATTGTTGGGACCAACACAGATCTGGTGAAGTGGTTGTTAGTCCCTGTTGTCCACAGATATGGTCCCCTGCCTTCTTTGTCAGTGGAAGAGCCAGAAGTGTCTGCATCCTTCACAGTGGGCGTAGAAGGATCCATAGAAAAAGAAACTGATCTGCAGCAGGCAAATCAGTCAATTGGGAAGATGGGGCTATTGAGCCTACCATGCCTGAGCCAAGGGCACAGAAGGGGCGGAGAGTCATGCGCCATCTCAAAAGATCGACCTGTGATGTGTTGAGTGAGAGCCCAGAAGACGTCATAATCATCCCCAAAGAGATTCTTGACATACCTGACCTGTTCACCACAGATTTGGTGAAGGGCGACCCTGACTCACCCTTTGGCACAACTGGCAAGGCCAGCCCAGTAGAGGTGGCCTGCAGACAGGACAACCCCCATCATATGACAATTGGTGAGAGGTTTCTCTGTAAAACCTGTGTCATAAAATGAGTCGTTTGAGTCATGTAATGTTAACAGTTTGTTGTTGTTATGCTAACCTGCTTTTCTCCACGTGTATTAAAAAGCATGTACCAGGTCAAGGACTGCTACTTCTTTTGGGGACCAAAGGTTCTCTGGTTGGGGGAGTGTGTAGGGGGTGCCCTGCATCCACTAGTGGCTCCATGCCAAGCTGGCCAATGCTCTCCTGCGAAAGAGAGAAAGAGCCTGCCAGCAGCTGCGGTGGAATTTCCCCCCTCCCTCTCCTCTTCTCTCTGTGGGGAGACACATACACAGACGCACAGAGCTGCTTACTTTGCACCCTCCCCCTTGTCTCTATTAGCAGGAGAAGGGGAGCCAATTACAGGAGCAAATCAGAAGGACTTTAATAAACAGCAGCTGCAAAGGGCATGGGACATGTAGTTCTCATCTAAAAATGGCCCTATGGCCTTGTATGGGGGCAGGAACTACAAGAGCCAGCATGCCCTGGGGCCAAGGAAACTAGAGACTCCATCTTGATTGCTGAGGGAGATCAGTTACCATGAGGCAGGAGAAGAGATTGGACTCAGGGGAGAGGTGTTGCCTCCTAGGTCAGTCCACAGTTCAGTCCACAGTTCGTTTGCAAGCTCCACAGCCAGTTGAGGACATCCAGCCTGTGAGAGGGGAATCCCGGGTGCATATCCAGGCGCACCTGCATCAATGGTGTGAAGCGTTTCAATGGGAGGTGACCAGTCTGGTCACCAGAAGAGCCTGCCTGTTTCCAGGACGTTTGTTTGGGCCTGACCGCAGGATTTGGTGAGAGGGCAGTTGCCCATTTGCAGGAAACAAAGGTACTGCACACAGACAGAGTTGTTTCACTTTGCCCATCTGGCTTTATAAACACTATATACAGATATCATTGCTCTTAGTCACCTTGCTGACACCTGTAGTGCCACAGGACACAAGGCCATTCAGATACAGAGACGCTGTATACAGACACCATTGTCTTTTCACCTTGCTGAGGAAGATCCTGAATTCTTTACTTGATAATCCGGGCCAGTTGTACTGTTTGCTATACAGTACAAGACGGCTACAGCGTGGGCCTTTATTAGAAGGGCATCAATAGACATCCTCCTATGAACAAATTATCGTTAACATGCTTTAAATGTTGCTTAACATACCATAGAAAATGTTTATTTTATTTGCCGATTAATATACTTATAATAAATGGACATACGTCCGTTGTATACACCTATTGAGACAACTCACTTGTGAGCATGCAAAGCTTGCGCTTACTGCATGTGGCAGAACGCAACCAAGATGTAGGGTGAGGGACTGCCGACTGTTAAGCCTAAAAACTATTTTGTGCCACAAAAATTAATTTTTCAGCTGGTTCGATTTTATGAAATATTGGAATTCAAATTCAGATTATGTAACATCAAGCCCACTTTGCACCCAATGTTATTACAATTTAAAAACAAAGATAGCATTCGTTAGCACTGCATCTGTGCCAATTTGTGCTGCAAAAATGAATGCATTTGCTGGTTTGGTTTCAGAGATATTGCTCATTATAGTTGATGAAACCTCTCCCACTTTGCACCTGTTATTACATTTTAAAAACAATTATACAATTTGTTTGTGCATATTGGTATAGTGTCTTTTTTTCATTTGGCACGCTCATTTTGTATCAGAAAGAATGATTATGGGACTCATTTATGCTTTTAGCCTGAGCTACCCAGAAAACCTAAAATATACCTTTGAAGCTTTTCAGAAGATCTTTTTAGAGCTAGATGTGGGAAATCTATCTTAAAAAGTTCACAATTTAACTGATGCCGACCAGCCACCATAATTATATGGCAGGTTATGCTGTCCTGTCCTTATTTAATTAGTACGGTTTTTGTCCGAAAAAAGTCAGAAGATCAAGAAGACTACACATGTTCGGAAACGAAAGAATACACTACAATACAATACAACACATTACATCACTTCCAAAGTTGTATTCTGTCGTACAAGAATTTTCGTAAGTTGAGTAACCTCTTCATTTTGATATGAGACTAGCATGCAAAAAAAATTGGACGATCATTCATCCAATATTCTCATTATGTGTACAAGGCTTTAGCCACTGTGGTACAGCCTATTGGAACTAATCAACGGGAGCTTAGAGGAACTTGTCTCCGTATTAAGAATAAAAGTTAGGCGGACACTGGTTGGGGACAAAAAAATAAAGAGAGCTCAACGATCGTGTGCAAAAAAAACCCATTTCATTTGTAGTTAGACAAAAAGCAGACATACCTTTGGTGACCAGGATGTTGGGAAGTAATGTTTGCCAAGTAGGTCAGCACAGTTTGGAGTGAGCCCCAGTGTGGAGCGCTATGTTTTATTATTGCAGCCAGCTGTCTGACAGCTGCCCTTAATGTGGAATGGGTGAATTGCAGTACAACCGCAACATTGCTGCTGGCCCTGGCATTAGCTTATACATTCCACTACAAGGCCATTTGCTATGGTACATGTGGGTCTTGTCTTGACCATTAAAATTGCCCTGCTGCTACCCAATTTTCACTCTTTATCACCTGCAGTTTTTTAAATATTGAAGGAAAACACCTGCCTGTTCTCTGTGTCTCTATTATATTAAAGCCTAGTCTTGCACTTTAAAACTGTGTGGCCACTTTTTAAACTGCTGTATTATCCTCAGCATTTTAAGGCCTCATGCACACTGGGCGTCAGAAATACTGCTTTTAATGGCGTTTGACTTTTTTTCCTGTCTCTATATGCCCCTCAATGTTTGTGTCCATGTACAAATAGGGTTTTACAGGCATTTAGAGGCAGGAGCGTTTAGAGGCAGGGAAGAAAAAAAAGAAGCCAGCGTGTTCAGGAGCGTTTTGCAACTAAAAAAATGTCTGATGCGCCTAAATGCATGTAAACGTGCATTATTGCTAGGCACTTCAATCATTTAAGTGTTAATGAATTTCAAAGCTCAGAATAAATTAATAGAGGGAAGGGAAGAAAGCGCAAGACCGGTATAGTGTAGCACAATTTATTGAGTAAAAAACAATGGGGAGAAAGGATGACAGGTCCCAATGGATATATAGTCTGGTGGTTAGCTGGGAGCAGTGTAAGTGTCCGTGGTGGAGTAGACAGGCCAGGCATGATGGGGAGCAGGATGAGCCTGGAATCTGTACAGGGAGACCGGCGTCAGGCTGTCCTATACGGCCGTGTGGTGTATCCGGAGCTCGGCCATCCGCCTGGAGATGATGTGTCAAACAAGAGGAGTGGGAGAAGCTGTTAACCAACTGCCCTGTGAGCCAATAGGATCGCATTTCGAAGGCTAGCCACGCCTTCTTCATCAGCCTGGTTGTTTTCAAAATACCTTTGGGAATTTATAGAGCCGCTTAATTAGCCTCATGGCATCCAGGTGAGTGAGATAATTGTCTTTGAGCACTCGTCAGTGTAACGTGCCAGAGGATGCGGCTATTTGCAGTTAGAGAGTCATTCCTACGATATTTGATAAAGAACTAATGTAGCAAACTGTATTAATTAAGATGTAATAAATTATGACGAAGTAAAGCATGCAAAAAAATAAATCTTAAATAAATCATATTGAAATTAAAAGATGTTAGAAATGATCCCATAGAATATAACATGTTGTAAAAATGACTGGCGAATTTTGTATAAACAGCAATTATTAATTTTACTAATCCAGAAAGACTGGAAACACAGAAAGTGAATTTAGTGAGTGATAAATGTAAAAATGAAAACATGAAAATCAGAATAAAATAAATATAAAATATATATAAAAAAATAAATAAAAATGAAAAATGAAAAACTAAAAGTAAAAATTAAAGAAATATGGATTTTGGGCCCATATCTGCAAATCTTCCCAGTATGCCATGAATAAATTTGCGTAGCTGGGAGCAAAACTAGCGCCCATGGCTGTCCCACATATTTGAAGAAAGTATTCACCATCAAACTGAAAATAGTTATGATTAAGTATGAACTCAATCGCTAGGAGAAGAAAACTTGCTTGTGAAGGATGGAGATAATCCTCTTTAGACAAAAAATATTGTGTTGCTGTTAGTCCTTCTGAGTGGGGGATTGAGGTACATAGTGATGTTACATCAAGGGAAATCCAATGATATTCATCATCCTACTGGTAATGGGCTTGAGTTTCAAGTAGGTGACCTGAATCTCTTCTATAAGCAGGGAATCTTTGTACTATTGGTTGTAGGAAGTGGTCAACATAATCCAAGAGGTAGTTAGTGAGCTCTTCCATGGGGGCCACTATAGGTCTTCTTGGAGGTCGTAGGGGATCCTTATGTATTTTCGGTAGGAAATGAAAGTACGGGGTAAAAAAGAAATCACGGTATAGGAAACGTTTTTCGTGGGATTGTAAAATTCCCATCTGATAAGCTGATTCCACCAACTCCTTCAGTTTACCCTTGAAATTCCAAAGGGGATCTTGTTTAAGTTTCTTGTATGTGTCAGTATCCACCAGGAGTCTCTCTGCTTCCGCAAGATAGTCCTTTTTATCTAAAATGACTATTCCTCCTCCCTTATCAGCTTGTCTGATCACAATCTCAGGATTGGATTGTAAAGTTTGTAGAGCCCTTTGTTCTTGACAGGTAAGGTTATTGTGCATATTGCTTTGTGCACATAGATTCTACAGGTTTTCATATACCAAAGAATAAAAAAATCTCTACATAGGGACCTTTGTCCCGATAGTGAATAAATTTAGACGCAGGTTTTAAAGGAGTATGAATCATTGGCCTATAATCTTGTAGCTCTAGGTTACAGTAATCCTGCTTCTCTACAGTATTAGTGGGCCATAGATCTTGTAATTAGGGATGAGCCGAACACCCCCCGGTTCGGTTCGCACCAGAACCCGCGAACGGACCGAAAGTTCGCACGAACGTTAGAACCCCATTGACGTCTATGGGACTCGAACGTTCGAAATCAAAAGTGCTCATTTTAAAGGCTAATTTGCATGGTATTGTCCTAAAAAGGGTTTGGGGACCCGGGTCCTACCCCAGGGGACATGTATCAATGCAAAAAAAACTTTTAAAAACGGCCGTTTTTTCGGGAGCAGTGATTTTAATGATGCTTAAAGTAAAAAAAAAAAAGTGAAATATTCCTTTAAATATCGTACCTGGGGGGTGTCTATAGTATGCCTGTAAAGTGACGCATGTTTCCCATGTTTAGAACAGTCCCTGCACCAAATGTCATTTTTAAAGGAAAAAATCTCATTTAAAACTGCTTGCGGGTTTAATGTCATGTCGGGTCATGGCAATATGGATGAAAATCAGTGAGACAAACGGCATGGGTACCCCCCAGTCCATTACCAGGCCCTTTGGGTCTTGTATGGATATTAAGGGGAACCCCGCACCCAAATTAAAATAAGGAAAGGTGTGGGGCCACCAGGCCCTATATACTCTGAACAGCAGTATACAGGCGGTGCAAACAAGACAGGGACTGTAGGTTTGTTGTTAAGTAGAATCTGTTTGTAATTTTGAACATTTTTAACGTGTTTAGCTCCAGCCAAAAAATCTTTTCTAAGCTTTTTGGAAAACATAGGGAAGGGTTATCACCCCTGTGACATTTGTTTTGCTGTCTTTCCTCCTCTTCAGAAGATTTCACCTCACTTTTTTGTCCCAATGAAAAATGTTTTTTGAAAATTTGGGTTTTTTTGTGGAACAAGGATTGGAAAGCATCAGTGGAAAGGAGAAATTGTTTTCCCATATTAACTCTTACAGGAGAGAATTTCCCTTCCTAGGGGTAGATTTCATCTCACTTCCTGTTGTCTCCTTCCGTTTGCAAGTAGGAGTCGTTTGTAAGTTAGATGTTTGAAAGTAGGGTCCTGCCCTATATACTCAGCAGAAATTTGGGCCTTAGGTGTTGCTGTGGCCACAACACTGTAAGCCCTCACAGGGCCCTGCTGTGAAATATTAGATCAAGAATTGTAATTACATGCCCCTGTTGAACAGGAGCTGAAAAATTAGGCCTTAGGCACTGGTGCTGGTGCCACAACACTGAAACCCCTCACAGACACTCTAGTTGGAACGCAGGAACGAGCCCTGCTGCAAATTATTGCTTCAAAAATTGTAATTACACGCCCCTGTTAGACAGGGGCAGAAAAATTGGGCCTTAGGCACTGGTGCTGGTGCCACAACACTGCAACCCCTCACAGACACTCTAGTTGGAACGCAGGAACGAGCCCTGCTGCAAAGTATTGCATCAAAAATTGTAATTACACGCCCCTGTTAGACAGGGGCAGAAAAATTGGGCCTTAGGCACTGGTGCTGGTGCCACAACACTGCAACCCCTCACAGACACTCTAGTTGGAACGCAGGAACGAGCCCTGCTGCAAAGTATTGCATCAAAAATTGTAATTACACGCCCCTGTTAGACAGGGGCAGAAAAATTGGGCCCTAGGCACTGGTGCTGGTGCCACAACACTGCAACCCCTCACAGACACTCTAGTTGGAATGCAGGAACGAGCCCTGCTGCAAAGTATTACATCAAAAATTGTAATTACACGCCCCTGTTAAACAGGGGCTGAAAAATTGTGCCTTAGGCACTGGTGGTGGCGCCCAGAACCAAAAATGTTCTTACAAGCTATCAGCGTGATGATTGAGGAGGAAGAGGATAATTACTCAGGGATAGTCACTCAGCATCAGCATAGGCAGTCTTTGAAGGGATCTGAGATTTCAAAAAAAATTATTCGGTTACATCAGCATCAGGTGCTTGGTAGCTGGTGGTGATCCAAGACTCATTCATTTTTATGAAGGTCAGCCGATCGACCGAGTCGGTGGACAGACGCACCCTGTGATCGGTTACCACGCCTCCAGCAGCACTGAATGTGCGTTCCGAAAGAACGCTGGATGCAGGACAGGCCAGTAGCTCAATTGCATACTGTGCAAGCTCTGGCCAGTGATCCATCCTCAAGACCCAGTAACCCAGAGGATTTTCGGTGGGAAAGGTGTCCAAGTCTGATCTTGCCCCTAGGTATTCCTGCACCATGTAAAACAGACGCTGGCGATGGTTGCTGGAACCGATCATACCTTGGGGCTGCGGACCAAAAAATTGTCTGAACGCATCGGTCAGACGGCCACCTTCTCCACCGCTCCTTCTTTGACTGACCGAAGCCTCAGCAACACGTTGTCCAGAAACAGGAGTTTGTAACCTCCCAGTCTCTGGGAACGCGTTGCACAGACCTTTCTGCAAGGCCTCCCGAAGATGTTTCATCCTCTGCTCCCTCTGCGATGGCAAGATAAGGTCCGCAACCTTACCCTTGTAACGTGGATCAAGGAGGGTTGCCAGCCAGTATTGGTCCTTCTCCTTGATACCACGAATACGAGGATCCTTACGCAGGCTTTGCAGGATCAGGGAGGCCATGCAGCGTAGGTTTGCTGAGGCATTCGGTCCGGAGTCCTCTGGGTCACTAAGAACGACATGGTCCGCAGCCACCTCCTCCCAGCCACGTACAAGTCCATGTGTTTCTTGGGACTGATCCCTTAAAGACTGCTGCTGATGCTGAGTGCCAGGCTCCACCTCCATACTGACACAATCTTCCTCCTCCTCCTCTTCCTCCTCGTCCTCTTCCTGTGTGATCGGCGGGCACGCAGGAACACTGTCTGGATAAAGGGGGCCTTGAGAGCTAAGGAAGTCCTCCTCTTCCTGCCTCTGTTCTGCCTCAAGTGCCCTGTCCATTATTCCACGCAGCGTGTGCTCCAACAGGTGGACAAGGGGGACAGTGTCACTGATGCATGCACTGTCACTGCTCACCATCCTCGTGGCCTCCTCGAATGGTGACAGGACAGTTCATGCATCCCTGATCATGGCCCACTGGCGTGGGGAAAAAAAACCAAGCTCCCCTGACCCTGTCCTGGTGCCATAGTCGCACAGGTACTCATTGATGGCCCTCTGCTGCGTGTGCAGCCGCTGCAGCATGGCCAACGTTGAGTTCCACCTGGTGGGCATGTCACAGATTAGGCGGTTCTTGGGCAGGTTAAACTCCTTTTGGAGGTCCGTCAGCCGAGCACTGGCATTATATGACCGGCGGAAATGCACACAGACTTTCCTGGCCTGCCTCAGGACATCCTGTAAGCCCGGGTACCTGCCCAAGAACCGCTGCACCACCAAGTTAAGGACGTGAGCCAAACAGGGCACATGGGTCATTTGTCCCTGTCGGAGGGCAGAGAGGAGGTTGGTGCCATTGTCGCAAACCACCATTCCTGCCTTAAGTTGGCGTGGCGTCAACCACCTCTGAACCTGCCCCTGCAGAGCTGACAGAACCTCTGCCCCAGTGTGGCTCCTGTCCCCCAAGCACACCAGCTCAAGTACCGCATGGCATCTTTTGGCCTGCGTACTTGCGTAGCCCCTTGAACGCCTACGGAGCACCGCTGGTTCCGAGGAAGAGGCCAAGGAGGAAGAAGAAGAGGAGGGGGTGGAGGAGAGAGGTGTGTCACAATCAGCATTTTGGAGGCGTGGTGGCAGAACAACCTCCAACACTACTGCACCTTGTCCTGCATCCTTCCCAGCTGCCAGCAGAGTCACCCAATGCGCCGTGAAACTTAGGTAACGTCCCTGTCCATGCCTGCTGGACCATGAGTCAGCGGTAATATGCACCTTACCGCTGACCGCCCTGTCCAGCGAGGCATGGACATTGCCTTCCACATGCCGGTAGAGAGCCGGAATCGCCTTCCGTGAGAAAAAGTGGCGTTTGGGTACCTGCCACTGAGGAACCGCACATTCCACAAACTCACGGAAGGGGGCAGAGTCTACCAACTGAAAAGGCAGCAGTTGAAGTGCTAGCAATTTTGCCAAGCTAGCATTCAACCGCTGGGCATGTGGATGGCTGGGAGCAAACTTCTTTCGGCGGTGCAGCAGCTGGGGCAGGGAAATTTGCCTGGTACAATCTGACGTCGGTGTACCAAAAGCAGATTGCCCACAAGTACTTGGCTGTGACACACCTAATTCTACACCTTCATTCCTCTCACTGCAGGTCTCAGAGAGGACTGAAGGTCTAGTGGGGTTGGAAATCTCAGCTGATGAGGAGCAAGGAGAGATCCTCTTTGTTCTTTGGTGTGGGTCTTTTAGATACGCTTGCCAACGAACTGCATGGCAGGTCAACATATGTCTGGTCAAGCATGTGGTACCCAAGCGGGAGATATTTTGGCCACGCGAGATACGCTTGAGACATATGTTGCAAATAGCAGCGGTGCGATCTGATGCACTCGTCTCAAAAAAGGCCCACACCAAAGAACTTTTTGAATAACGCGCAGAGACTGCAGCGCCCTGCACATGTGGAGCTTTGGGGTGTGATGCAGTCAATGTGCTGCCCTTAGGCTGGCCCCTGGAGGGCATCCTGCCTCGTTGGTGATGTGCTGCCGCCTCCTCCTCCTCCTCCTCCTCCTCTCTCCTATCAGGCACCCACGTTGAGTCAGTGACCTCATCATCCCCTCCCTCCTCATCACTGGAGCAAACCTGGCAGTATGCTGCAGCAGGGGGAGCATGACTGCCAGATTGCTGTCCTTCTTGGGCACCCCCTCTGTCCGCGCTCATGTTACTGCCTTCATCGAGCTCAGTATCGTCATCAGAGCCTTCCAAACGCTGGGCATCCTCCTGGAGCATGTACCCAACACTGTGGTCAAACAGTTCGAGGGAATCCTCATGAGGACATGGTGGAGCTAGGGAAGGAGTCACTGATGACATTGAGCTGAGGGAAGAGGCCGCTGCTTTGCCAGACAAAGCACCCTGGGCATGGGTGAGAGAGGATGAGGAGGATGAGGACGGCTTGGTCATCCACTCGACCAAGTCTTCCGCATGTTGCGGCTCAACATGGCCAGCTGCCGAAAAAAAGGCCAAGCGTGTCCCATGGCCACATGCTGATGAGGATGCACCGTCTCCACGACCAGCACTAGACACAGAGCCTGCTTGCCCTCTCTTATTGGCTTGTGACTGTCTGCCTCTCCTTCTTGGCCTTCCAGACATACTAATGGCCTGTAGCTGCACTAAGCTGGGATAGAACACCTGTAATTTTCTTCAAGTAGCTTTATATACTGTAACCAGACAAGCCTGCCTGTCAGTAGGAAGATAACAGGAACGGATCTAGCTGAACACTGTGAGCAGGACGCACTGTACTAAATGTAAATAGTCTAGCTGCCTGACCGTGGTACTAATAGGATCAAATAGAACACCTGTAATTTTCTTCAGGTAGCTTTATATACTGTAACCAGACAAGCCTGCCGGTCAGTAGGAATTTAACAGGAACGGATCTAGCTGAACACTGTGAGCAGGACGCACTGCACTAAATGTAAATAGCAGGAACGGATCTAGCTGAACACTGTGAGCAGGACGCACTGCACTAAATGTAAATAGTCTAGAAGATAACAGGAACGGATCTAGCTGAACACTGTGAGCAGGACGCACTGCACTAAATGTAAATAGTCTAGAAGATAACAGGAACGGATCTAGCTGAACACTGTGAGCAGGACGCACTGCACTAAATGTAAATAGCAGGAACGGATCTAGCTGAACACTGTGAGCAGGACGCACTGCACTAAATGTAAATAGTCTAGAAGATAACAGGAACGGATCTAGCTGAACACTGTGAGCAGGACGCACTGCACTAAATGTAAATAGCAGGAACGGCTCTAGCTGAACACTGTGCGCAGGACGCACTGCACTAAATGTAAATAGCAGGAACGGATCTAGCTGAACACTGTGAGCAGGACGCACTGCACTAAATGTAAATAGCAGGAACGGATCTAGCTGAACACTGTGAGCAGGACGCACTGCACTAAATGTAAATAGCAGGAACGGATCTAGCTGAACACTGTGAGCAGGACGCACTGCACTAAATGTAAATAGCAGGAACGGATCTAGCTGAACACTGTGAGCAGGACGCACTGCACTAAATGTAAATTGCAGGAACGGATCTAGCTGAACACTGTGAGCAGGACGCACTGCACTAAATGTAAATAGTCTAGAAGATAACAGGAACGGATCTAGCTGAACACTGTGAGCAGGACGCACTGCACTAAATGTAAATAGCAGGAACGGATCTAGCTGAACACTGTGAGCAGGACGCACTGCACTAAATGTAAATAGCAGGAACGGATCTAGCTGAACACTGTGAGCAGGACGCACTGCACTAAATGTAAATAGCAGGAACGGATCTAGCTGAACACTGTGAGCAGGACGCACTGCACTAAATGTAAATTGCAGGAACGGATCTAGCTGAACACTGTGAGCAGGACGCACTGCACTAAATGTAAATAGTCTAGAAGATAACAGGAACGGATCTAGCTGAACACTGTGAGCAGGACGCACTGCACTAAATGTAAATAGCAGGAACGGATCTAGCTGAACACTGTGAGCAGGACGCACTGCATTAAATGTAAATAGTCTAGATAGAAGATAACAGGAACGGATCTAGCTAAACTGAATACAGTGTATATATATATATGCAACACCTGGGATGCATATATATACACAATACACTGTAAGTGCAGCTAACTGACTGACTGTTCTGCCTAATCTATCTAACTCAAATCAAATGACACTGTCTCTCTCTCTCTCTATCTCTCAGCACACCGGAACACACACTACACAGGGCCGCCGTGCAGGCGGCCTTATATAGTGTGGGGTGTGTACTAAATCCCCTGAGCCATAATTGGCCAAAGCCACCCTGGCTTTGGCCAATTACAGCTCTCTCTACTGACGGCGCTGTGATTGGCCAAGCATGCGGGTCATAGTGCATGCTTGGCCAATCATCAGCCAGCAATGCACTGCGATGCCGCAGTGAATTATGGGCCGTGACGCGCCACACGAATTTAGCGCGAACGGCCCATAACGTTCGCAATTCGGCGAACGATCGAACAGCCGATGTTCGAGTCGAACATGGGTTCGACTCGAACACGAAGCTCATCCCTACTTGTAATATTCAGAGGCGTACCTAGGGTCTCCAGGGCCCTTGGCGAGAATCTGTATCGGCGCCCCCCAAACCCCCCCCCCCAGAACCCCCACTTCATTAAAGAGTTAGAATTTCAGTTTTTTTGTTTTTTTACATCAGTTTCCATTAATTTTTTATTGTCTGCATATCCATTAAAGATAATGTTTAGGCTATACAGTTCCTTTTTAATTGTTTTGACTTTTGAAAAAAAGATATTGCATATAAACATAGTAGTCAGATGAGATTTAGGATAAACACGTGGTATCACATTCAGAAGAAATATAAAACCTTATAAACCTTAATAGGTTTTATATTTTTTCTAATATAACAAATTTTACATTTTTAAAGTTGCTAAATATAATAAAAGATAAGAATATGTATTCATATTATGCTTATGCTTCATATTGTGCTTAGCTTGGCTATCTAAAATTTCACTTTTCTCGCTTTGACTGTAGCAGAATCTTCTACTATGGCGTCTACATTAATCTGTGAAACCATTTTATGTTCGATTGATAAGGCAAGGCTGGTTAATCTTTCTTGGCTCATCGTAGAACGTAGATAATTTTTTATTAATTTGGGTTTGCTAAAGCTGCGTTCACAAGACACCACGGTCACTGGTAAGGTTAAATAAATTCGAAGTGCAGTTTTGATGTTTGGATAGATATCACCCAGAGACTACTCTTGTATACACTTTAATAAATCCATGGGAGTTGCTGATTCTAATTCCTTGACCAGCTCCTGAAATTGTTCTTTGAACACTTCTAATTCAGAAACAAGCTCCACGATGTCTATGTCTGATGAGTAGCGAAGTCCAAAGTCAGTGGCATGTTTTTTCAGCTCACTGAAACTCGGATTCTTCAAGTTACCACACAAAAAGGAAAATTCTGAAGATATAGCTGACATGGCCTCATATCCTGACTTAATTTTGATTAAAATTCTGCGGCATTCTGCCATGATTGCCACACTCCATTGCCATGAATGCAGCACCCACCGTATTGCCATGAATGCAGAGCCCACTCCATTGCCATGAATGCAGCACCCACTCCATTGCCATGAATGCAGCACCCACTCCATTGCCATGAATGCTGCACTCCATTGCCATGAATGCAGCACCCACCGTATTGCCATGAATGCAGCACCCACCGTATTGCCATGAATACAGCACTCACTCACACACACTCACCTGCCACACTGCCGACAGGGAATGATTTCCCAGTCCCAGATGAAGTCCCACTGAGGAGAAGATGGCGGGGGCTTACAAATGCATGGGCGGGGCTCCAGGAGGCAGAGCAGCCTTCACACATGCGCCGCCCACGTTCAAGGACTGGCCAGCCCTGCCGCAGCACATGATAACATTCGCCCAATCACAGGGCACCAGCTGCTGCAACATGGCGGCTGGATCGCAGGGGACACAGCAGTTAATGGAAATTCACTCGGCCTGCACCCTTGGCGGGCGTCGGTCTCGCCAACCCCTTGGTACCCTTGGTACGCCCCTGGTAATATTTAAAAAATATATAGATCCAAAGGTTCAGGAGAGTCAATGGTTGTATCAATATTGTCTGATGGTTGCAGGACTGATGTCCTATCTGCAATATTCCGTCTATGATAAAATCTGATGATTGATAATGATCGCGTGAACCTGTTGAGGTCCTTGAAGAGATTAAAAATGTTTGGTGAGGTGGAAGGTGCAAACTTGAGTCCTTTATACAATAGTGATATTTCATAGGGAGTAAGAGTCTTTGAGGATATATTATAGATCTTTACTGTAGATCTGGAGTCCCTGGGACTCTCGCATCTTATTCCTTTTAATACCTCCTCTACATCCTCGTCGGATTTTTCTAGGCGCCGTTTGATGGCAAATGTGAGGGGTGATCCTAAAAAATTGCCCTTTGGAAGAGAGGAGCGTTTAGGGTGTGCCCCTTCCAAATAATGTGTTCCTTTATTGTCCGTGGCAACGGAAGTCTTGCTGTATGTAGTTCTTTTGGGAGAATGATCCTGAGGGAGAAGACTCAGATTAGACTCCTTGATCTTAGATGGATCATTACCACCTGGATGTGTATTTTTATTTGTATCTTTATTTGTATGATCTGGTCTATTATCTCTATGATTAGGGGGTTGTCCATAGGGATGTTTGAAGTCCTGTTTATTTTTCTTTGGTTGATTACATTTCTTAGATTTGTTCCAGTGTCCTTTTTTGGAGTTCTGTCCATTATCACACCAATGCCTATTATTACAATGTTCTGTTCTAGTATTGGAGTGATTTCCTTCATGTTGATAGGGTACAGGGGGGAGATCTTTAGTCATATCTCTTGATCCCAGTGTATTCCTGATATGTGGTGAGTCTTGAGACTTGAAGAGTGGGATCTATGAGATCTTTCTCTAGTCCACTGTAGTATCCTACTATGTTGGAAGTCAGAGATGTATCTTTCCAGTTTTCCTGTGTTTTTTTGTATAAGAAATTCTTCATTCTCCTGTACAAACTTCTGCATCTTGTTTTCTAGTTCTGTATAATTTTTCGTGTTCTTTCCATCTGGACAATTCATCCCAGACGGCATCAATTTCCTCCTGCCATTTCTCCAACTTACATGTCTTTACTACTTGATGATATTTAAACATTCAAAGGTACATTTTGTAGAGGCGATAAGCCATTGCAAGTTGAATCTTCATCAAGAAAGTTGCATCTTTTAGTAGGGGTGATTTTGAAATCATAATATTTTTTAACAAACTCAATATCCCACCATTGCATAGATTCGTATTTTAATAGCACTTCAAATTTAAAAAATAGTTTTTTTTTAAGGGGTATGAGATCTAATTTGCAATTATCACCCCCCCTATTTTTCTTGAAAAACAGCGGAGGGAGTAGGGTGGATATCAGGCGTCTCTTGTGTTCTGGACATTGCTGCAAGTATTAAGGATTCAATTCCTTCCATTTTTTGTTCTCTCGCCATATTATGTGTAGACGCGGATTCCATCATTCAGATGAAAATAAATATATATATATAGATATATAGATATATATAGATATATAAAATAGTGGGTAAATGAATACTGAGATATTCTATGGGATCAAATACAGTATATTGTATGGTGTGTATAATGTTCAACAATATGCTGATAATCTGCAATCGTTAGTCACAGACAGGTAATGGTTACAAGTTGGAAATAAATCAATTAAAAGCAAGTTGGTTTAAAACTATTAAGTACAAGTATGGCCAGGAGCAGCTGTATTACCCAATAAAAATAGAAACATAACCATAAAACACTACAGCACTAACACTGTACCCATCATGTAATTGTAGGTAGTCATAAAACGAAAAATAAGTATAAACATAAATATAAAAATAAAAAAATAAAAAGAACTATTGTAGAGTTTTTATTATTTTTTTATAATATTATTTTATTTATTGTTATTCCCGGAGGTATGGGATTTGTCAAGTAATAGAAATAGGCTAATCATCATGACATTATGTCTTATTCATGGACTGTTTAGTTGCGGACTATGTTCACAATAGTACTCTATGTATTATCAGTTTGGTAATCATTAACACTTATCACTGGTTGTTTTTATGATTTTCATTATTAGCGCTACTATTTACCAGCATAGTGTATCACAATTGATTGAGTAAAAAACAATATAAAACAAATAAAACTCACTGGCGGGAGAGGGGGTAATGGCGGGATTAGCTAATTGCTAATCCTAAAGTATAAAAGCAGCATAAAATAATAGTCTTGGAAGGTTTCCTAAATGTATATATATTTTTTCCTACAAGAGGGGAATGGAGAGAAGAAACAAGAGGGAAGAGAGAGTATCACGTAGGTCTGGTTCATATTTTCCTGTTCAAAATACATGCATAATGTATTTTTAAGCGTGGTTTTCATTTGACTCATTTCTGCATTTGTTTTCATGGTGGAAAAGTGGAAGGGATACTACTTTGATTTATACAATGTGCTATACATTATATACTCCAGAGTACCTGGTTGTATACAGTATGCTAAACTATTCTATATAACACATGCTTTTACTCTGTAAAGTTTAAGGGGACCCATTCACATTATGCATTGTGTCATTTTGTGTTAACATCTATCTCTGGCACCATGACCCATTTTATAATTTAATGTTTTTAATGCATGCCAGGCCGTGTGGTGCACTACAGTAGCAGTGCTTTGCCTACTAGTGTAGTAGTGTGTTGGGTTGCAATTCATATGAATGCCACTGCAACACATCACAAGTAGATCGTTAATGTGTGTTGCAGTAACCTGTGGTACAACATGTATTGTACCTCGTGTTACTGCAACACATCAGTGTGAATGGGCCCTAACTGATGTCACGGGTTCTTTTTAGGCTCTGAAATTTGCACAGTGAGATATTTTCTCATGGAGGCCCTAACTTAAGTTGGAAGCCATAGAAAGTCTCCCCTTGTAGTCATTAGATGGGCATCCTCAATGCACCTCCAGGCTTGCAGAATCAAATCCTGCTTAGAGCAATACAAACAATTCTGACTCACTTGTAGGCCAGTGCCTAAAAAGGGGTTAATGTTTTTTTTCTGTGTTCCTGACGACTCTATGGACTCTTATCTGCCAGCTATGGACTTATTGCCTTTGCGGAATTACTGCCAATTATGGACTTTAAGGATAGATGCTACTTCTCGTAGATTACTTGGCATAATGGACTTTTGCTTCTAAAGGACTATGAACTTGCTGCTATTTAGGTATGATTACCCTATGGGAACTAGAGAACCTCTGTACATAATTATATGAGAAGTTGCTTTGCAAAGACTGTTCTTCTATGTTTGCATTTTCTTCAAAAAAAGACTGTTTCTGTTCCATTAAATGCCTGGTCTAAAATCTCTCTAAATGGTGTATTGCATGACATATCTAAAAAAACAGGGCTTGTAACAAGGAGACTGTAGGTTAAAGGAGATACAGTACATTTTAGTCCAGCAGGTAGTTTGCTGTTCAGTGTAGGCTATTGTGCCATTGCTAGGGACATGTCAGGGACGTGTCCTTGAATATAGCAACCAGCCAGCCAGGGAATGGGTGACTTCGTGTAGGGTGATGGTTACTCTGGTAATGAAGAGAATTAAGTGCTTGGAACTTCACTTGCGGATTTTTTTTACATACTGGGACTGGACTCGCGGCACAGTGTACTAAGGGGACCTAGCCTGAGAGTCATGGGAAAGTATGTGTGGGCCCCTGAGGGAAAGAGCAATCACGCAGGTACAGAGTGAGGTTCATTTTCTATAGCCCTTAGTAACTGTGGACATATCGTTGGGTTCGTAAATAAAAGTAGAATAGTCACGCTTATCAAGGTGAAAAAAGCAAAAACAAAGTTATATGCAATGAAGATAGATAATAAATTGGGGGAAAAATAGTGTTATTGAGTGAAAAAAATATAAAAAATAAAAGCGAATTCTGAAAAGTACATATGAGTGGACGTCCATGTGATATATAAAAAAAAAAAAAGAAGAAGTAAAATTCACCCAGGGCAGAACTATGCGATGACGTAATTACGCCCCACGTGACCCTGGAAGTGTGTGTGATTTGAATCTTGTTTGCCGGCAAACAAACTCATACAACGTTCTTTATCCTTTTATGTTTGTAAGTACCCTTTGGGCTTTTATCAATAAAAGTTTTTTAAGACTTTATCACACTATTGGAGCCTTCTCTTTTAGCTAGATGCCCCGTGATATTGGGCTGATCGAGACCCCAGATACGAGTTGGTTATCCTGAAGGAATCTCTTTGATCTACAGCTAACTCCAGAGGTGTGGTGGATTATCTTACCCCACAGAGGTATACCTGCATTTGCATGTGACCTCGCTAGCAATAGGAGGTCCGAAGTATCTGGTAAGAGTCTCCACTAACAGTTTGACTGTCACAGGAGGATCTCCATGCATCTTGGTGGTGGAACCCTTTAGATATAATTATTTTGCTGGATTTTACTTCTTTTTTATATATATCACGTGGACTTCCACTCATATGTACTTTTCAGAATTCGCCTTTGTTTTCGATTTTTTTTTTTACTCGATAACACTATTTTCTACCCTATTTATTGTCTTGCGTATAACTTTGGGGTTTTTTTTTGTTTTTTTCATCTTGATTAGCATTACTATTCTACTTTTTTTAACGTTTGCTATGGTTATATCACATGGTTTGTCGCTGTTGTTTTTTATTTAATTTTGTGTTTTTTAGCATGGTTTACCACCTTGTTTTGACTCAATTGTTGGGTTTGTGGATGCTGGTGAAGGCTCTGCAGCACCAATTCACCACCCAGGAGTTGGTGTTCTCTAATTGTAGTAGTTTTTGGAGTGCTCAACAGTTATCAGTACAGCAAGTTAACCTGGGGTTGCTGGTGGGTTAACTGTGTTCATTGTGGCTTGCTTTTAAGTCTGGAGTTGTGCTTTATTGCTGATTTCACATGACGGTAAACTCCTGCCTAGAACCTAGGCAATTAGCAAGTGTAGCTTTTAGTATCCCCCACTAGGGGCCTAAGCCCCGCCCACACACTTGTACAACATTTTCATAGCATATGCAAAACAAAAAACCGAGAAACATGGAGGCTGGTTCTATACAGATTACAGTTTTGTAGAGGCTTCACCTTGCAGCGTGTCAACTTCTTTTCTCATTGCAGTAGGGACTGTGTACATATAAGGGAGACTTTATTTAAATTAATAGGCTGTAAATACATTTTACACTACACATCTGTGGTGAGTGTACAGTCAACAAGCAGTGATTGCCCTGCGAACAATCCAGTAGAAAACAGCCCTTTGTTTTGATGCTATGATAGTTTGATAGGGTTATGCTGAATTTTCAATTTCTATAATGTCTGTACTTTTGTTTACTTTACGGTTGATCTGAGGCCAATGGTTAATTTAGTGCAAAAAAATTTTAACAGCGCCACAGATGTATATGTAACAACTAAACTAACCGAACTGCAGCTTTATCAATATTGATATTAATTAATGATGGTTGAATGAGAGTCTAAATTAGCGCAGGTTCATAATATTCTACATCATATATAATTTTGTAACTAGTTATATGTCTTATTGTGCAAACACGGTACTTAAAATTGGAGAAAATGGTGTACACCCAGTGTTCAAATAGTGAGTCCTTCACCAATCTCACCAATAGGACCTTAACAACTGAGACCGTGAGCCTTCCAATAAACTCTGCTGTGTTCAGTCAGTCCGATGTATGTATGAGTGGCAGGCCACTCCATGAGGACATCGACAGACGAAATGTACGTAGAGTGAGACAGGGACACTGACGGTGTCACAATTTTAAGTGGTTGGTGCCCATGTTATGTGATACAACCGCAGCACCATTACCGACTTAGCTGAGTGTGTTATCCTTAGTGCCGGGCGGGCACTTGGAATATGTGCGTGGATTTCCTATTTTTGTTTTATGAATGCCTGTCTGAATCGTGGTACGCTATGAAAAGCATTTTTCTTTTTTCTTCTCATTCATCATGTGTTCCATGTCGAGACATACATCAGATTGACTGAACACAGCAGAGCGCAGCAGAGCTTTTTTGAAGGCTCACGGTCTCAGTTGTTAAGGTCCTTTTGGTGAGATTGGTGAAGGACTCACTATTTGAACACTGGGTGTTTGGTGGCTTGTCAAGCCTTTACATTATTGAGACATTTCACTATTTCACTCACTATTTTTGGGATTTTTTAAAATTGCTTGAATATTGTTACATTATATAGTTATGATTTTATTTTCATTTTGCTGATTTGTACAAATTCAGCACTTTGATGACTGCATTGCAATTATAGCACTTTGTTAATGCTTATTTGCACATTTTGTCATCCATATATAATAATAGTAGGCTATTATTACTCATTGCTTTTTCTCATACATAATATTGATCTTTTATGATTCATACATTGTTGATTTTCACAATTTTTTGCACTTTATTTACTGGGGTATTTTGTATACCGTTTTCTCCAATTTTAATAAAACATATAACTGTTCACAAAACTATATGTAGGAAGGCCAGTATGGTGGCCGGGGAGTATTTAAGCAGCCCGCTCACCTGTGGTGCTTGTCGGTTTCCTGTGCGCGATATACGTCACTAGGCCGTCTATTACCAGCGTCCGCTAGTTCTCGTCTCGCAAGTTCCCGCTTTCGCAAATTTCCGTGCTCAAGAGTTTCGAAGTCCGTGTTACCGATTCGTAGTTTGTACCGCGCGTCTGGCTTGGCTGTCGCAGGTAGGGTCCCGTCGGACTTTGTTTTTCACGCATTGTTAGATATGTCACTAAACCGTGATATCAAACTTACGAGTCACTCGCAATTTCACAAACGTAACCGCAATGCATACCACTCGCACTATCGTTATGTTACCATTTCTCGTTATCTGAAAAAACCACCACGACGTAGACGTCGCTTCATTTCAGGCATGTCTAAATTATTACCAGGCATCAGCAAACAACCGTAGCGATTCGCAATTTGCAATTTCTTATCGTACCACGTCAGTTCGATACCAATCATTTCTCATTTCTGAACGTTTCTAAATACATTTCTAACATTTCAAACCATTTCGAATCATTTCTTTCATTTCAGTCACGTACCGCGCTCCGATTCGAATCCAGTCGCATCTAAAGATGCACCGATTCGCTCCGGTGTGCCCCAGTAGTTACGGCCTCATTTCAGTACGTGCTCCAGAGTCACGTCATTATCAGTCGCTTTCGACTCACTGATTCGTACCTCTGTCATGGTTATCATTTCACTGCCACGTATCACGCTCCGTTACGAATTCAGTCGCATGGAAATGCACCGATTCGTCTCGGCGTGCCTCAGGTATTGGCCACATTTCAGTACATGCTCCAGAGTCCGATTCGCAGTCAGTCGCTACAGCGGCATGATCGATTCGCGCATCTGTCATGCAGGGGCGGATCCAGAGCCTAGTCTCGGGAGGGGCACTGCCAGAAAATACTTTTTTTGGGGGTAAATTTAACGGGGAAATGGCTGGTGTTAGCGCTTCAATCATCACGGCACCATGGTTGTTATGGTGTCAGGATGATTGAAGCGCATTATTACTATTATTACATGGTTATAAAAAATGAAATGGTTCAACTCACCATAGAATCAGTGGGAGCCCCGAGCGTGTCACTTGCCACTGTTATCTGCCACATGTTGGGGATTGTCACTTGCCACGTCCCATGCCACACATTGCGGATTGTCACTTGCCACACGTTGCAGATTGTCACATGCCACGTCCCATGCCACACGTTGCGGATTGTCACTTGCCACGTCCCATGCCACACGTTGCAGATTGTCACTTGCCACGTCCCATGCCACACGTTGCAGATTGTCACTTGCCACGTCCCATGCCACACGTTGCAGATTGTCACTTGCCACGTCCCATGCCACACGTTGCAGATTGTCACTTGCCACGTCCCATGCCACAGGTTGCGGATTGTCACTTGCCACGTCCCATGCCACACGTTGTGGATTGTCACTTGCCACGTCCCATGCCACACGTTGCAGATTGTCACTTGCCATGTCCCATGCCACACGTTGCAGATTGTCACTTGCCACGTCCCATGCCACACGTTGCGGATTGTCACTTGCCACGTCCCATGCCACACGTTGCAGATTGTCACTTGCCACGTCCCATGCCACACGTTGCAGATTGTCACTTGCCACGTCCCATGCCACAGGTTGCGGATTGTCACATGCCACGTCCCATGCCACACGTTGCGGATTGTCACTTGCCACACGTTGCAGATTGTCACTTGCCACGTCCCATGCCACACGTTGCAGATTGTCACTTGCCACGTCCCATGCCACAGGTTGCGGATTGTCACTTGCCTGCTATAATTGTCTGCTGTGTCCCAGTCAGAGTCAGGCTTATTTAACTGGTGACCCCCTGTCATCAGTGCTGGGCAGGGAGGAATGGGCTGGCTGCTGCCACTGGGAGAGCGATGGGAGCAGAGCGAACACAGGGCTCATCCTGAGCGGATGTGTCAGCGCTCCATCCCGCCCCAGGGGGGGCAGCAGAGAGATGATGTAATCTCTCTGCTGCCGCGGCTGCCTGTACTTTTAACAGTGTGGGCGGAACTGCAGGGATGCAGGGCGGCGCTGGGCGGTGAGAGATGATGTTATCTCTCTGCTCCCCCACCCGCAGGCTCCCTGATTGGCCAGCAGCCGCTCACACTGTCACTGAGCCGCACACCGCTGTTTACGTGGCCGCCCGTGCTCTCAGCTGTGGAGCTGCCCGCCGGCTCCCTGATTGGCCAGCACTGCAGCCGCTCACAAACTAACTGTCACTGAGCCGCACACAGCTGTTCACTTAACGGAGCCGCCCGTGCTCTCAGCTGTGGAGCCGCCCGCCGGCTCTCTCACCCACAGCGATGCCTGCCCTGCCCACCCACTCACCCACAATCTCGGAGGGGGCAATTGCCCTGTTGCCCCCCCCCTGGATCCGCCCCTGCTGTCATGGCAACAAAATGTTACACCTGCACTTACTGCGCTCCGGTTCGAATCCAGTTGCATCTTCGATGCACCGATTCGTTACGGCGTGCCCCAGGACCCGGCCTCATTTCTGGACATGCTCCAGAGTCCGGTTCGTTGTCAGTCGCAGTTGCGGCTCACCGATTCGTGCCTCTGTCATGGGAAATCATTTCACTGTCACGTATCATGTTCCGATTCGAATCCAGTCGCATCCATGACGCAACGATTCGTTCCGGCGTGCCCCAGGGATTTTCGGCCATTTCGGTACATGCTCCAGAGTCCGGTTCGTTGTCAGTTGCAGTCGCGACATGATCGACTCGTGCCTCTGTCATGGCACGTGCCTCTACCATGACAAATCATTTAATTCATTTCATCATTTCACTGTCACGTACAGCGCCCCGATTCGAATCCAGTAGCATCTGAGATGCACCGATTCGTCCTGCCGCGCCCCAGTTATCTTGGCCTCATTTCATCCGTACTCCATAGTCCGACTCGTCATTTGTTACGGTCGAAAAAAAAAAAAAAAAGAGGAAAAAAGAAAAAAAAAATATATATATATATATATATATATATATATATATATATATATATATATATATATATATACAAAAAAAATATATATACAAAAAAAAAATTTTTTTCTTAAATACAAAAAAAAAAATTAAAAAAAATATATATAAATAAAGTAGTATAAATAAATAAATAAAACGTTTCGGCCTCAGCCAACACCTGCATCAGAACTTGGTTAGCTATCAGTCGCGGCATAACCAGTTTGTGCCTTTGCCAGGGCAAACATTTCACTATTACATACCGCACTCCAATTCAAATCCAGTCGCATCCGTGATGCACCAACTTATTCCGGCATGCACCAGCGTTTTTTCTGTTGCCTCATTTCAGTACATGCTCCAGAGTCTGGGTCACTGTCAGTCGCAGCTGCGGCACGACCGATTCGTGCCTCTGCCATGGCGAAACGTTTTCATTCATTTCACTCTTATGCCCCGTACACACGGTCTGACTTTGTTTGGACATTCCGACAACAAAATTCTAGGATTTTTTCCGACGGATGTTGGCTCAAACTTGTCTTGCATACACACGGTCACACAAAGTTGTCGGAAAATCCGATCGTTCTGAACGCGGTGACGTAAAACACGTACGTCGGGACTATAAACGGGGTAGTGGCCAATAGCTTTCATCTCTTTATTTATTCTGAGCATGCGTGGCACTTGGTCTGTCGGATTTGTGTACACACGATCGGAATTTCCGACAACGGATTTTGTTGTCGGAAAATTTTATCTCTTGCTCTCCAACTTTGTGTGTCAGAAAATCCGATGGAAAATGTCCGGTGGAGCCCACACACGGTCGGAATTTCCGACAACACGCTCCGATCGGACATTTTCCATCGGAAAATCCGACCGTGTATACGGGGCATAAGGCAAACATTTCATTCATTGCGTTGTCGCATGCCGCGCCCCGATTCAAGTTTAGGGCATCCATCAGGCATCGATTCATCCCGGCAAGCCCCAGTTGGCTTGGCCTCATTGGCGCAGTCACGGCACACCGATTCGTGCCTCTGTCATGGCACAAACATTTCTTTCATTTTATTTAATGCCATGCACCTGTCGCTTAAACATGTTACAATTTACCTTTCAAGTCAGGTAGTCAAACCCTCCACCGGTTGTCATCTGTCATTTTCCTCTAGGTCAGTCAAGGAAAAAAAAAAAAAAAAACAACAAAAAAACAAAAAGGGGGGCCACACCCCGTCTTCCTTCGGAGCTCAGTCATGGTCCCGATTCATTCGTTGAAACCTTCGCCTCACTACTATACCCCCTCGTAGTCACAGCACACATCCAAGTATAACTTCTTGCAATCGTAGCAAAAACGCATCCAAACACAACTTCTTGCATTTCGTTGCAAGCACACATCGAAACATAACTTCTTGCAATTGTTGCAAGCACACATCCCATCATGACCTCTTGCAATCGTTGCAAGTACGCATCCAAACAGAACTTCTTGCAATCGTTGCAAACACACATCCAAGCACAATTTCTTGCAATCATTGCAAACACGCATCCAATCATAAACTTCTGGCGAACGTTGCAGGCATGCATTCAAGCATAACTTCTTGCAATCGTTGCAAGCACACATCCAAGCTTAACTCTTGCAGTCTGGCAAGCACATGCAGCAATACGAACTTTTCACAGTCACTACAAACACATCCCCAGCGACAGGAACTCCCTTGCAATCGTTGCAAGCACACATTCAAGCACAAATCTTACAATCATTACAAGACACGCATCTTAGCATAACTTCTTGCAAAACATTGCAAGCATGCATCCAAGCATAACTTCTTGCAATCATTGCAAGCACGCATCCAGTCACAACTTCTTGCAAATGTTGTAGGGACACACCCAAGCATAACTTCTTGCAATCATAGCAAGCACGCATCCAAAAACAACTTTTGTAATCGTTGCAAACACGCATCCAAGTATAACTCCTCGCAGTCCGTGCAAGCACATGCAGTAATACGGACTTCTTGCAGTCACGGCAAACACATCTCCATTGACACAAACTCCCTGGCAATTGTTGCAAGCACGTATTTAAGCACAACTCTTGCAATCGTTACAGGGCTCACATCTTAGCATGACTTCTTGCAATCAGTACAAACACATTTCCAGTGGCACACAATCAGTCACACATCATTCTTCAGTGGCACTTAATCGGCCAGTTGTCTCCAGTGGCATCTTCATACGAGCCACTCATCAATTTCTGTATCATTTCTCGCCAAGGTCAGTTGAGTTCAGGTTCCATCCCGCACCAGGTATCGTATTGCCACACACACCTGGCTCCTCATAACACTATCAGGCTATACATAGCCAGCATCCAGCATTTCTTGCCCTTACAGGACCCCAGAGAGTCATCCGTGTTTAGGGCTCATACAGTAGGATCCTTTCTATGTGGCGTCTAGAAGCATCAGCCCATAGCTAACGGCAAACGCTTGCCCATCACAACTGCCATCTTCAGGGACATGTCAAAACCTCAGACATTCCCCAGTCTAGTCATACAAGCAGCCATCTACCTGGCCCTCTGTGGTTTTCTACGGCCTAACAAATTCACTTGTACAGGCACAGGCAGCCAGGTACTATGTAGACACCACTTGACTTGCTGGTAATACCATTTTGTCCTTCAGCTTGTAGTCTCTAAAACTCAACAACCGGAACCGAGGTCTACAATAACCTCCTCCGAATTAACAAACTCCACGCAGGCCAGCCTCCCCCTTGACAAGCTGACCCGTATTAGGTTAGTTCCCCAAGACTTCACCCATACACGGGTGTGTACTAAGAAGTAGCTGCAGTCTTTCCTGACAATGTGGACCTATCAATGCCGGAAGGTCCCGTACTACGTAGATTGGTGTATCAATGATTATACCATCTACCTCGCCCTTGTCACCCCAGGTAGCGACAGATGCAACAGCCACCACAGGTATCGCGGCAATTTTTGGCCATCATCGGTTTACAAGTACATGGCCCCCAGAGACACTCCTAAACCCCGGGTTTACCCGGACTTCCTCCCTCTTCAAGCTACACCCAGTCACGGCAGCCGCTTAACTCTAGGGTCTTATCTGGACAGGACAGGCCGTGGCTTGCCACCGACATCCGGTCCGAGGCGAGCCTCTTAATGCAGCCAGGTCCGCATCGCTCTGTTATGTCCTTCCTGTGCAGGCTGGTGTAATTATCTTGGCAACACCAGTTTAATGTCCACTGCACGTTCGTCCCAGGCTGCCATCTTCTGGAACATGTCTATTATATTAACCAGTTCGCTATTTGGCCTTCTCCCCAGTTTGGTCATACAAGCAGCCATTTACTTAGCCTAACACAGGTTCTGGCGGCCCAGCGAGTTCACCCGCAGCAATCCCGCAGGCCAAGTTCTGTGTAGTTGGCCCACTACCAACACCATTTCATCCTCCACCTTGCAGTGTCCAAAAGCCAGCAATCTAGCTCCAGGATAGACATTCATCTCTATAAAATAAACAACGTCCGGGGGCCAGTAACCATACTCGACCGCCTACTGTCACTCCTACCGGAACACTCAAACTCTAGTCCCCTATTTCCTTTTTGGGCAACCCTCGAGTGCCTGCCACTTCATCAAACACCTGGGGGTTCTTCTACGCTGCCTACACCTCGACCCCAGTCAGTACTCCGGTCACTCTTTAGTATTGGGGCAGCCTTGGCAGCATTTCGGCATGGGTCCCAGACCACGTCATTAAGAGACTTAGCAGGTGAAACTCTGTCTACCTCACCCGGTACGTCCCCACACCTTAGGTGGAAACGGCACAAGCATTCACCAAACTTGCTCAAATAAATAAAGCCAAAACTAATAAAGCTACACCCCTACCTGAATGTTTTTGCCCCCTTATTTTGGCATACCGACCAGCAGACCAAGGCACACTTTCAGGTCCATTTCATATGGTAAGTCCACACTTCCAGGTCTAATTCCGATGGTAAGTTTTATGTTAACTACAAATGTTATCTATGTCCATATCGGACATAGGGCTCCAACCATAAGTAGGAAGGCCAGTATGGTGGCCTGAATTTATGGGAGGAGCCCGGGGGGTATTTAAGCAGCCCGCTCACCTGTGGTGCTTGTCGGTTTCCTGTGCGCGATACCCACCCTCCCATCCCCATTTCGAGGCATTCATTTCATTCATTCATTTCTCTCTACAGAATAATCATTTCTTAAACCAGGGTATGCCCCCTTATTTTGGCATACCGACCAGCAGACCAAGGCACACTTTCAGGTCCATTTCATATGGTAAGTCCACACTTCCAGGTCTAATTCCGATGGTATGTTTTATGTTAACTACAAATGTTATCTATGTCCATATCGGACATAGGGCTCCAACCATAAATGATGTTGTAGAATATTATGAACCTGCGCTAATCTAGACTCTCATTCAATGGTTAATTTAGGCTGTCTCGATCCATTGCAAACAGTTTTCATTTATTTTACGGTATACTCATTTTCAAGCTGGGGCAAGGTAACTATGTATAGTGGGAATAATTATTTGACTCCCTGCATATTTTGTAAGTTTGCCTACTTACAAAAAAATGAAGGATCTATATTTTTTATCATAGATGTATTTTAAATGATAGAGACTGAATATCAACCAAAGATCTAGAAAAAAAAAAACACGTGATACAAATGTTATAAATTAAGTTGCAGTTCAGTGAGTAAAATAAGTATTTGATCCCCAAGCAAAACATGACTTAGCACTTGGTGGAGAAACCCTTGTTGGCAAACACAAAGGTAAAAAGGTAAGACATTTCATGCAGTTGATGACCAGGTTTGCACACATCTCAGGAGCGACTTTGGTCCACTCTTTTTTACAGATCTTCTCTAAATTCTTAAGGTTTCTTGGCTGTCGCTTAGTAACTCAAAGTTTCAGCTCCCTCCATAAATCTTCTATAGAATTAGGGTCTGGAGACTGGCTAGGCCACTCCATGACCCTAATGTGCTTCTTCTTGAGCCACTCCTTTGTTGCCTTGGCAGTATGTTTTGGGTCATTGTCATGCTGGAAGACCTGAAAGACCCATCCATGACCCATCTTTAGTGTTCTGGCTGAAGGAAGAAGGTTCTCATCTGAAATTTTACAATACATGACCCAGTCCATTGGCACATCAATGCGACAAAGTCTGTCTGTACCTTTGGCAGAGAAACAGCCCCAAAGCATAAGTTTTCCACCTCCGTGCTTGACTGTAGGGATGGAGTTCTTAGGGTCATAGTCAGCATTTTTCTTCCTCCAAACACGGCAAGTCCCCCTCCTCAAGAGGCACATGTACAATCATGCTAATTAACATCTAAATGATTTAGAGAAGGATTGAGAGGAAGTGCTGTGGTCAGATGAGACCAAAATTGAGCTATTTGGCATTACCTTGACTCACCGTGTTTGGAGGATGTAAAATGCTGACTATAACCCTAAGAATGCCACCCCTACAGTCAACCATGGAGGTGGAAAAATTATGCTTTGGGGCTGTTTCTCTAATAAAGGTACAGACTGACTTTGCTGCATTGAAGGGCCAATGGATGGGGCCATGTATTGTAAAATCTTGGATGAGAACCTTCTTCCCTCAGCCAGAACACTGAAGATGGGTTGTGGTTGGGTCTTTCAGCATGACAATGACCCAAAACATACCACTAAGGCAACAAAGGCGTGGCTCAAGAAGAAGCACATTAAGGTCATGGAGTGACCTAGTCAGTGTCCAGACCTTAATCCTATAGAAAATTTATAGAGGGAGCTGAAACTTCGAGTTGCCAAGAGACAGTATCAGGTACCTGGTAGCAGAGCCTGAAGTGATGAGGAAGTCCTTTCTTACACCTCTGACCCGGGGCCCCTGGTGGTGTGAACAGAAAGCACAGGAGTGCAGAGTGTCTGTGGGTCTTGCCAGTAGCAGAGCGGGTATCCACACCAGGCAGGAAAGAGACAATAGACTTCAGTGCAGATGGCTGGTAGGCAGCTGGGGATTACAGACTAAAGCAGGCTGGTACTAGTGACAGTGGGCTGGTGAGGCATGCCCTGGTAGCAAACTGTAGAACCGCAGATACAGCAGGATGAGACAGGAAGCAGGGTCAGGCAAGCCGGGTCATACACTGGCAGGACAGATCAGGTACAGAGGAGCAGCCAGTGGAGCAGAATTAGAATTAGAAGCCAATGGAGCAGGCAGAAGCGGAGGTCAAGGACAAGCCGGGGTCCTTGCAACAGAGTTCAGAGAGTGGTCAGACAAGCCGGGTCAGCAACTGGAATCTGGATACAGTATAACAGGATGCAGGGAAGGCTGAAAGACAAAGCAGCACTGATCCTGAACACTGGCCGAGTTTAAATAAGTTTAAATAAGCCTGTTTGGCGCCAACATCTGTCACAGGTGCAGGTGTTTCGTTCACGAGAATGCGCGATGGCTTGTGTGCATATTTATTAGCCAGTGCCCAATTCCTGCAAGCATGAAAAGGAACACATTTTAGCCTGTGAATAAAAGAAAGACCTTTCCTTACATTGCCCCCTCCCAATAGGCAGCCTCCGATGCCCAACTGGGTCAGTTTTCCTGGATGATTATGCTTGAATGCTCGGATGAGTCTCTTAGCATGGATATTGCTCTGTGGTTCCCACGAATTCTCTTCGAGTCTGAATCCCTTCCACTTTATCAAGTACAGAATTGATTTGCTCTTTTCCTGCAATCTACAATTGCTTCTACTTCAAATTCCTCTTCTCCATCAATCATTACTGACTCAGGAGGACCTCTATTCATTTCAGGAAACAGATCTGGCAGCGCAGGTTTCAGCAATGTTACATGAAAAACAGGGTGGATTTTAAAGGAATTTGGTAACACTAACTCATAGACAACATCATTGATCTTCTTTACTGGAAATGGTCCCACAGATTTAGGCCCCAATTTCCTTGATGGCCAGGTTAATTTTAGATTTGTTGTGGCCAACCATACCTGAATACCAGGTCCCATGATCACGTTTCCCCTTCTTTTCTTATCAAAGGACTTCTTATTGGCTTCCTGTGTTTTAGCCATCGTTTATTGAAGCAACTTGGACATGAAAAAGTTTACTGTATTTTGGACAGCAGGAACAGGACATTCAGGAATTGCAGTGATCAGAAGAGAAGGATGGTACCCATAATTGGCAAAAAACAGAGATTGTTTAGTAGCAGAATGCTCCGAGTAATTATATGCAAATTCAGGCTAATGGAAACAGCGATACCCAGTCATCTTGCAAACAGGATGAGAAACAGCGTAAGTATTGCTCCAATGTCGGATTGGTCCTTTCCATTTGACCATTGGTTTATGGATGATATGCTGAAGAAAAGGACAACTCGATTTTCAAAGTTTCACATAAGGCCTTCCAAAATTTAGAGGTAAATTGAACGCCGCGATCTGACACTATATTGGCAGAAACTCAATGCACTCTTACAAGTTCATGGTCTGGGTGCCAGAGTATAGGTGCAGAAGTAAAGAGTTCTTTCAAGGTTTCAAATGCAGACTGCGCCTCAGAAGTCCAATGAAACCAATTGCGTTGTTTGGTCAGTTGAGAAATAGGGGATATTATTGCAGAGAATCCCTTGATGAATTTTGATAAAAGTTTGCAAACCCTACAAATCGTTGTACCCCTTTCTTGTCTGTGGGAGCCAGCCAGTCCAAAATGGCAGAAACCTTCTGGGGGTCCATCTTTATGCCCTCTGTGGAAAGGATTAGGCCCAGGAACTATTCTGTTCTATTCTTAATTCTTAATATTCTTAATATTCTGGCACTCAAATGCACATTTTTTGGGTTTTGCGTATAGGCCATGCTGTCTGAGTTGGGCCAAAACACTTCTGACATGTCCCTGATGAATCTTCAAGGTAGCAGAGAATATCTAGATGTCATCTAGGTACTCAATGACGAATAAGTCCAGATAATCTCAAAAAATGTAATTGATAAAGTGCTGAAATGTTGCCGGAGCATTGTAAAGTCCGAAGGGCATTACCAGGTACTCAAAGTCCCCAAATCGGGTGTGAAATGCAGTCTTCCATTCTCCCCCCTCATGAATGCGCACCAAATTGTATGCCCCATGTAATTCCGATTTCGTGAAAATAGTGGCAGAGCAGAGTCTCTGAAATAGCTTTGGCACCAAGGGTAAGGGATAATGGTTCTTGATGGTGACTTTTTTCAGATCACAGTAGTCCACACAAGGACAAAGGAAGTGATCCTTTTTTTCTACAAAGAAAATCCCCATTCCAGTTGGGGATGTGGAGGGACGAATAAAACTTTTCCTCAGGCTGTCATCAATATATTGTTTTAGGGCTGCAAGTTTAAGTTCTGTAAGGGGAAAGATTCGTCCAAACGGTATTTCAGCCCTTGGAAGGAGCTCAATCGGGCAATCGTATAGTCTGTGGGGAGGAAGAGTTTCTGCCCCTTTCTTACTAAACACATCCAAGAAGTCACGGTAAGCCGTAGGAACAGATGAACATGCTTCAGCATCAGAGTCCATACACAGCAATGAAGACGGGTGAGTTGATAGTTTTAAGAGGCAGTGCTGCTGACGAAAGGGTGATAAGAACTCGATTCCTCCCGTACCCAATTAATGCAAAGATTGTGTGTCTGTAGCCATGGCATTCCCAAGATGACAGGGAATAAGGGTGAAGCTATGGCATCCAGCCATAGCAGTTCTTTGTGAACACCGGATATGATAGCAGGTAACGGAAAGGTCTCTTGCCTGACAGGTCCGGATTTAATGCGTGACCCATCTGCCAGGTGAATTGAAAGTCCATGAGATCTTGGCTGCAAGGGAACCTTGTGTTGCATGGCGAATGACAAGTCAATGAAGCAGCTACAGGTTCCAGAGTCAATTATAGCGGGTGCCTGGATAACCCCTATCAGAAGCTGCAATGAGATAAGGATAGGCAGGTGAGAAGAGTCGTGGGACAGCAACAACTGGTTGGCAGAAGAAAGGGTCAGTCACTTACGACTCTTGGCTGGGCAGGTCCTCACATGCCCGAGCTGCATAGGTTCTGGTGTGTCAGGTGAAGGTGTGACTGAAGCTGAAGGTGCTGGACCTGGAGGACTGAAGACTCAGGGCATCATCCATACAGGCCGAGACTGCCTGGCAGACCTCTCTGGCCTGCGTTCTCTCAGGCGTCAGTCGATCTGGACCGCCAGGTTTATCAGAGCTTCCAGAGAACTTGGCACCCCCACATGGGCCATCCTTTAATGTTTCAGATAGGCCCAACCAGAATTGGTAGTGGAGGGCAGCATCATTCCAGTGTCTGTGCTCCAGCATCTAAAGTCCATTACATAGTCCTCATCTGCTCTGCGGCCTTGCTGGAGCGCATCGAGAGCCGCATCGGCTGTTGCAGTTCTCTGGGGATCCTCATATAACTGGGCCATGGCCTCAAAAAATAAAGTCAGATTTGACAGGCACGAGTTCTTATGCTCCAGTAAATGGTGGGCCCAGGACTGGGGTTCACCTCGTAGAAGTGAAATTACATACCCCACCTTGATAGCTTTAAGAGAGAAGGTTGGGGGCTGTAAGGCAAGTACAGTTTGCAGGCAGGCCCTGAATTTGCTGCGATTGCCCAAGAATTTTTCTGAAGTCAGTACTCGGGATTCTGGTGGTAGCATCACAACAGCAGGTACAGCAGAGGATCCCCCAGGTGCAGATGAGGCAGAAGCAGCAGAAGCTGTCGTAGGTGAAGATAATGCTTGGACACGCTCCTCAAGCCGGTTGTAGCCCTCCTGCAGGTTCTTGACTGCTTGTGTGAGTGCTGTAAGGTAATGACACAGCTCATCCATGGGAGAGGTTCGTTCCTCGTTCAGGCTCCAGCATGGCTGCTTTGTACTATCATGTACCTGGTAGCAGAGCCTGAAATGATGAGGAAGGCCTCTCTTACACCTCTGACTCAGGGCCCCTGGTAGTGTGAACAGAAGGTGCAGGAGTGCAGAGTGGCACGAGTGCCTGCGGGTCTTGCCAGTAGCAGTGCGGGTATCCACACCAGACAGGAAAAGTCGTCAGTCGATTTCAGTGCAGCAGACAGCTGGTAGGCAGCTGGAACATGGCAGATGGAAGCAGGCTGGTACTGGCGACAGCGGGCTGGTGAGGCATGTGCTGGTAGACCATAGAGGTACAGCAGGATGAGACAGGAAGCAGGGTCAGACAAGCTGGGTCATACACTGGCAGGACAGATCAGGCACAGAGGAGCAGGCAATAGCGTGGTCTGGGTACAAGCCGGGTCAGGAGCCAAACAGTGAAATAGAAGCCAATGGAGCAGGCAGAAGCAGAGGTCAAGGATAAGCCGGGGTTGGTGCAACAGGGTTCAGAGAGTGGTTCAACAAGCCGGGTCAGCAACTGGAATCAGGATAACAGGAATACAGGATGCACTGAAGGCTGAAAGACAAAGCAGCACGGATCCTGAGCACTGGCTGAGTTTAAATAGCCTGTTCAGCGCCAACATCTGTCACAGGTGTACGTGTGCGTTTTCATGCACTATAAATGCACGATGGCTCGTGTGCGCATATTTATTAGCCAGTTTCCAATTCTTACGAGCATGAAAAGGAACGTGTTTTAGCCTGTGCGCAAATGAAGAACTTTCCTTACAAACAGCCAAGATACTTTAGGATTTTAGAGAAAATCTGTAAAGAAGAGTGGACCAAAATCCCTCCTGACGTGTGTGCAAACCTGGTCACCAACTACAAGAAATGTCTTACCTCAGCTAGTCCAAATATTTTATAAATAACACTTAAAGTGAATGTAAACCCGAAAAAAAAAAAAATTTAATCAAGACTTCTACCTAGAGTAGAGGATGTCATGTCATCTGTGCCCAGTCTTGCCACGAATAGTTAATCCAGCTCTGAGCAATCTTCTTATCTTTTTTCAGTAAGATAAAAAAATGACACACAGAGAAATAGGTGCTGTTTCTTCCCACTGTACTGTGACTGACAGCTCATTTACTTATCTCATGAATGAGCATGAGAGTTAAAGTGCCAGCTTCACATTCCCTCCTTCTTTATTATTCAGCTCCCCCAGGATTGGCTTCTAAACACCTCAGCATGATTGGGCACGCTGAAGTCATGTGGTGCCATTCCTGGGTTTTGACTGGATGTTTCTCATCATGGGTTGTGATCCAGGAGATCAGTGTGAGAAGAGGAAATGCATGGTGCAGTCATCTCACAGGACCCCAGCAAAAGACACACAGACAACTGATTTGATTATGGGGAGATTCATCTAGTCAGAGCTAGGCAGAGGAGAAGCTACGGTGAATGGATTATTGTTATGGCGCAGTGTGTGTCTGAGGTCACCTGCTCACAGTTTTTAGCATTCATTTTGATCACAAGGATGCACTGGTGTGCGCAGCCTATTGCATTAGAGTGTGCACCCCAAAGTTCAAACACACGTGTGTGTGTGTGTGTATATATATATATATATATATATATATATATATATATATACACACATTCTTATAAATAAATGTGAACAAACATTTTAAAGTGTATTAAAACATGCGGTTGAGCCATGCTTTTACCACCCCTCAACCGCTACCACCTTTTTAGCTGTAGAGGCAGCGACTGGGCATGTTCACGCACCGCACCTGCAATTATACCCTGTTGCTTTCAGCAGGTGTAGTACCCACTGACCATGACCCATTCAAGTGAAAGGCGTTACTCTGCAAGCGACCCACAACCATGTGCAGTGTGGAGTTCAAAGGGTTAAAGCAGGTGGTGTGGAGGTGAGATCGCTCTTCAGAAATCAAAGCATTTGTGAATGAGCCCCTAAATATTCCACAGCGCCCCCCTCTCATCTGAGTCCGCCTTTACATCAGAGACCCACAGCATTTAACCTTACACCAGAATCAATAGCGTTACATCTTATACCACAGTTCTCCCCTTAAATTAGGGTTCTCAGAGAGCCCCCTTACATCAGAGTCCCCAGAGTTCCCCTTCACATTGGGAAATCTGATATAAAGAATCCTGTGGACTCTGGTGTAAAGGGGGACTTTGATATAAGAGGGTCTCTGGTCACCAGAGTCCCCCTTACATCAGAGTTCCCAGCATCCCCTCTTATATAAGGGTACCCAGAGTCCCCACTTACATCAGAGTCCCCCTTTATGTACAATGTAAGGGGGGAGTCAGGTGATCAGAGACCCCTTACATCAGAGTTCTCCTTTATATACACTGTAAGGGGGGACTCTGACACAAAGGGGATCTCTACGGACTGTGATGTGAGGGGCTCTTTGAATACCACAGAGATCCCACTTACATCAGGGTTCCCCTTTACCCCAGAGTCTGCAGAGTTCCCCTTTAAACCAGTATACCAGCCAATAAGTATTTCTAGAAGGGGGTCAGCCATAGCAGCCTCCTCACAGCACAAAGCCTTTTACTTTATATCACCAACCCCCCCCCCCCCCCACCCAGTATGTGTGAGCATCGTCCTCCCCTCCATGGGACTACAAATCCCAGCATAGCTGGCTGGGCTCCTATTTCTCAGCTTCTCTCCAGTTCCCCACACACAATGTGACTGGGAAATACTGCACTACACACTCTCCCTGCCTTCTGCAGTGCCGCACACACACTGCCAGAGTCCATGCACCCACTCCCCACTTACCAGTGACATCTCCCAAGTCCCCGGCAGGTCCTCCTCACCACAGCTGGTTCCATTGTCTGCAGGGCAGAAGCCGGGGGCGGGGCACTCGGAGGCGGAGCAGGGAGGAGAACGTTACACTCTTCTCCTCTGCCTGGAGCGGTCCTGGCAACCAATCATTCTCTCAGCGGTGTACTCAGGGCAGCAATGGGCTGCAGCAGCCCCCCGCGGTGGCAGAGGGCAGGACGTGTTCAGATGATTAAAACAATGCTGTAAAACCGGCTTGCTCCTGTGAGTGCAAGCCACTGGCCGTGGTGTAAGCAGGCGGCGGAGTGATATCCAGCTGTCAGGGAGCCGGAACTATAGAGGTAGCATCGGAAAATGCGGCCTCCTGTCGGCTTACTCCGCGGCCCATGGCTTGCACACACAGGAGTTACATAGCCAAATATAAAATAGTCCCATTCGCAGCACTGCCATTGTCATATAGCAGAGATGCCAAAATGGAGATCCCTCACATACTGCCAGAAAAATAGCCCTGTGGTCTGCTGGATGTGCCTGAGCATTAGGGTGTGCCCAGGCACACCCGGCACACCCTGTGCGCACGCCTATGCTAGGATGTGTTATGTGGGGGTGGGGTTGATGTCTCACTTTTCATAGATTTCACCCAGTAAGGCTGAATGGGCTCAAAGCTTACAGCCTACCCAGGTCACTTGACTGCTCCCACCAAGTCCCTACCTGTGTCACCTGGTTGCTCCCACCAAGTCCCTACCCATGTCACCTGACTGCTCCCACCAAGTCCCTACCCATGTCACCTGATTGCTCTCACCAAGTCCCTACCCTGGTCACCTGACTGCTCTCACTAAGACCCTACCCGATCACCTGACTGCTCCCACCAAGTCCCTACCCTTGTCACCTGACTGCTCCCACCAAGTCCCTACCCATGTCACCTGACTGCTCCCACCAAGTCCCTACCCATGTCACCTGACTGATCTCACCAAGTCCCTACCTGTGTCACCTGACTGCTCCCACCAAGTCCCTACCCATGTCACCTGACTGATCTCACCAAGTCCCTACCCGTGTCACCTGACTGCTCCCACCAAGTTCCTACCCATGTCACCTGACTGCTCACACCAAGTCCCTACCCATGTCACCTGACTGATCTCACCAAGTCCCTACCCGTGTCACCTGACTGCTTTCATCAAGTCCCTACATGGGTCACCTGACTGCTCCCACCAAGTCCCTACCTGGATCACCTGACTGCTTCCACCAAGTCCCTACCCAGGTCACCTGACTGCTCCCACCAAGTCCCTACCCAGGTCACCTGACTGCTCCCACCAAGTCCCTACCCGTATCACCTGACTGCTCCCACCAAGTCCATACCCATGTCACCTGACTGCTCCCACCAAGTCCTTACCCATGTCACCTGACTGATCTCACCAAGTCCCTACCCGTGTCACCTGACTGCTACCACCAAGTTCCTACCAATGTCACCTGACTGCTCCCACCAAGTCCCTACCCATGTCACCAGGCCCGGATTTACTCCCTTTGCTGCCCCAAGGCCGGGTCCTTCAATACCGCCCCCCACACACACCACGTCCTTTATCGATGACTTCTACAATAGATCAATTAAAAACATATCTCCATACACGAGAACACGGAAAATAACTGGCTTTAATTGTACAGACTAAAAATACTTCGGGGTAAGCGCGCGAGGGGTAAGGATTTTTTGCAGGCAAATTTTCAAGGCAATGGCTGGTGTTAGTGCTTCAATCATCCCCGGCACCATGGTTGTTATGGTGTCAGGATGATTGAAACACATTATTTCTATCATTACATTGTAATATAAACTGAAATAGTTCAACTCACCATAATGCAGAATCATTGGGAGCCCTGAGCGTGTCACTTGCCACCATCGCTTGTCACTTGCCACTATGCCTGCCACCAGATGGGGATGTCACTTGCCACTATGCCTGCCACCAGATGGGGATGTCACTTGCCACGCTGCCTGCCACCAGATGGGGATGTCACTTGCCACCATGCCTGCCACCAGATGGGGATGTCACTTGCCACGCTGCCTGCCACCAGATAGAGATGTCACTTGCTACGCTGCCTGCCACCAGATGGGGATGTCACTTGCCACACTGCCTGCCACCAGATGGGGATGTCCCTTGCCACGCTGCCTGCCACCAGATGGGGATGTCACTTGCCACGCTGCCTGCCACCAGATGGGGATGTCCCTTGCCACACTGCCTGCCACCAGATGGGGATGTCCCTTGCCACGCTGCCTGCCACCAGATGGGGATGTCACTTGCCACGCTGCCTGCCACCAGATGGGGATGTCACTTGCCACCATGCCTGCCACCAGATGGGGATGTCACTTGCCACCATGCCTGCCACCAGATGGGGATGTCACTTGCCACCATGCCTGCCATCAGATGGGGATGTCACTTGCCACCATGCCTGCCACCAGATGGGGATGTCAATTGCCACGCTGCCTGCCACCAGATGGGGATGTCCCTAGCCACGCTGCCTGCCACCAGATGGGGATGTCACTTGCCACGCTGTCTGCCACCAGATGGGGATGTCACTTGCCACCATGCCTGCCACCAGATGGGGATGTCACTTGCCACCATGCCTGCCACCAGATGGGGATGTCACTTGCCACCATGCCTGCCACCAGATGGGGATGTCACTTGCCACCAGATTGGGATGTCCCTTGCCATGCTGCCTGCCATCAGAAGGAAGAGGGCGGAACAGCGGTGCGGGCAATGAGAGATGTCATCTCTCTCCCCCGCCGTCGCACCCCTGACATTACTAGCTACTCTCAATTTTTTTAAAAATGGCACCGGGCGGCGCAATCACGCTACTGCGCATGCGCCGCCCCTACACCACTGCCGCCCCGAGGCCTGGCCTAGGTGGCCTTGTGGCAAATCCGGCCCTGCATGTCACCTGACTGCTCCCACCAAGTCCCTACCCATGTCACCTGACTGATCTCACCAAGTCCCTACCCGTGTCACCTGACTGCTCCCACCAAGTTCCTTCCCATGTCACCTGACTGCTCCCACTAGGCCCCTACCCATATCACCTGACTGATCTCACCAAGTCCCTACCCGTGTCACCTGACTGCTCCCATCAAGTCCCTACATGGGTCACCTGACTGCTCCCACCAAATCCCTACCCGGGTCACCTGACTGTTCCCACCAAGTCCCTACACAGGTCACCTGACTGCTCCCACCACGTCCCCACCTGGGTCACTTCATTGCTCCCACCAAGTCCCTACACGGGTCACCTGACTGCTTCCACCAAGTCCCTAACCATGTCACCTGACTGCTCTCACTAAGTCCCTACCCATGTCACCTGACTGATCTCACCAAGTCCCTACCCGTGTCACCTGACTGCTCCCACCAAGTCCCCGCCCATGTCACCTGACTGCTCCCACCAAGTCCCTACCCATGTCACCTGACTGATCTCACCAAGTCCCTACCCATGTCACCTGACTGATCTCACCAAGTCCCTACCCATGTCACCTGACTGCTCCCACCAAGTCCCTACCCGGGTCACCTGACTGCTCCCACCAAGTCCCTACCCATGTCACCTGACTGATCTCACCAAGTCCCTACCCGTGTCACCTGACTGCTCCCACCAAGTCCCTACCCGTGTCACCTGACTGCTCCCACCAAGTTCCTACCCATGTCACCTGACTGCTCCCACCAAGTCCCTACCCATGTCACCTGACTGATCTCACCAAATCCCTACCTGTGTCACCTGACTGCTCCCATCAATTCACTACATGGGTCACCTGACTGCTCCCACCAAGTCCCTACACGGATCACCTGACTGCTCCCACCAAGTCCCTACCCGTGTCACCTGACTGCTCCCACCAAGTTCCTACCTATGTCACCTGACTGCTCCCACCAAGTCCCTACCCATGTCACCTGACTGATCTCACCAAATCCCTACCTGTGTCACCTGACTGCTCCAATCAAGTCCCTACATGGGTCACCTGACTGATCTCACCAAGTCCCTACCCGGGTCACCTGACTGCTCCCACCAAGTTCCTTCCCATGTCACCTGACTGATCTCACCAAGTCCCTACCCGTGTCACCTGACTGCTCCCACCAAGTCCCTACCCGTGTCACCTGACTGCTCCCACCAAGTCCCTACCCGTGTCACCTGACTGTTCCCACCAAGTCCCTACACAGGTCACCTGACTGCTCCCACCAAGTCCCTACATGGGTCACCTGACTGCTCCCACCAAGTCCCTACCTGGGTCACTTCACTGCTCCCACCAAGTCCCTACACGGGTCACCTGACTGCTCCCACAAAGTCCCTAACCATGTCACCTGACTGCTCTCACCAAGTCCCTACCCATGTCACCTGACTGATCTCACCAAGTCCCTACCCGTGTCACCTGACGGCTCCCACCAAGTCCCTACCCATGTCACCTGACTGCTCCCACCAAGTCCCTACCCATGTCACCTGACTGATCTCACCAAGTCCCTACCCATGCCACCTGACTGCTCCCACCAAGTCCCTACCCATGTCACCTGACTGATCTCACCAAGTCCCTACCCATGTCACCTGACTGATCTCACCAAGTCCCTACCCATGTCACCTGACTGATCTCACCAAGTCCCTACCCGGGTCACTTCACAGCTCCCACCAAGTCCCTACACGGGTCACCTGACTGCTCCCACCAAGTCCCTACACGGGTCACCTGACTGCTCCCACCAAGTATCTATTCTCTTGTACAAACATGACACTGAATAAAGAAGTCCTCCTCCCCAGCCTGCACCCCAATGTCTCTTCTCATCCTCACCTTTTACCTAAATCATAGCTGTCTAATCATGACCCAAACATCTCCATCCTGTTAAATCCCATATCCATCCATCCACATGATACAGGAGTTGGTCAGAGATTGTGCTTACATGATACAGGAGTTGATCAGAGAATGTGCAGACATGATGCAGGAGTTGGTCAGAGAGTGTGCTTACATGTTACAGGATTTGATCAGAGACTGTGCGGACATGATACAGGAGTTGATCAGAGAGTGTGTGGACATGATACAGGAGTTGGTCAGAGAGTGTGCAGACATGATACAGGAGTTGGTCAAAGAGTGTGCTTACATGGTACAGGAGTTGATCAGAGGGTGTGCAGACATTATACAGGAGTTGATCAGAGAGTATGTGGACATAATACAGAAGTTGGTCAAAGAGTGTGTAGACATGATACAGCCTCTACAAAATGTGTACGTGGCTTAAATTGTGTAGCGGTACCCCCGTAGAGGCTGCTGAGTATAATTGTCTGTCTGTCACCCTGCCCAGCCAGGTACACACTTTTGCAATCCTTAGAGACAATAAAGCAGTCCTTGCATTTTGTTTTTGTTTGTTTTATTGAGGGGATATTAAACTTCGATAAGGATGGGGACTCATAAGATGCCCAGGTGATTGAAACTGGATATAAATCACTCCATTTCTCCTCCTGCACACCACTTCCTTTCTTCTGAGTATCACTCCATACTCCTCCTGTACATTGCTTTCTTATCTTCTGAGTATCACTGCATACTCCTCCTGTACATCGCTACCTATCTTCTGAGTATCGCTCCATACTCCTCCTGCACATCGATTCCTATCTTCTGAGTATCGCTCCATACTCCTTCTGCACATCGCTTCCTATCCTCTGAGTATCGTTCCATACTCCTTCTGCACATCGCTTCCTATCTTCTGAGTATCGCTCCATACTCCTTCTGCACATCGCTTCCTATCCTCTGAGTATCGCTCCATACTCTTGCACATCGCTTCCTATCTTCTGAGTAAGGCTCCATACTCTTCCTGTCCCTCTCTTTCATTTTCCAGACTAGCTAGTACTGTAGGCCTGACACTGGCTCATCCAGGCCTAAAGCAAATGCCCTTCATAGGCAGGGACCGCGGGCCCCTATGGTGTAGCAAAAAGAAAATAGTATGTTCTGGTGCCAGCTGTCTCACATGTGGCTACTGATCCCAGTCAGCCCTCTTCAGGCCCTGCCAGCCCTCCTGGCTGCAGCTGCCTGACTCCACTGCCCACGGCACCACAGTCCTCTCCTCTGGTTCTGCACCCTTCTCCGATTGCACTCTCCCAGTCCTTTCAGGTGTGCCTCCCCAGTCCTCCCGACTGTGCATGTCACTCACCAGCCCTCTTTGCTGCAACCAATGGTTCATCTCCCTGGAGACTTGCCCGGCAGTACTCTCTTGCTCCTCCCGTGCCTCCTCTCCAGGACACCGCCATGTTTTCTTGGAGAGCCCTGTCTGCACCCCAGCCCAGGCCCAAGGTCACCCCCCCAGACTGGGGAGCTCCCTCCAAGGCCCCGACAGCCTCAGTACTCCATCTCCACCTCTTCCACCCACCAACTTCTCCCAAACTGGGCTGACCCTGGGTATATGAGGAGGCCTGCCCCCTGCCAATTCCAAGTTGGGGATTGTTCAGGGCTCCTTAGAATACCCCAGGCAGCTCCACCTCCCCTCTCCTTCTCTCTTTCCAGAACCTTCTAGAGAGCTCTATGATACAGGAGTTGAAGCTGTCCGCTGAAAAGCCATGCAGGGGAATTGGTGCTCACAGCTGTTCCTCCACCACACCGATCATCTCTGACTGCCACTGGACAATCATCCATGTGTGCAGGAGACACAGGGGGTCGTGAGCGTGCTCTGCTTTTGCCCAGAATGCGCTCTGCCTCTCCTGTGTGCGCTCTTTTCACTCCCTAGGCGCGAGGTTCATCCGCGGGACGCTACCTGGCCAAGGGGAGTGTAGACGTGGGCGGGGAGTCTGGTGACATCACGACTCCGCCCACCGAGCGCCGGACAACAGATTCGCCCACTGAATCTGGAATTTTGCGGGTCTCCAAACAGACAAAGAGGAGATATTTGAAAGATAAAGATACATGCAGGAGGCATGTATATCCTTATAGTTCAGCACTATGGCAGTACTTTATAAATGATGAGAGTGGGTTTACGTCCACTTGTTTGTTTGTACCTATAGGTAAGCCTATAATAAGGCTTACCTATAGGTACTGTGAATATCTCCTAAACTTGTACCGTTTAGGAGATATTTACTGTATACACTGGCTATGCGCTCTGTCATAGGCGCATGCGCTCTGAAGGAATGGCCGCCCATGCTGTTTCTTCAGGGCCAGTGCCATGATCGGCGGCTCCCGCGCGCATGCACGAGAGTGACGTCATCCCGGCTCTGGCCACTCATAGCGCCGGAGCCCTCGAACCCGAAAGAAACAACGGGGAATATGTCAGCCATGTCAGCGGTGTGCGGGCACCGCTGCAGGACTTCGTTCCAAGGTAAGTATTTCATAATGAGCTAGTATGCGATGCATACTAGCTCATTATGCCTTTGTCTTACAGGTTTTTTATTTTTATTTATTTTTTTTTTATGGGGGTTTACAACCTCTTTAAAATAACACTCTGCAAGGCATTCAGTATAAGGACTTACTAAAGGAAACAAATGTACTCCTTGTATTGGAACAAAAACATGTATTTGCACAATTAACCATGAAACTATTGAAATGCAGTAAAAATGTGGAAATACTTGTCAGATTTCTGTCTTATCGGGGACAGAAAATCAAAATCTAGACTGCAGCAGATGGTATCTGAGGCAATAGGTGAATCACTAGTAAGTTCTGTGGATGGCACAATCAAGAGGTTCTCTTTGCAAGGTACTTGGTGTTCCTGGATGTAGTAGAAATGTTATTGTCCATTTACATGGGGGCTTAGTACACCCTGCGAATTCCAGCAGCTCCCTGTACAAACAGTTGTTTGTACAGCGAGCAATTACCTGCGGTTAGAGACAGATGATCCTGGCTGAGTGCTGTCTTTTTGCACCTTAGAGCCCATTCACACCGGGCCGCCCATAGCGTCGGCGGTAAACGATTTTTAGCGGCGTTTTACCGTCAGATTAGCGGCGCATTTCGTCCGCTAGCGGGGCGCTTTTACCCCCGCTAGCAGCTGAGAAAGGGTTAAAACCGCCCGTAATGCACCACAATAGCGGCGTTTTGCCGGCGGTATCCCAGCGCTGCCCCATTGATTTCAATGGGGAGCAGCGGTGGAGGAGCGGTAAACACACCGCTCCTTCACCGCTCCAAAGAAGCTGCTGGCAGGACTTTTTTTCCCGTCCTGCCAGCGCAGCGCTCCGGTGTGAAAGCCCTTCGGGCTTTCACACTGGAGACAATGCTGCAGCTGATTGAGGGCAGATTGCAGGCGCTATTTTTAACGCTATAGCGCCTGCAAAACGCCCTTGGTGTGAAAGGGGTCTTAGCCACAATCACTGCAGGTAATCGCTGGCTGTGTGAACAGGCATTAATAGCTGTTGCCAGCACCAGCCTATCCATGCTTTGTATGGGCTGAGTGGCTACAGCTCTTTGCACACACCTGTAATTCCAGACACAGGAATCCGCAGATTATTGCCAGTGGAATTCATAGGGTGTACTAATCGGCCGTTTGAATGGTCCCTTAATGTGTTTTGGAAGAACAAAGGTGTGCTGCTCATATGATTGTGTGTGTGACAATTTGATATTCATTGATTTTGTAACAAAAAGTCTTGTAAGATAGTTAGGTTCCAAATTGTAGACTGGATAAAAAAAAGGCTCAAGTCAACACATTTTAGTGGCATTCGGGTACAAAGGTGCTAATGTGCAAGGTCCATAGAATCTGATTTAAACTGAGTTAAATTATTAAAAGAAGAGAAGTTATGGCTATTTGATTATTTGTGGATTCAAATGTTTTGATCAAATCACATTTTAAATGGGTAGTAAAATTGAAGGATGTGTGGCCATCATAAGACCCATACAGAAAATAGAGAAATGGTTGTGCCAAGGACAGGATGAAACAGACTGTTCTGAAAACACTGTCAGAAGTTATATGTCTTCCCCTCTCTATCAAAAATATGTTTTTATACTGACTGTAATGCTTATTTGTTTATTTCATGTACTGTATGTCAGGAGTCCAGCTTTAATTGTTATAATATATTATAGTATTTTTTTCTGTTTCAAATGCATTGACATATCTCATAAGAACCAGTCTGTCCGGGCAGTATGGCACCAACCAGACAGTTAATCTATTCAGTAAGTTGAATCCAACACAATTTTACTTCAGCTAATTGCAGTACAGAGGATGTTTTTCCAGTCTTTTGAAGTGTAAGAAGACAATGAATTTCCTAAGTCCTGTCTCTGCGCATAACTGACTGAGGGAACATGGAAGAAATGGGCAAGGTCTAGCTAGGACTGAACTAACTAGCCCTAAACAGGAAGGGAGGACAGAGGGAGAAAGCAAATCACTAAGTAAGCAATTTGTAGTGGCCCAAAACCGCTACTAGATGGCAGCATGCCACAAAACAATAATAACCTCATACAGTTCAATGCCACACAGAAAAATTACATAAAAGTTGTCCAGAATAGACGGACCTTCGCACCCCAGATTTTTTTTCTCTCTGTGCTTACACCCGTCTGTAGTGTAAAAATATTTTTTTTAAGTTTTTACTCTGACCCCGCCTAGGCAAATGACATGTCCTTGCTCTCACAGCCTCCTGAAATAGCCAAGCACATATGCCAGGAATCTGCAGGATTATGGATACACATCGGTCAGCAGGTATACCTGGATTGTGAGTCATCAGGGGTGGGCTGCAAGAACCTGGAAGAGACAGTTGGACCTTGATGACGTCAGAGAAAATGATGGCAATGCAGGACCTGGGAGGTGGCAGCGAAGCACAACATTTCAGCAGGACAATTAGAGGCACTCAGGATCTCTTTATCAGATGATGCTCCATAAAGGGCTCCTGCGTTAATTCTACATACCTATATAAAAAGACACTATTTATAATGATTATTATTATAAGTGGAACTAATTTAAAAAATGAATAGCTACAATGTTATAGGGGAAATCTAGAAATGGTATATTTTACCTAAGCAGTACCCATAAAAATGTACATTGTGTCTGGAATACCCCCAAAAAAGAGAACTTCATAGCATTTGAGAGTACCTAGGCACTCCTGAGCAAACAGCCTTATAGCTGTATATCTGCAGTATGAGATCTAAGGCAGTGGTTCTCAACCCTGTCCTCAAGTACCCCCAACAGGCCATGTTTGCAGGCTTTCTTTTATCTTGCACAGATGTTTTAAATCAGAGTCAATGGCTTGGTATTTTGGACAGCTAGGTTATATTAGAGAAATTCCCAAAACATGGCCTGTTGGCGGTACTTAAGGACAGGGTTGAGAACTGCTGATCTAAGGCACTGCTGCCTCATACTGTTAGTCTCAGAAGGTCTATAGCAGGGGTCTCCAAACTTTGTAAACAATGGGCCAGTTTACTGTCCTTCAGGCTTTAGGGGGCCAGACTATGGCCAGTGGGAGTAAAAAATGCCCTGGCATCAATGCCCCATCATTGGTTTCAATAGGAGGAATAGTGCCCCATTGTTGATATCAGTGATAAGAATAGTGCCCCAATGATGGGATCAGTAGTGGGAATGGTACTCCATCATTGGTGTAAGTTGGTGGAATAGTGCCCCAAGGGCCAGATAAAGGCAAGTAAAGGACCACATCTGGCTACAGTTTGGAGACCACTGGTCTAGCGTAAGATTTACTAATATCACTGCTGTGCTGTATCCAATTCTCCTTGTTGGAGGTTCTGACATAAGGAAGCAAAGCCCTACCTCTAGCAAGATGGCCACCTCCATACAAAGGCACAGAGTAGGGCACTGGAAATCAGTAATTGGGAAAAGATCAGCTGCAATGATAACACAAGCAATATTAGTGACTAGTCATTTGCCCTCTGTTTGCCTTTTTTTGGGTACTGCTTCCAGAGGGCAGTCCATCTTTAGGGTGTGCTGGCCAAATATTCAGAATATTCCTACTGCCCCTACACATAAGGTCAAGACAGGTATGGTGCATAAACAGCGATATAAACCTAACAGAGGCTCTAAATAGATGCTTTGACTGGAGTTGGGCTTTAATACATTTATTCGTGCATTCATACAATACATTATACCTGTAATAATCACATCCACATTGTAGCCTCTACAAAGGCATTATAAACTGACTTCTTTGAGAAATTACACTACATATATAACAGAATGATTTATACATTGTTGTTCTAAGTCACTTTGGGGGTCATTTACTATAGCGCCAAAAAATTATCCTTTAGTCCCAGAAAATAGCGCCCAATTAAGGCCAATTAAGACTTCAACTCTCAGAAACTGGGCGCTAATGCAAATGGAAAGCAGCGCAATTGCCGGAAAAAATGCCTGATCACATATGCGGGAATAGTGGAAGTCAATGGGGCTCAAACCTGCAAAATCCAAAGTTCTCACTGGAGGCTTATATGCAAGTTCTTTGCCGTAAAAAGTGTATGGGGACCTGGGTCCTGCCCCAGGGGACATGTATCAATTGGAAAAAATGTTTTTAAAACGGACGTTTTTTCAGGAGCAGTGATTTTAATAATGCTTAAAGTGAAACAATAAAAATTAAAAATTCCTTTAAATATCGTGCCTGGATGGTGTCTATAGTATGCCTGTAAAGTAGTGCACCTTTCCCTTGTTTATTACTATACCGCAGCAAAATGACATTTCTAAAGGAAAACATTTCACTTAAAATTGCTGGCAGCTGTAATGAATTGCCGGTTCCTGACAATATAGAGTTAAAATCAAGATCAGATAAAAATGGTGTAGGTTCCCCCTACCAGTCCATACCAGGTCCTTCGAGTCTGGTATGGATTTTAAGGGGAACTTCACCTCAAATTAAAAAAAAATGGCGTAGAGGTCCCCCCAAAATCCATACCAGACCATTCAGGTCTGGTATGGATATTAAGGGGAACCCTGCACCAAAATTTGATAAAAAAATGGCATGGGGGCCCCCCAAATTCCATACCAGACCCATATCCGAGCATGCAACCTGGCAGGCCGCAGGAAAAGAGGGGGGGACGAGAGAGCACCCCCTCTTGAACCGTACCAGGCCACATGCCCTCAACATGGGGAGGGCTTTGGGGTCCCCCCCAAAACACATTGCCCCCATGTTGATGGGGACAAGGGCCTCATCCCCACAACCCTTGCCCGGTGGTTGTGGGGGTCTGTGGGCGGGGGGCTTATCGGAATCTGGAAGCCCCCCCATTAAAAAGAGGGCCCCCAGATCCCGCCCCCCCATGTGAATGGGTATCGGGTACATTGTACCCCTACGCATTCACCAAAAAAAGCAGTGAAATGTGACAAAAGACAATAGGCGGTTTTTGACAATTCCTTTATTAAAAATATCTTCTTTCCCCACTTCTTCCTCCGGTCTTCTTCATCTTCCTCCAGCTTCTTCTTCCCCCACTTCTTCCTCCATCTTGCTCCGTTTCTTCCTCCGGTCTTCTCCATCTTCCTTCGGCTTCTTCTTCCCCCAGTCTTTCTCCTCCGCCACTCCCGCTGAACATTCAAATAACGAACCTCCTCCGATGCTGCGATGGGGCGGACGATGTCACTCTGAGACCCCGCCCCTTATGACTTTACCACATGGGGCATGATGGGTCAGTGATGTCACAAGGGGGTGGGGTCTCCTGATGACGTCATCTGGCGGCCATGCCCCATAGTTATATATGATATGTGTGCTATGGAAGCAGACAGATCGGCTGGCCGCAGCGTCGGAGGAGGTTTGTTGCTTTTATGTTCAACAGGTCAGTGGCAGGAGCAGCAGAGGAGAAAGACCGGAGGACGAAGTGGGGGAAGAAGAAGCCTGAAGAAGAAGGAGAAGGCTGGAGGAAGAAGCAGAGGAAGATGGAGGACGAAGGGCGGGAAGGAGAAGCTAGAGAAAGAAGGAGAAAACTGAAGGAAGACCGGAAGAAGGAGCAGGGAAAGAAGAAGTCATTTTTAATAAAGGAATTGTCAAAAAACGGCTATTGTCTTTTGTCACATTTCACTGCTTTTTTTGGTGAATGTGTAGGGGTACAATGTACCCGATACCCATTCACATGGGGGGGCGGGATCTGGGGGCCCTCTTGTTAAAGGGGGCTTCCAAATTCGGATAAGCCCCCCGCCCGCAGACCCCCACAACCACCGGGGAAGGGTTGTGGGGATAAGGCCCTTGTCCCCATCAACATTACATCAACATCAACATCAACATCAGTTCAGGAGGGGGGGCACTCTCTTGTCCCACCTCCTCTTTTCCTGCGGCCTGCCAGGTTGCATGTGTGGATAAGGGTCTGGTATGGATTTTGGCGCAGGGTTCCCTTTAATATCCATACCAGACCTGAAGGACCTGGCATGGATTTTGGGGGGGACCCCACACCATTTTTATTAAATTTTGGTGTGCAATTTTTTTGAGATTTTTTTTGGCTGGCATTTTTTTTTCACCTTCAGTGGGGAAGCCACTGACAGCTGAAGATTCATTGGTTGTTAAGGACGCGGCAGCTGGCTTCCCGGACCCCCCGGTTAGCAACCAGCTATATACAGTGTTAAAATAATAACCGCAAAACACGTCAAAAATCACATCACAAACGCAACAGTTGCGTTTCTGGTGCAGTTCCATTCAAATCTATTACCCGCAAATCGTGTGAAAAAAGTCCTAGACCATTTCCAAAAAAGGTAAAAACAAAAATTGAGCTTACACTAATAAATATAAGCAGCGACTAAAAAGTAGTAAACCATAAATCATATATAAATCAAAAAGTCGCGCTAAAAGCTAGAGGTGACAGACAAATGTCTAAAAAACTTCATAAGGATATGAAGGTGAATAGTGATCACTAAATAGATGAGTTTCATAGGAGTGCTGAGCAATGTAAATACACACTACAAAAATAAATGCTGTTAATTAAATAGGACACAGAAAACATTGACTATGTCCGTGTGAAAAGATCAATATTGCATGACCCAATCAGTGACAGGTGAATATCTCTAATAACTGTAGGAATAATATTGTGACAAATCTGTGACTAAAAAACTGAACCGTGATGAATGAGGAAAAAATATAAATGAATAAAGAAAAATACAATAAACCCCAAAAAGTCCGTGGCTCAACAAAAACAGTAATAGTAAAAGTCCATCCGTGCTAAATTGATATGCAAAGAAAATAACTTGTCTCCCAGTGCTCTTGTGAAATAATGTAACAGAATCTTGCTGTGGTAAAAATTAGAGTGCGTAGACAGACCTCCACCTCTTGGAAAAATGCTGCCTCTTACCAGATAAAAATGGTCTCTAAATTACAGGAGACCCAGGAAGCGGATGGCTGCAACCCCAGCCAGGGATCTTTAAAGCAGGCACTCAGCGTCCAGATCCAGGGACTCTCTCCCACCAGCCTCCGCAAATAAGGAAATGTCACCATGCAAAAAACAAAGTGCTCCAAATAGCATAAAACCAGCGTTTTATTAAATATAAAATTAAAGGTTGCACTTACAGAAGCATAGAAGCATAGAAGTTTAAAACACGTAAGAAAAAGCCGGCCGGCTCCAAAGTAACCTGTGTCTTCCGGGTGTATGAATCGCGATGTCGTCGGGACGTAGCTCCTCCTCCCTACGCCGTTTCTTTTTATGATTTTACTTTAAAAGCGTAAAGAGTCTGTCTCTAATGATATATGTGGAGTTTTTGATTAGCTGTTTTTGGAGTGCCCTCTTATTTCAGGGAAAACGGTTTCCTAACTATATATAAAATAAACATTTTGTATATGCATTTATTTTTATCGCATAGGTCTTGACCCGTTTTTTATTTTTATTTTTATTTTTATTTTTATATCTATTTTTATTTTTATTTCATTTTAAAAATTTTTTTTTTTTTTTTTTTTTTTTGTATTCCTTAATATATTATTTATTTTAAATTCATAACTATATTCTTTTTCACATTTGAGGTTGAAATTTCGAACTGTAGTGCGCGCATTTCTTTCACAGAAACATGCGCACGTAATAGATACCACTTATCTATACACACAGCCCTGTAATTATGAGGGGACTTTTTTCCTGGTTTTGGTTTAACTTATTAATTTGTTGCAGCAGTAATTCTGCAATTTTTGGCCACATTTGTTTGATTTTTATAGTCTTGATAAAGATGTTTTATATATTATTTTTTGTGCCTTAAACATCTATTACTTAGGTAACGTTCTGTCCCTGCCCACACTGTTTCCCTTAGATGAGATGGCGCTTTCATCCTGTTGTGGCAATGAGATGTTGTTGATGTGTCTATGTAAGCGGTGGGTCGGGACGCTGCCCATATCCCGTGACCACGTCCTGTTGTGACGAGGCGGCGTAAAAAAAAAGTTCCCGTGACCACGTCCTGTTGTGACGAAACGGCGTAGGGAGGAGGAGCTACGTCCCGACGACACCGCGATTCATACACCCGGAAGACACGGGTTACTTTGGAGCCGGCCGGCTTTTTCTTACGTGTTTTAAACTTCTATGCTTCTGTAAGTGCAACCTTTAATTTTATATTTAATAAAACGCTGGTTTTATGCTATTTGGAGCACTTTGTTTTTTGCATGGTGACATTTCCTTATTTGCGGAGGCTGGTGGGAGAGAGTCCCTGGATCTGGACGCTGAGTGCCTGCTTTAAAGATCCCTGGCTGGGGTTGCAGCCATCCGCTTCCTGGGTCTCCTGTAATTTAGAGACCATTTTTATCTGGTAAGAGGCAGCATTTTTCCAAGAGGTGGAGGTCTGTCTACGCACTCTAATTTTTACCACAGCAAGATTCTGTTACATTATTTCACAAGAGCACTGGGAGACAAGTTATTTTCTTTGCATATCAATTTAGCACGGATGGACTTTTACTATTACTGTTTTTGTTGAGCCACGGACTTTTTTGGGTTTATTGTATTTTTCTTTATTCATTTATATTTTTTTCCTCATTCATCACGGTTCAGTTTTTTAGTCACAGATTTGTCACAATATTATTCCTACAGTTATTAGAGATATTCACCTGTCACTGATTGGGTCATGCAATATTGATCTTTTCACACGGACATAGTCAATGTTTTCTGTGTCCTATTTAATTAACAGCATTTATTTTTGTAGTGTGTATTTACATTGCTCAGCACTCCTATGAAACTCATCTATTTAGTGATCACTATTCACCTTCATATCCTTATGAAGTTTTTTAGACATTTGTCTGTCACCTCTAGCTTTTAGCGCGACTTTTTGATTTATATAACATTTCCAAAAAAGCACTGGCTGCAAAACACATAGATTTGAATTAGTACCATGGGAAACCATGTTAAATGGACAGGTGGGGTTCTTGCGAGCCACAAGTGGACCAATGCCTCTAAGGAGTAAAACAACTATATTTAAAGCAGCAAACACTTCACCACGTTTCATTCCATGTATTTGAATATAAATAAAATCAATTGTGCTCGCGCTAAAAATGTGAATTGAAAAAAAAATATGAATATATATAAACTGAGTATAAAATATAAACTAATTGTGCAAAAATGTTAAACCATAATTAGTATGCTAATAAAAACATACATGTAAAAATATATATATATATATAATGTGCAATCCTTATATATAAAATTCACAAAGTACATCCACATAAAAGTGCAATCCTTATATAAAATGCTGAAAGTGCATCATGCATTAATATAGACCTAATTAATAAGTGCAAATCCTGTGACAATCAAGTGTCCAAACAAAATACGATCAGTAGATTCAAACTGAAACAAAGAAGTGCAAGAAAACAGTGTCCCCCCCCCCCTCTGGGGGAAGGCACGTGATCCCTGTGCCGAATACGCGTCGGGGAGGGGTAGGACGGAGCTGTCAGCAGGGAAGGAGAGAAATATACACCACACCGCACGCCATACGAGCCGCTGCTAAACAAAATACACCTGTATAGTTTGGTGCACTGTAGCACCTGCATACTGTGAGTACCCTCCTGGAGGAACTTCTTTTACTTTAAATAAATCCCTTACTATATTACACCATGGAGCTTTCTTTTTCTCTTTAATGAATGATGTTTTACCTGTGAGGATTGGACATACATCATTGCATCCTGAATGAGCCCAGGAGTGGCCCCAATGCGTGTTTTGACACTGTTTAACTACCGTGTCACACGAATAGAGGTGAGCGCAAGCACAAGTAGGGGATCACGGGAGAGCACATCCAGCTTGTTGTGATTTGGACACTTTTCAGGAGAAGCTTGATGAACACTTCATTCATGGACACTGTTTTCTTGCACTTCTTTGTTTCAGTTTGAATCTACTGATCGTATTTTGTTTGGACACTTGATTGTCACAGGATTTGCACTTATTAATTAGGTCTACATTCATGCATGATGCACTTTCAGCATTTTATATAAGGATTGCACTTTTATGTGGATGCACTTTGTGAATTTTATATATAAGGATTGCACATTATATATATATATATTTTTACATGTATGTTTTTATTAGCATACTAATTATGGTTTAACATTTTTGCACAATTAGTTTATATTTTATACTCAGTTTATATATATTCATATTTTTTTTTCAATTCACATTTTTAGCGCGAGCACAATTGATTTTATTCATGTTAAATGGACTGTAGAGTGTTTCTGAAAATGCACTAAAAAATGCAAAGGTGCACCAAAGTCAAACAAAAGTAGTGCAGGGACGAATTTGACCTACTTGCAGGATGCACAGGTGAGAATAGTGCCTAATTCAAAGGTATTATCCATGAATCTCATTCACAATGTTGCGACCTGAAAGTCACACTATTTTGCTGCCACTTTGCTGCTGCAACTTGGCCCCAACTTCTGGGAATGCCGGTGTAATATTGCGTCCTTTGTACCACAAGTCACATGAAAATACAGGGACTACTTTGAAGTTGTTGCAACCTGAAGTAGCACATATATGAATGGTTATCATTGAGAATCATGGGGTACAACTTGTCATGCAACTCGGAGGTCCAAATTTGCTGGAAAAGTCACCCAACTGTGAAACAAGTCATATATATTTTAATAGAAAGGAGCTCTCATTTATATTTGCATAGTCCTTACTGATTTACATCAGTAGAACAAATGCAGGAAGTGATGTGTACACATGGGCCAGAAGCAAATGTGTGGTGATGCCAAACAAATGAATGAACCCAACCCACACCAAATCTAACTACCACACCCACCTCCACATTGAGTAAGCACAAGTGCATATCCTACACTTACCCAGCAAATCAGCAGCACCTCCCTTTGTTAAAGAGGGACCTTGTCATGTCCACCTAGATGGAGTTCCTGACCACCACAGGAATTTCCTGGTGATTACAATGACTAATTTCCGGGTCAGAAGGTGAAACCACGCTCTTTTGATCGCAGCTGTGAATATTTGATCACAACCACGATTAGAATTTTTTTATTTTTGTTTATTTGCAGATATGCAAATCTGTATTTCTATATATAATGATATTTGAAGGTAAACTTAAGTGAGTTTGATAAGAAATATTGTCTCTGGGATAGCAGCAGGTGAATTACAAAGACAAAGGCCCAGTTTGAGCCCTGGTTTCAGACTGATAGCGGGAGGAAATTGTGCGAGTTCAGCTGAACTCACACAATTTCATTCCCGTATGTCAGTCCTGATAGCGGGGGGAATTTCAGAGACATCTATGCGGGTTTTGGCACTGATGTCAATAAAAATCACACCCGAAGAAACTACTTTTGGAAATTGCGGCGCCGCACCAATTAGAACAGTGCAATTGCTACCGATTTGACATGTCAAATCGCACCAATGTGAACCAGGGCTGACACATGCAACACTGCCTATCCACCAGCTGAATTCATTACCTGCAATTCTCCACAGCTGTTTATATATAAAGATTCCACCTTTATCATTTACTTGCAGATGTGCTAAAGAGATTCATTTTTTTGGTGCACAAATACATATAGAAATTATAAGATAGAAAAGATATTGCACTTCCCCAAAACCACCACCCCCAAAACTAATTAAAAAGAAGAAAAGAAAAAAACACAACAAACAAGCTCAATAATGTACTTTTATTTTGCCAGCAGAAACAAAATTATGTACAATAATTTACTAGCTTTAAAAAAATTTCTACAGGATATATGGTGCTACATTTAGCAAAACAGTTAGCAATTGTGTTAAAAGGGCCCTGCTCATAGGAGCTTACAATCTAAAATGTGTCTAAACTTAGAGTGGCACAGCATTATTTTCAGTGTATAACGCATCACATTTTTAACTACAAGATTATAGAAACATATTTAACAGTCATTATTCTTATAAATCATTCCAGCATAATATTAAAAAAGGCACATTTTAAGAGTCCACGGCTTACTACACATGAACCAATGGCGCGTTGAGGAGATCCGTGCCAACTGAGCATGCGCCAAAGACGCCTCAGTATGCCAACCCGCACCTGCGCAGAAGACTTGATGGAAAAAGGCAGGAAAATGCCCAGGAGGCGCACAGGAAGTGACCTCAGCCTGATGGAAAAAGGTGGGAAAATGCCCAGGAGGCACACAGGAAGTGACCTCAAGCTTCCCTATATAAGCCCAGCCTAGACACTGCCAAATTGCTTTTTTATCTTCAGTCCCCCCTTGTTCCTGTGCTAGTGTGTGATCTGTCTCAACCGACCCAGGCTTCATTGCCAAACTGGACTTGACCTCGGCTTGAATCTTGGACTAAGGCTTGCACGGTGCTCCGCACCCCTGGCACCCGTGCCACTTGGTGTCCACCAAGTCTCTGTCTGCATCTCCAGAGGCTTCAAGGACCCGAGGTGCAAGGGAGGCCTCCCAACTACTTTGGTCTCACATCAGGTACATGGCCCTCGTGACAGAATAATCCAGCCATGTCTGAGACTGAGGGGAGTGCTTCCGCCTTCGAGGCCCTGTGCCAACAAGTGGCCTCTGTGTCTCAGGCCCTGACGCCCATAGAAGAGGGGTACTTTCAACTGAAAGGTCAGCTGACTGCAATGGCCAATACCTCAGTTCTGAGCCCTGCGGAACCACCTGTTATGGCTATGGAACAGCCCATCTCTACTCCAGCTCCTGAACCACAGGTTCCTATGCCGGAACACTTTTCAGGGGTTCGCCACAAGTTCCGGGCTTTTAGGAATGCCTGTCGGCTATACTTTACTTTACAGCCTAGGACCTTCTCTTCAGAGGATACAAAGGTCGGGTTCGTAGTAGCCTTACTTACAGAAGAACCTCAAGCATGGGCTCATCAGCTATTGGAAAGGGAGAGTCCTATAGTGCACTCACTGTCTTCTTTTTTCGATGCCATAGCAATGCTCTATGATGACCCACAACAAACCTCCACAGCTGAAACATTGTTGACCTCTCTACAACAGGGGAAAAGCCCTGTTGAGGTCTACATAACGGAATTCCACAAGTGGGCTGCAGACACTGCATGGAACGATGCTGCCTTGAGCCATCAGTTTCGCTTGAGCCTGTCCGAGTCCTTCAAAGACGAATTAGCAAGAGTGGGACTCCCTGATACATTGGAACCTACAATTCAGTTGGCTATCCAGCTTGATTGTAGACTCAGAGAACATTGCAGGGAACGAACTGGCATGGCCTGTCCCACATGGATGCTCCCACGAGTACCCATGGCTCCACACCTGAGAACCCCTGAGACCCACGTATCAACCCCAATTCATGACGCAGAACCGATGCAACTCGGCTTAGTTCGTGCACCCCTCACACCCGAAGAGCGACAACAATCTGTCGCCTGAACAATCTATGCCTGTATTGTGGTGGAGCGAGGCACTTTCTTCAGGGATGTCCCATTAGGCCGAGTAAGTGGATCGAACCCCCATCTGTTTCACTGTACGCTGTTAAATCCTTGCATCTCACTCTCTGCCTCTCTTTGCAGATAACATGAAGGATAATCCGAGTAGCAGCCATTATTGACTCTGGGGCTTGCGGCTGCTTTATTGACATCCACTTCTCCAAAAAGTATGGAATCCCACTATGCATGAAGCCCCAGTCATTTACTGTTTATCTGGCAGATGGCTTCACACCAACCTCGGGTCCCATAACCGATGAGGCCAGCCTTATATTGGCCACCACCGAAGCAGACCATCGGGAATATCTTTGGCTGGACGTGATTTCTTCCCCCATTTTTCCGGCTATTTTGGGGTTACCGTGGCTTCGACAGCACCACAGATTGATTGGTCCACTGAAGTTGTGTCTTTCGACTCACCCTATTGCTTACACCACTGTTTCCCACAATTAACTTGTTTGACGGTTCGACCCATTTCCACAGATGACAACACTCTTCTCCCCCAAGTTTACAGAGACTTCCTAGACATTTTCGACAAGAAGGGGGCTGAATCCCTACTGCCTCACCGGCCGTATGATTGCCCCATTGAGCTTCTTCCTGGTTCTGCAACACCATTTGGGAGGATCTTCCCACTCTCTGAGCCTGAATTAGAAGTTCTCCGAAAATACATTGATGACAATCTTAGGAAAGGGTTTATCCAACCCTCTACTTCTCCTGCTGGCACTGGACTCTTCGTTGTGGAAAACAAGGAACATTCTTTAAGACCATGTATCGACTACAGAGAATTGAACAGTATCACAATCAAGAATCGATACCTGTTGCCTCCAGTCCCAGAGCTCGTTCAGAGGTTCTGCACCGCCAAGGTCTTCTCAAAATTGGACCTATGGGGGGGCCTACAATTTAATACGGATAAGAGAGGGCGATCAATGGAAAACGGCCTTTCGTACTAGGTTTGGCCATTTTGAGTATTTGGTTATGCCATTTGAGCTGTGTAACACCCCAGCAACTTTCCAACACTTGGTAAACGACATCTTTCAGGATTTTCTTGACTTCTTCATGATAGTGTACTTAGATGACATCCTTGTTTTCTCACCTTCCCTCGAGGCACATCACATCCACATGCAAAAATTCCTTTTTCGCCTCCGAGCCCATAAACTCTATGCCAAGCTTGAAAAATGTGAGTTTGAGAAAGATACCATATAATTCCTTGGCCTCATTATTTCGACTTCTGGCATATTAATGGACCCCCAGAAGGTAACTGCAGTTCTTGAATGGCCAGTACCCTCGGACCATAAGAGCGTACAGAGGTTTGTGGGATTTGCCAATTTTTATAGAAGATTCATCAAAGCCTTCTCATCAATAATTTCACCTATCCCACAACTCACCAAGTAAAACAGGCATTTTCTGTGGTCCCCCTCAGCACAAACGGCTTTCGACAAACTCAAGAAGCAATTCACCTCTGCCCCGGTCCTCCGTCATCACAACCCAGCCCTGCCTTACATGTTGGAGGTTGATGCTTCAGAGATTGGGGTTGGAACCGAAAAGGAACTATTATGTAGGGGACCGGGAACTCCTTGCTATTAAACTGGCCCTGGAAAAATGGCAATATCTATTGGAAGGAGCCTCACACCCTATACTTATCTACACTAGAGGTCGACAGATATGGGTTTTTCTCTGGCTGATGCCGATGCCGATATTTAGAAATCGCAGTGGCCGATGGCCGATATATGATGCCGATTTTTTTGGGGCCGATATATTAGGCCGATTTTTTTTTTTCCCCTTCATCTCATAAAATCTAACAGTTAGACCCCTTTCACACTGGGGCGTTTTTCAGGTGCTTTTGGGCTAAAAATAGCGCCTGTAAAGTGCCTGTAAAACGGCTCCCCTGCAGTCTCAGTGTGATATCCTGAGTGCTTTCACACTGAGGCGATGCGCTGGCAGGATGTTAAAAAAAAGTCCTGCAAGCAGCATCTTTGGAGTGGTGTATACCGCTCCTCCACCACTCCAGCCCATTGAAATGAATGCGCACCGCTGCCGAAGCGCCTGCAAAGCGTTTCGGCAGCAGCGCTTCATGGGTGCATTTAACCCCTTCCTCGGCCGCTAGCTGGGTTATAAGCGCCCCGCTAGCAGCCGAATAGCGCCGCTAAAATGACGGTAAAGCGTCGCTAAAACTAACAGCGTTTTACCGTCAACGCATGCCCGCTCCAGTGTGAAGCAACCTTAAGTAATAAGTGATACAGAAAATTTTTTACATTTAAACATTTATTAAACAAAACAAACCTCCAATCAGTTCACTTCTATGTATAATTTAGATTTAAAAAAAATAACTATCTTAAATATTAAATACACAAAAACAGGTAATCAAAACTTTTGGATGAAAAAAAATGGGCTAACTTTACTGCTTATTTTTTTTTTTTTTATTTCATTAATTTTTTTAAAAAAAATTGCGTTTGAAAGACCGCTGTGCAAATACCGTGTGACATAAAATATTGCAACAACCGCTATTTTATTCCCTAGGGTCTCTGCTAAAAAATATATATATATAATGTTTGGGGGTTCTAAGTGAATTTCTAGCAGAAAATACAGAATTTTTACTTGTAAGCAACAAATGTCAGAAAAGATTTAGTCTTTAAATGGTTAAACTGAGAGCTTCTACACATGGAGTTCAGTCTATTGATAAAAAGAACTTGAAAAGATACAATGCATCTTCTTATCAGACTTGGCAGGCTGCCCAGAGGGGAGAGAGTCCTCTCCACAGATAACCTCGGGAAACTTGCATTGACTTCTATTACAGAAGTCATTTGCAAGTCCCGATGAAGTTATAATCTCGGCTTTTTTTATCAGCACAATCGGCTGATGCCTATTAAGTAAAAAAAGCCAAATATCGGCCGATATATCGGCCGGCCGATATATCGGTCGACCTCTAATCTACACTGATCATAGAAATCCATATTTGTTGTTGTAGACCGCCTTATAAAAATGGCTCAACACAACAAAACACCTTTTGGCTGAATTAGAGCAGAGACTGCGAGCCAGACCTTCTCATCCAACATCAGTGCCTGGCCTCAAAAATGCACTTCTGGAAGAATGGTCAAACATTCTCATAGACACACTAAACCTTGTGGGCAGCTTTCCTAGCCTTCTCAGAAGCTGTTCTAGCTGCTAAGGGTAGGCCAAATAAATTTTTAACCCTACGGACTAAGACTGGGCTGCCATTAAAGTTCATGTGTGTGTAAAGGCAGGTGTCCCAATACTTTTGACTAGATAGTGTATCTGGCAAGATATATAATGGTGGTGGAACCCTCCTACACATAAATACTATATTTCAACATAGTTTTAGGACCTGGGAGATGAGACAACTTCTCTACGTGAAGTGGCATGTTTGGGATTGAAACCCAGATGCTAAGCAGAAGTTCTAATCTTTAAGCCACGGAGCTGACACATGTGAGAACCTCCTACACATACATGCTCATAAATACTGCATTTCTTTGGACATACAGGTGATGGAATTACATTACTCAAGAGTTATCCTTCTTGATTTATTCTGTGATATTTGCTGGTTCTTTGTGTGGGTCAGTGTAGAATAGTGATATCACCCTCAAATTTTTGGGAATTACATTTTAATTTCTGAGGTTGGTACACATCACATTTTTTGGGCTCAAATTATGATTTGGAAGTAATAAAAAAGCACAAAAAATTGTGACTCATTTTAAATTTTCATCAGCAATGGTATTGTTTGTGCTTTGTAAAGACACCTGTGTCAGTTTGGGTAAAGATTGTTGTGAGATGGAGAGTAACAAGTGAAAGTGACAGAGAAAAATATATTTTACCAAAACACCAAAACATTCCACATTGTAACATTCCTTAAAAACAAAATACTTGAAGTAGAAGCAACAATTTTGCAAAGGAAAATTTATTTCAGATAAAAATACATTTCATCTCAACATTAAAAGGATTTATTTGGGAAAGTTACAATTGTACCATTAGAATCAATGGCTAAAACTTGCATTGGACTATAATAGCGCTGATTTTCACTTCCAAAAAATGCTCTTTAACCCAGCGCTCATTTTTGTATTTACTATAGCACCTTGTAAAAAAGACACTTGAGCTAAAATGAGAGCTATTTGCAGGTCTGAGCATGCTCAGCTGTGTTGGCATCTAGTTGTACAAAAACAGGTAATTTATCTCTTCTCAGACTTTTAATGATATGTAGAAATAACTTTTTCACACAGTTTAAAAGCAGATTATCTTTAAATAATATACCGCATATTTCAGTACCATTTAGGCAATTATATCATGCTCTAAACAATATTTCCATGTGCACTACTCCAGGTTTTAGCAGAGTAAGGGTTTGGGCGCTATTTGGTTTCAGGGAACTATAGTAAATTCGATTTTGGGAGTATTTTTTTACCAGCGCTATAGTGAATACCATATTAGCGCTAATTAGCATTGCGGCGCTATAGTAAATTACCCCCTTTATTTCCAGGTAATAAAAACAGAATACATACATATCTTTATTGAACACATACATATTAAAATGAAATATCTACTAATAAGCTGTTAGTTTGATTCATTTTCACGGTTTGTCTAGGTCACAGATGAATGACTGCTTACAATTTCACCTTCCTTCTGATTTTAAGGTCAAGTATATTCTGCCCTCCTAGACTGGAGAGAGTTGAAAGCAACTAGGAAAAATGACAAAATAAAAGGATGAAACAGTTAAAGCTGTTTTTATGAAAGATTTTTATGTCTAAAATGAAAAATACCCATTTTGCAAAAACTATATATTTTTATTGTGGGTTCTGAAAATATAACAACAAATTCTATTTAAGGGTTTTGGGTGGAAAGGATTAAATTAAGACTTTATGAGGGGTGTAATAGGCAAATTTGAATAGCATTTGTTTCAGTGAAAGTGCACTGGATGGATGTTTCTCCATTTATTTAAAATGGAAAATAATACATTTGGCCACTAGGCGGCACTAAGTATCATAGGAATTTCCTATGGTATGAAGCGCCATCAAATGGCCAAATGAGGTATTTTCAGTTTTAAATCAGCGATAGGCATTCGTCCAGTGCAGGAAGTAATAGCATTGATATATATATATATATATATATATATATATATATATATATATATATATATATATATATATTTGCTCCATTCCCACAGAATCAATGTACACGCACTTTCCCTTGGTCTAATTACAATGTGATTTTTTTTTCTATCAATACACTCCTACGTGTATGTTCTTGACATTTGGTTCCAAGATCTGCAGGTTACTTAATAACCATCTTCCTTTTCACCAGAAGTTTTTCTCCATAGATTATCGTAGGAACATTTTCTGACTGACGCCAGGAGAAGTCTGGAGCGGAAATTGCTCTGAGCAAGAGTCCAGAGGTTTGCAGAAATCAGTGAGCAAAGTTTAGATAAATAATTGTTTGCTAAACCTTAGTGTTACTAACCCAGGACCTTGCATTCACTATATCTGGTCTCTCATAGTACACAGAACATGCATGCAATTATTTTAGTAAATATAAACTGCTAAACACATTTTCTCATCAGCAGTATATAGCAGTCTTGTGACTTCTATTAGTGCCTGGTTAAAGCTTGTAGGAGGAGTTTTCATTCTCCCCTGATTGTCCAATGAGGCTGCAGGACCCCTGACCCTCTGTGTGGACAGTGCTGATTGGCCCTGTGCTGATCACATGCAGAGATAGATTGGGACAGTGGAAGAAGGAGATGATCAGAGAAGATAGGATCAAACAGCTTTTTTACACAATGCAGATAATTAACTCTTTAGGTTAAACAGTGAGTATAACAAGCATGTTGTACTGCATATACAGACTGATTTTACTGTTGTGGGTCTAGTAACTCTTAAATATCAAAGTCCAATTGCAAACTATGTGATTCAATAGAGCCTGTGAGAGCAGGGGTTCCAGCACTATGTGGCTACAAGTAGCAACAGGGTTTAGTAGATACACTGGGATACAGGTAAAACTTAACTATGGCCAAAATAAAAAATGACATATATGATACACTCTGACAGTAGCATTAACATAGCAGTCTTTGTTTTTCTGAGCCCCCCCGTAACATAGTTTATTATCTGCTGATCCTGTCAGTAAGTCTGGTGTTTTTAACTTTCTGTAGCAGACCAAGCTGTCCTGCAAAAGTGACAGTTATAGGGTTGAGACAAACCATTTAACACTGACAGGGGTACTAACACTGATCAGATTTTATTCATTTATGTAAAACCTTTATCCTAAAAGGAAAAAAAAAAGATTGCTTCAACTGCTTAAAGCAGTACCAAGCTCTGCAAAATACAACGAATTCCAGCGATGCAATGTTATATACCCTGGCAGCTGCTGTTATTTTCTACTTCTGGGTGCCTGGTATTTGGCCTCTTAATTGGCTAACTTGGGATTACATCTTCTCATGCATGTACATGAGAGTCAGTCATTTGGGCATGTGCAGTTCATGCAAATGAAATAATTATGAGGTATTCCTGCGCTATCGTGAACGGGGTTAGGGAGAAAAGGAGGGAGGAGGGGAAACCCAATCTCAATAAGATAAGGAAAAGCAGCCTACACCGGATGGGGTACAGCCTGTTCCCAGATAAAGAGAAATAGAATAAAGTGTGGTGCTGCGCTAATCCCAATGAGATTGGTGTGTATTAGCTCTGTGCACATGAGTGTCTTGTAGTGCACCCAAATTTAGTCTCTGCAACTGTAACAGAGCAGTAAAAAGATGACCTAATGTGACAGTTGAATCCTTATGTGCTGATGGTGTGTATAATCAAAAAATCATAGTATAGATACACAATAAATAATAATAAATATAACGTGCAAAGTGATTAGTGCTTAAACATCATGATAGCAAACATAAATGCATGGGTGAATAAATATAGCATAAATAGAAATCGCATAAATAAAAATCGCAGCTGGCTCAAACTATCACCAATCGCCAACTCACTTAATTAGATATAAATCAACACATACATAAGTGCATGTATACCTAAAGTGCATCCAGTGCAAGTTGAATGTGACTAAGTGCTAAAAGTTCATAAATATGCATGCATATCTGCGTGCAAAATATTATCAGGTGCAGTGCTCCTTGCGGCGACCAACAATCAATCAAAGTCCATAAAGCGTGTAATGACTTCTGTGCTAAACATGGGTGACAATAGTGGTCAATCTTCATGCAACAGTGTGCACATTGGTGGGCAGTGGCCCCTTACCTGAGGGTAATGGGGTAATCGCGTTTAGCCATTTAGAGGCATGGCGGCCTTTGTAGAGACCATGGGTATAATCTGTAATGGAGGATGGTGGGAATATGGTCCTATCCTGATCGCTTCTCTTGTAGGGGCGTCTGGTCCTTTCAAGTAGTGTCCCGGGGTCACCAAGATAGATTAAGAAAGGAAGCCCACAATAGTGTAGTATTGTATGGAAGCATATCACTTTTATTACAGTATAAAACTCAGTACTCACATAAAACGTTAAAAACGGGGTGGAGATCCGACGAGCGGCGAGCTCGTAATACAATAACTGTCAAAGAGTGCTTGTCCCATCCCTACGCGTGACGTCACGGACCATATTCCCACCATCCTCCATTACAGATTATACCCATGGTCTCTACAAAGGCCGCCATGCCTCTAAATGGCTAAACGCGATTACCCCATTATCCTCAGGTAAGGGGCCACTGCCCACCAATGTGCACACTGTTGCATGAAGATTGACCACTATTGTCACCCATGTTTAGCACAGAAGTCATTGCACGCTTTATGGACTTTGATTGATTGTTGGTCGCCGCAAGGAGCACTGCACCTGATAATATTTTGCACGCAGATATGCATGCATATTTATGAACTTTTAGCACTTAGTCACATTCAACTTGCACTGGATGCACTTTAGGTATACATGCACTTATGTATGTGTTGATTTATATCTAATTAAGTGAGTTGGCGACTGGTGATAGTTTGAGCCAGCTGCGATTTTTATTTATGCGATTTCTATTTATGCTATATTTATTCACCCATGCATTTATGTTTGCTATCATGATGTTTAAGCACTAATCACTTTGCACGTTATATTTATTATTATTTATTGTGTATCTATACTATGATTTTTTGATTAAACACACCATCAGCACATAAGGATTCAACTGTCACATTAGGTCATCTTTTTACTGCTCTGTTACAGTTCATGCAAATGACTCTAATGCAAAAAAGAACTTCCTGCTCACAGTTTTTAAAATGTTAGGATTCCATTTTATTAAGTGGTAGCTGGAGTTTGGCTTTATTTTTTGCCTCTTGAAGGGGAATTAGAGAGGCAGGAGGACAAGGGCATTTCTATGATCCTTATAAACCAGGGGCACCTCTGGCAACATAGATTATAATGTTGAGGGGCTGTCAGGATACCATGATGGCACTTTAATCTTTTTTAACTGAACAAAAAAGGAACTGGTCCAAAAACTGTAATCCCGTAATGTCACATTATGGTGCCGGCAAAATAAATAATAGATGGAATGAAAATTAGATATATTAAAAATGTTCCAAAACTGTGTAATGCATATGAACTGTGTCTGCTAAAAGGAGACCCAGGGCCCTCAGCAGAATACATGGGGTATGTGCCCTGGGTGCCAGGATCCAGCAATGCCTCTGTAGAGGAGTATTGGTTTTGCTATGGGGCCCCATCACACATATTTACACCCCCCCCCCCTGCTTTACTATACTTCTTCATGACCTTACAAAGATTTTGTTTCAACCACTTACCGCTTTTTCCTCTACAGTGTTATTTATGCCATCCAAAGAAAAGTTTGAAGACACATGAATTTGAATCTGCAAAATTTTCCGTGACCCTTGAATATGAAGAACATGATCTTAGTTGTCAGCAAAAAACAGATAAGGAGCTTTTTATTAATGTTTTAGGTGTGGTGTGTTCAAAATGTCCAGTATGCTGCATCTTTGATGTGCTTTCACCAAAACACTTGTTCTATGGGTTCAATGGTAGCACACCTAAGACACATGTAAAACACGCCTAAAATACAACGCGCCAAAATATCACCACATAGATGTAAACCGCCCCTTTGAGAAAAAGCAAAGGGACCCGTTTTGTGAAACATGTTTTCTAGAATCATCTTTTACTCTTTTACCTACTTCTCTTACTTAGCGAATGGCCATTGTGAAGAACATAGTAAAATGTAGCTAAACAATATTTGAAAGACAGCCTTGTGGTACAGTCCAGTGTGGAAACAGTACAGTGTGGACCTGGGTACTAAATGTAAATCATTCTTTCACCAGCATTCCCCTTAATTGGGACCTGATTTGGGCATTCACATAAATGGATTTTGTATGTACGGACTTTCCTATTTTTCAGGTATGAGCAACACCACTAGGGAAAGGGTACAGCCAAATCACTGCACATCAAATGTAATGTACAGTACATTTCTTTATGTAAAGGAACTATTCTGGGAAATGTACTAGCTTAATTACATTTTTAAATCGATTCAGTAAACTGAGTACTTGTCTGAAGAAGAAGTTGTCTTTTGTCGATTACTTGAGGTGGGGAGAATATTACAGTAATGTGTAGTCTAAAGAAACGGTGACTTAAAGTCATAGCTAACCTTCTGGGTTATGAACAAAGAGAGAACATTACAGTTAACCTTTATGGTTAAGAAGAAGTAAAGAGTGTGCAACAAGTTACAGTAATGGTATGTGATGAGTGTAACAAGTAACAGAAGCTGCCAGCTGACAGAGGAAGCTGTGGCAGTGGCTGGTGACATAGGGTTCTGGTAGTGAGGAGCAGCTTATACCTCATGCACCTCACACAGTGGCAAGGTCTCCATGTTGGAGCCCACTGTGGTACAGAATTTTCATAGAGACCAGGCCTGGGAACCACAGTGTGCAAGGCCTTACAAAGTGAAGTACAGTGCCATTTCTCTGTGTCTAAGGACACAATATACAGTAGATAGAAGTTACAGTGTGAGGAGACAAGCTGGTGGAGTTAACTGAGTCAGTGCCACGCTCTGAAAATTACTTTTGAAATTGTGTGTCAGGACAGGTAGGAATAGACCATGTCACCGGCTAAGGAGAAGCCACAGTCCTTCTACGGGTGTGTGGGGTTCTATAGTGTAGTGTGGCCTCCAGCCTGAAGGTGTCATCAACCCACACTGAAGCTGACTCTAAGGTAAATTACTATGGCTTGCAATACTGTGGCCTCTAGGGGGCACTTGCTAACAGCAGTAAAAATTAATATTACATTTGTACCCAGGAGTTCCTTACCTGAACACTTGGCTCCAGAGTCAGACAAGTATATATGCGAATGTGGCAGAATGGTATAAGGACAGCTCAGTAGGTCACTTTCAGTGCCAGTACATTGGAAGTAAGTCAGTCCACCAAAGGGAGGGCCTTGCCCATATTTGCCATTGCCGGATGCTTCAATTGCTATGCCACAGCCAAGTTGCCTGCACACTACTTGTGCATCACTTAAATCCCACATTCCTGAGCAAACTGTACCCCAAGCATTGCCATAGAAAATCTCTAAACGTCCCTCACATGGATTGGGCCCAACAAGACGAACAGTTGCTTCTGCAACAAAAACAGCACACATTTTTATTATGTAAACTCAGACAGCCAAAAAAAGTTTTATGAAAGTTTGTAAAAAATTGTGAGATTTCAAATGTTATTCTACCTACATCCACTCTGTTATTGCATGTCTTGTATGTTGTTTTGTCTACTCAATGTGCATCCCACACAACATTGTATACTGTATGTGTGGATAAATTTAAAGAATAATTTTAAACAAGAACAAAACAGTGAGATTTCATCAAAATTTAGAAATTTTTGGGGAAATGCATTGGGATCAATAGGGGAGGCGAAATTAAGGTAGTTTACCGTGGTTCTCAAAATAGCTCCTGGTTCCTTAAATAGCTCCTGTGGGTTTCAGAAGTTCTTTTTAACTATCCTGGATCCATTCTTTTGCCAAAAAAAGAACACTCATACCAGAAAACAAAAGGCACCCAATAAAAAAAGAGAAAAAAAATGGATCATGTTTTTTTTTCTACAAAGTTTTGCCACAAATTTTCCCTACGAGTATAGAATACATAAACAGTAGCTTCCAACTGTCCTTCATATGGAACCAATTCCCGTTGTCCTCCTTTCTTCCTCAGATGTCCCTCATTTTGGTATGTTGCTTTTCACTGATTTATGTCATTTATGACATTTCAATAAAGTTATGTAATTGGTGGGACCAACACATGGGCATTGTTTCTCCCAGCACACAGCAGCGGCCTAGTGATCAGAACAGATCCCTGGCCTGAATGGCCCTAAAACCTTTCATTCAACCTACAAAGGTCTGAATGTATCACTGACAAGCACTAATGAAAAAATACATTTTCTTGATTTTGATTGCACTTTACATTCTACAAAACAGAGTAGATGGGTCCTTTTGGTACAAAAATACATCAATCACACATTTTAATAAAAACTCAAATATCTTGCACCCACTTTTTGTAATCCCCCCTACCCAATAGCAGCTATATAAATATCCTTATTAGATAATAACACAGATAGCACACAAATTCTGAGCTTACCAAGAATCAGAATACTATACATAAACATTTCACTATAAACAAAATATTCAAAAATGTGAGAATTGTGTAGGACATTATTTTGTGGTGAGAGTTTTATGTGTTTAATTTCTTGGTTAGCTCTGTATTTGTATGCTATTCACACATTTTACTACCTACATTTTTTATAAGCTTGCATGAAACAGATTTTAGGTTAAAGCTTACCAAGAGCATGGAAGAGAGTCCAAAATGCGAAAGTAACTTTAAATATGCACATCTTGGTTTCATACGGAACTGTTATTTTTGTTCTTTCCATGTAGTATCAGTGCAACTCTCTATCACTTTTTCTTCCTATTGTCAGATTACTGAAAATATGAAAACAACACTTTAGACAAACAAACTTGTAATTTATTACAGCAGTATGGTAGAAATACAGTCTGTTAAAAGGCACCGTATACAAAGAAAATAAATAGGAAGTAGGAACAATATTGTCTAAAAATTACACCTATATTTGTATCTGATGATCCAGTATACATACAAGTTCTGGTGTGCAAAAAAAATACTATTAGACTCTAGACCAGCTTTTCTCAACCCTATTAATGTGGAAGAACCCTTAAAATAATGTCTCGGTCTCAGGGGGACTAATGCTAAAAATGACTTAATCTACAACTGACTGTAGATTAGTAGGATGGTCAAAGAAAAGAATGCTGCTTATGCTTGTGGTCCATGAGAATTATCCCCATCTTACAGATAGCTAAAAACAGGAATGGTTTCAGTGGCTCTGATTTTGAAAATGCTAGTTACCTGGCTGTCATTCTGTTACTTACCAGAAACAAGTATACAGTAACAAGTAGTTGTAATATTTTTTGACACTCATTTACAGCATGCTTGTTTGGTATCTTTGACTGAAACCTAGTGAAGGCCAGGAATCTAGTTATATTCAGAAGGGGGGTTTTAATGGCAGTCCCTATACTTCAACACACTTCTCTTATGACAGAGTCACTTTAAATCTGACTGCTGTCTTGTTTTTATTGTTCTGGTGCTGTGCTGATGTGTTACTCTGCCCAACCACGAGAAGCAGTAATACAATCCAACCACTCAAATGCCTTGGCCCTCCCTGTCCTTTTCTCTAGAGCCTATTATGGCTGAGAGGTGCAAAATAGGCTAGCATTTTCACTTTAGTCTTTACTCTTTAGCCAAATACATCACCTCTACTCTTGAGGTAATCTGCCAACAGATTACCTTATTCTACATAAGCCTGAAGGTTTTTCAGAGTGGTTTCTTTCAACTACTACCACAGCTATAATCAGTGAGGACACAGTTTCTGTTCCTGTTGCAAAGTTAAAGTGCATAAACTCAAAGTACCTACAGTGCCTTTAATAAGTATTCATACCCCTTGAATTTTTCCACATTTTGTCATGTTACAAACAAAAACGTAAATGTATTTTATTGGGATTTTATATGATGGAGCAACACAAAGTGGCACATAATTGTGAAGTGGAAGGAAAATGATAAATGGTTTTCAAATTTTTTTTACAAATAAATATGTGAAAAGTGTGGCATGCATTTGTATTCAGCCCCCTGAGTCAATATTTTGTAGAACCACCACTCCAATTACAGCTACAAGTCTTTTTGGGGATGTCTCTACCAGCTTTGCACATCTAGAGAGTGACATTTTTGCCTTTTCTTCTTTGCAAAATAGCTCAAGCTGCGGAGGATGGAGAGCGTCTGTCAACAGCAATTTTGAAGTCTTGCCACAGATTCTCAATTGGATTTAGGTCTGGACTTTGACTGGGCCATTCTAACACATGAATATGCTTTGATCTAAACCAGGGGTCTCAAACCGGAGGCCCTCAAACTGTTGCGAAACTACAAGTGCCATGAGGCATTGCAAGGCTGACAGTTACAAGCATGACTCCCTCAGGCAGAGGCATGATGGGAATTGTAGTTCCGCAACAGCTTGAGGGCCACCAGTTTGAGACCCCTGATCTAAACCATTCCATTGTAGATCTGGCTGTATGTTTAGGCTCATTGTCCTGCTGGAAGTTGAACCTCCACCCCAGTTACAGTACTATGGACCTCTTGGCTGCTTCTCTGATTATTGCTCTCCTTGCCTGGCCTGTCAGTTTAGGTGGACTGTCACGTCGTGGTAGGTTTGCAGTTGTGCCATACTCTTTCCATTTTCGGATGATGGATTGAACAGTGCTCCATGAGATTTTTAAAGCTTGGGATATTTTTTTATAACCTAACCCTGCATTAAACTTCTCCACAAATTTATCCCTGACCTGTGTGGTGTGTTCCTTGGCCTTCATGATGCTGCTTGTTCACTGATGCTCTCTAACAAACCTCCGAGGGCTTCACAGAATAGCTGTATTTATACTGAGATTAAATTACACACAGGTTGACTCTATTTACTAATTCAGTGACTTCTAAAGGCAATTGGTTCCACTAGATTTTAGGATAAATGAGAGCAAGGTTTGGGACTTTATATGAAACATGCAGCCTGGGAGGTAACACAGCACAATGATGTCTGGTGGATAAACCATAATTGTGGCCACTTATATTGCATAGTAACAAAATAGATACAATATAATACAGTAAAACAAGGAAACTTTAATTCCATAACATAATAATAATAATAATATTGACATAGCAGCATATTGGTATCACTATAGTAACATGGGGGAAACTCTGCAATAATGTCCTCCCGATATTGGGGTTCCAAACGCTAGATAAGGAGCCTAAGCACATGAGCTCCTTCACTACCAGGGCCTTCTGTCACCTTTGAAAACTCACAGTGCTTCCCGACTGGCTGGTTGCTTATGCACTTGACATTAGTACTGTAGTCATTGGCAATGACAATAGAGCCTCCTCTATTTAGCTTCACTGTATGAATCTTCAATACCCTGGATACCCAGATTATATAGGTCGGTGGGAAAAAGATTTGCAAATTACACTTACAAATAAACAAAAAGATAATATTTTACAATTTTCTTATATGCCCGCCACCTCGAGTAGAATGACGGAGGTAAACTTTAAACTTTTATCTCAATGGCATTATACACAAGTAAAATTATATGCAATGTCCAACTCAACCTCGTCCCTGTGTTTCGAGGGAATGTGGAGAGCGAGCTACACACGGGCACATATGGTGGTTCTGCCCTAAAATCTGCCCATTTTGGGAAGAAGTGGTGAAGGTGATCTCTCTGATACTGGGCCGAGTAAATAACCTGAACCATTAATGTTTTTACTTCATTGTACGAGCAATACAAGATGTCTATGACCCCATATTTGTTAAACGCTTGTAAATCTTTGATTCCACTATACTGGGAAAAAAGTTTAATACCTACTATCTCACAGTGGCTAGGAAGGGTTGACAAGCTCTGTCTAATGGAAGAAATAACCTGTAGAAAGGGCTGACCAGGAAATATATTAAGACATGGGCAAAATGGTTTGAATTTAAGGAAACTAAACTATATTATGAAATAATATCAGACCCTGATGGGAATCAGAGTATAACTTATTATTTAATATTGATTAACCATATAATTTTTGTACCTCCCCGTGAGTGAGTTCTATATTTACATTTGTCGTAGGTCCCCGCCCTACCTCTCACATCTTTTTCTTCCTTTGAAAATTTTCCCTGTTCTTTTCTTCTTTTTCTTTTTTTTTCTTTTTGTGTGGTTCCCGCCCCCCCCCCCCCCCCCCCCCATCTCGCTATTGGAGGGGAGAGGATGCGAACTGATAAGATAAATTGCATTTGTTTATGTTTCAAGATAGTGTTTGGAATTTTCTGAAATGCTGAAAATAATAATAAAAAATAAAAAAGCTTCACTGTACATTAGACATCTGTACTGCATCTTCTCTATCTCGTCTTGTCCCCAGGTGTGAACCCTGTTCTGTGATACACAAAGAATGTATGCACTCCTTTAAGACTGTCCTTAAGTTACTTTGGACCAGGAAAAGTTGTGTATGTTTTTTACTAAAAATTGTTGCAGTACAATGGAATGTTAAGGCAATTATTCATATACATACTTCCTAATACAAAGTGCTTATTTGTGTACATTAATGTTTTCCTGGTGCCCCTGTCCCCTGGGGTAGTCATAACTTAAATAGGTGAGAAAGGTTTTTTCCAGTCCTTTATTCTGTACCATAAGTCCATGTTCCTGAAACCCTGAATGGGCTCCTGCAAGGGGTGGTACAATCAAGCTAACAATCACATCCTAGCACAGCTTCTATTCCCTTCCCATGCATGGAGCAAAAAGACCCCTGCCCTAGAGGCAGTTCCTCTTTTAAATTTTTGCCCCTGTAGAGGGTGGTACTTCACAATAAGCCCAGGAAAACCTGGCCAGCAGTGTTAATCCTGGCTTCTCAGGACTTACCATCTCTGCAGGGCAACAAAACAGTGCAGTTAACCCACCATCCAATAAAAGAATTTAACCAACACATATTAATTTAGCAACAAAACACTTATAACATAATACTTTACATTAGAAACACATACGTACGTACTGGCAGGAAGGTTTTTACCGTAAAGGATCTCAGTATGTCTCTTCTGCAATAAATGCTTATTCCCTACCTGCTAGCAAGTCGCTTTCCCAATGAGATGAGCATCCACAGCTCAGTGTAAAATTTTGGCATGTCTTTTTCCATGTCTGGAATGAATACGCTCCCATTATGTCATCCTTGGTTGGCCAATCAAAATGGCCAGAGAGGAAGAAGACTGCTCAAAGATATCTGCGGTGATGAGGTAGCTTGTAGATCTCTCATGGCTGGAGAAGAGGTAAATCCAGTGGACTTTACTTCTGCCTGGCAAACGTGATGGGGTGAAATTCTTGCCATGGCTGCGAAGCAAAGCATTGTGGCCACGACATGTGTACACGGCCACGGCCTTTGCAGCTTAAAGTGGTTCTAAAGCCTTAAGATTTTTCACCTTAATGTATTCTATGCATTAAGGTGAAAAACCTTCTGTGCTGCAGAATCCAGTCCCTCCTTGTTCTCACCTGAGCCCAATCCAATCCAGTGATGTGCGAGAGCAGAGGCTCTTGACGCTGTCTCTCTCCTCCCTGGGGAAATTGATAGCAGCAGGAGCCATTGGCTCCCGCTGCTGTCAATCAAATGCTTTGCGGAGCAAACAGGGGGTGGGGCCAAGCCACCCGCTCTGTGTGAATGGATGCAGATAAGGCAGTTCGGGAGTGACCCTGCACAGATGCCTCCATGGATAGTGGATTTATATGGGGGCCATTGCCAAAGAGGAGAAGCCTGGAGCGCCCATGTGGGACCCCAGAGGAGAGGATCGGGGCTGCTCTGTGCAAAACCATTGCACAGAGCAGGTAAGTATATGTTTGTCATTTTTTTTTTTTTTAATTAAGCTTAAATTTCGCTTTAAGGCTGAGCGTATGGGGGCATTAAAACACAGCTCAAATGTGTGTTTTGAAAGCCTGAACAAGCAATGAACAGATGCATCTCACTCCTACCAGATAACTCACATTATTACAGCTCCCCACAAAAAAGCTGAAGTGACCACTGTTTTCGGCTTGGAATCTGAAACAAAAATGCCAGTTGCATACTGCATGAAAAACTGCTCAGTCACCATATTGCCACTGGATTTGCCTAACTGCCAGTAGAGAGAACTGCCAGCTTGTGCTTTTCTCTAGTTGCCAGCAAAGCTTACAGGTGGTAAATTGTTTATAGGCAGGTGCAGTCTGCGTTCTCCACTGCAGGTGGTGCTCAATTACAGTGGTAGGAGGGAGAGGAAGTCAAGAGGAACTTAGTTGCTCTATGGTTTCCTGGGTCACAGGGGCAGTTATCTGATTGGATGCTCGCTCCCCATGTGGCAGCCATCTTGGGTCAAGCAGAGTGTATTTAAGACCCTGTCTCCCAGGCTTGGTGCGCATTTCACGTGTGTCCAGAGTAGGGACAGGTCACCCGTCTGGCAGGAGAAGTGCTTAGCATCAGGGAGAGGTTCCCGAGGAGTAGGGAAAGTGCAGGGACACATCGTCTTATCTGGAAGCCTCCCCACTTGTGTATGGACTGGCCATTTCCCTGGCTGAGTGGGAGGAGAGACTAGATAGACTAGAGAGCACTGCCCCCCTGTATACGGTTCCCACTTTACTGATCGTGGAGCTAGCTATAAACTCCCTGGTCAATCCCAAGGACCGGGCCAGCCTGGAACGGATTGTAGCATGTCTGGAGTTCCTGTTTGGAAAAAATTTGACAATTCCAGAGTTGAGGAGGAGGTCCTATGTCCTGAGGCAACAGGAGGATAAAAGCCTCACCCATTTAACAGTAGCACTCCAGAATATATCTGCCTCAGACCACCTACTGAGAGACCAGTTTGTGATGGGAATGAAGGCTTGGCAAGTTAGGAGAGCCTTACAGAAGCAGATCAAAGTGCAACTCTCCTTTTATTATACTGTGAGGATGGGGTTGCACAGGAACAGGAAAATGCAGAAGCAACTGTGGCGTTGACGAAAAGGTATGAACCGTTACACCTGAAAGAGGAGGCCTTAGCCCCATCACCCCTGTCGGCCATACAGATAGCTTTAAGGGAACTCACCCAGGACGTGGCCTCCTTAAAACAAGAAAGATCCACATTCAAACAGGATTTGGCCCAACCCTCTAAGGGTGAGAATCCGTTGTGGAGGCACCCAGAGGAGGACTATAAGTGCTGGAGGTGTAACCTCCTCTTCAACTCTGGAATTGTCACATTTTTTCCAAACAGGCCCTCCAGGCGTGCTACAATCTGTTCCGGGGTGGCCCGGTCCTTGGGATCATCCAGGGAGTTGATAGCTATCTCCATGATCAGTAAAGTGGGAACCTTATACAGGGGGGGCAGTCCTCTCTAGTCTATCTAGTCTCTCTTCCCACTCAGCCAGGGAAATATTGGACCAGTTAAACTTAGGCACCAGGGCCAAGGACAATCCTAACAGTGCCATGATGGTTCCCGCTCCTAATTCCGCTCCCATCTGCAAGAAGAGACATTTCCTGCCGACTGCTGCCAAGTGTGGGTGGCTGCAGTGTGGTGTAGCAGCAGAAAGCACTCAGAGTCCCAGTGCAGAGAAACTGAAATATATTTTAACTGATCGGCAGTACAGAACAGGCCTGGCGGGAAGGAAACATGACCAGGAGCACTCACAGCATGTAATAGTGATGTGTTAGTAGAAGTAGGCCTCAGGTGTGCCAACAGTACATGTCTCAAGGGGTGGAATGCGGCATGGCCAGTCCATACCCAAGTGGGGAGGCTTCCAGATAGGATGACGTGTCCCTGCACTTTCCCTACTGGAAATGTAGCCAAGAACTGTGGATATGTAGCCAAGAACTGTGATTGGCAAGAATCCAAAAGTACTCGCAGGCCGTCGCTCAACCAGTGGCTCCTGGGGCAGAGTGATGATCCCTGGGACCATCAGCAGAAAGTCTCATCAAATCATGATATGAGCTACCAGAGGGCAGTGGGAAAACAACCTGAACAAGCGGGGAATGTCCACATTGTCCAACCCCACAGAGACTCCAGGGGAGTGGCTGGTTGTCTCACCTTATACAAGGTCCACAAAGGGAAAGTGCTAGTGCAGTTCATCAACCTGGGGACCTCCCTGACCCCACTACCTGACCATACCACCAGACTTTTACGTGGTACCCCGTCACTGTATCTCGGAGGCCCAACCAGGGGTGGAAGCCATCTGTGCCCCACTACAGGCAGCCATGGCCTCGTTAGATAAGTCACAATACAAACTACTGATGAAACAGCTAGCCATCCCCTTTCGGGCCTGTTTTGTATTGTCGAACTTCAGTTACAATATATTTCTGTTTCTCTGCATTGGGAGTGTTTTCTGCCACGTTGCACCCACCCACATGTTGATTTTTTTTACTTTGGAGTAGGGATGCACCAATACCATTTTTTTTACAATGAGTACAAATACCAATACTTTTTTTAAGTACTCGCCGATACCAATTACCGATACCTACCGCAACTGTTTTGTTTTAACTTCAGCTGTCAGCTGTCACTCAGAATAGATTGTTGACACACAAGGCTTTAGAGAAATACTGGCAGAAATTCAGTTTGTTTCATATAGCGGCCTTCACACATTGAATTTTTGTTTTTTTTCCTAGAAACCAATGGTTCATAATAGCTTTTTTTCCACTAAAGCTGGGACATCTGGTTTGTTCTTAGAAGGTCATGCTCTACTGCAGACATCATGAGGTTTGTGATAACCATGAATGCAGTACAACTTAAATGTGGCTGTTTATGAGACCGGAGACAGAACTTGAATATAAATACTTGGAAATAATAGACTATGAAACTATCAAATGGCACAAATTGGCCACAGCCATTTTATTGTTGGTATTAATAGCAATATTAAATATTGTTTACACATAGTAGCTATTTAAAATACTTATGCAATATACTCGAAAACTAAACCATTAATTAACCCCATAAATGAGCCCTCACAGCTCGAACTAATACAAATAATTAAACATTAAACTGTCCCACACACCAGGCTCAACTAAAAGAGCCTGGCACCCCACCCGGGCCACAGCCAACTCTACACAAGTCTGCATATCTAGATTAAATAAATCCAATGTAATGTCTGATAGATGAATGTTATCTGTATGATAAAATCCTGGTAGGCCACCCTCTAAACATGCCTGAAAGACAGACCATTAATAGAGATCTGCATTTTTGGTCAGTAATTTATGCCTCATGCGCACAAATATCTATTAACATAGTGTGAACGTGAGAATAAGTTTGCGCGAATGCACGTGAAAAAGCGCAAAATTGCACTAACACATATGAGTGAAAATACACGCAGATACATACAAAAAAAAAGGGTGAAAAAATAGATGCTCAAACAGGAGTATGGTGAGTAAGAGGCCTTATCAAAGATGCAGACAAACTAAGTCTAAAAGCTTCGGTCACTGCCCCGATATGGAGAAAGCAAGAAATAATATGCAGGTGACCAAGCTTCATATGAAGCAAACATTTCTTGAGGACTGAACTAATAAATGAGATGTATATTTTGAGCAAACAAGTAAATATTTGGACATTAAAGAAATGCACAAATCAAACATTCAGAAATTTTACGTATAGAAATACACCAACCTCTGATCGGTTTTACTGAACATAAAAAAAATGTTCATACAATTATAATCTAATAATAAATCAGAGTATGACAGGCAACCAGAAGGAAGAGGAAGACCTAGACACCAATTCTGAAACTCGGAACCCCAAAGTCGCGCGATTTTATCATGATTTTTTGCCGTGATTCGAAGCAATGCCTGTGTATTCTTGAGGTTTATGGACCTCAAGTCGCATCAAAGTGGGACCAAATTAGTGCAGGGACTACTTTGAAGTCGCTGCGACTTGAAGTTGCACAGATATGAACGGTACTCTTTGGAAATCATGGGGAACGACTTGTCATGCGACTTTTTAGTCCCAAGTCGCATGAAAAGTCGCATTAGTGGAAACCGAGCCTAAAAGAGACTTGAAACAACAGTCTGGTAATCTGAATGACAGGTTCTTCCAGTAGAAAGAATCAAGTAGTGAAGGATAGCTGCAGTTATGGGAACCCTGGAATCAACACAAATAGAACCACCTTTGCGATAGCCCTTAAGCGTCTGCTTCACAGAGAAAAAACTAGAGCAGTAGGTGGGAGATTGGGCCACTTAACAAAAAAAGAGATTCCAGACAGAATTTTTACTACATGAGAATAGGAATATGAACGAGACATCAAATATTGAAGGAATGAGAGAATTCATTGTTCAGAAAAAGCTTAAGGATGATGATCAGCAGAGTGTAAAAAGGAGCACTATAACTACCACGCAGTGTTGTAATTCGCACACGTGGCGAGCCAATTAAGTCAGAACAGCTGCATGAACATTTGTTAAATCAGCGAACAGAGCCTGACTGGACAAGGATGACCGTGAAGATCCGCATCTGGTACCGATTCTCGAAATAGGTCCAGCTGAAATTGAAATTGAAATAAGTAGTCAGCTATAGTGTTACTATGTGTAGAAAGTGAAAATGCTGCGCTAAACCCAAAAACAGAAAACAAAAGCAGCTAGCACACACTTACTTTTTGACTCACTATCTGCTGCAGCTACCCTGTTTCACATCTCTTTATATGGATGTTTTTGAATACAGGACCACTAGGTCCCTTAACACTGATGGTGTTTTTGTTTTAAATAATAATGACACTGAAATGGGCGGATTATTTCTTAGACGCAAGAATGTAATGCCCACGGAATTACATCTCCAGTGAGACATTGCATTTCTTGAGCAGTATATTAAAGAGAAGATGGTCTACAGTGGGATGTGTACCCTCAACAGGGTGACACAGATCTTATACCCTGGTTCCATTATTTTGATGAGGCAGGTATTAAGCTGATTGGTTTTCTAGTGGAGAGGAAACAAATTAGACTGGCCGCGTTAGATTTGGAAATCAGAGACCTCAAGGACAAACTTTTACCGTCCAATGGGTCATCTGAATACATCTCTCATTCCACCAATTTAAGAACCCTTCTGGAAAAAGAGGAGAGAGAACAACGCAATAAGAAACAAAAAAAATACAATCGTGACGTTACAGATTATAAAAATAACTTAGTGTTCGGTTGGCAGAAGAAAATAGCCCAAGGAGTGGATCCTGGGTCTAGCAACCCATTGGTTGAGAACCTGCAATTGATTCCTCAGAACCCTGATAGGAGACTGACCTATGACCCTCCTCCCCCCCCAGAATGGGAAGATTGGCTGAACATGGGATTAGTGGTCCTGTCCCTAAAACTGCACCTCAAAACCAGTATCCCCCTAGGGAGTCCAGTCAGGGTAGATACCCTTCTATCCCTAGAGGTTACCCCGTTGATTCCCACCGTGGTAGATACCCCTCTGGTCATAGGGGTAAACAACCTAATAGTAGAGGTAAAGGGAACATGAAAGGTAGGGCCTGAGAACCCTATTATGGGGCTGGTGGATCTCCAGGACCTCTATATGATACCAGGTCTGGCTATACAAGAGATGACTATGGTTATGGTACCCCCATACACACTAATAATCGATATGCTGTGCTTCGCGATGAGGGCTAAGGTCACAGTAGGTGCGGGCATTTTTAATTTAAGTATTACGATCCTTACTGACCAAGAGAAATACGTTTTGGATAAAGGACTCAAATTTGTCCCCCCTAGGAAACTTAATAAGTTTTCTACTTTTGTGGATGTACACAAATATATCCGCAAGTTAAATATACAGAGGCACTTTTTGTCTATTACTTCATTGGATTCTAGGGTTACAACACAAGGTGGTATCCTACACTTCGGCCTCTCTAATCCATCACTTTTTAACCCCCCTAATAACTCATCTCATTCTATTAGTGTATTTAAAGATCTGGTTCTCCAAGATCTAGATAAACTCCTGATTAAGAGAATGCATCAGGACCCAACCATTGCAGCCGGTATAGTAGTCCTGAAAAAGAAAGACTACATTGCGGAAATGAACAGATTACTTGGTGATCGCACTACATATAGAATTCTTCCTAAGGACCCGACTAGAGAATATAAAGGAGCCCCTATGGCTCTTATTGATGAGGGTTTTTCCCTCAATATTCTCAACCAAAAGGAGAGAGAGTTTCTCGTTCCCTCAGCCCCTAGAATACCCGTCACCTATTACCTTCCGAAGGTACATAAAAACTCAACCAATCCCCCTAGTCGCCCTATTGTGAGCGGGATAGACCCTGTTACCTCGAGGATCGGAAGGTATATATATTTCTATCTTCAGCCCCTTGTTAAACAAATGCCCTAATATCTTAAGGATACCTGAGCCACGAATAATTTGCTAGAAAGGGTCGAGTACCAGGATGGCCTCCTTCTTGCAACCGCGGACGTGTCCGCACTCTATACATCTATTCCACTAGATCTGGGTTTGGCAGCAGTAGATCTCTTCCTTTCTAGAGATTTAGGTCTGCCTCTTATCCATCGTAGTTACATTATGGAACTACTTAAGTTCGCAACGGAGCATAACTACTTTTGGTTTCAGGAAACCTTTTATTCCCAAATCAAAGGCGTTGCTATGGGGGCCAAATATGCATCCAGCATGGCCAACCTTTTCATGGCCCTGTGGGAGGAGGATGTCGTCTATACCCACAGACCACCTGAGTTGGTTCTGTGGGCCAGGTATATAGACAACATCCTCCTCCTTTGGAAAGGTGACCGTAGATCCTTGGAGGGATTTATGATCTATTTGAACACTAATAAAAGAGGTATTTCCCTTAGTTTTGAGGCAAGCTTTGAGACTATCCACTTTCTAGATTTGGAGATCTCAGTGGTGGACCACCAGCTTGTTTTCAAGACTTTTTTTAAACCTACAGATCGCAACGGATATATTCCGGTAGATAGTTGCCATCACCATCAATGGCTTAGATCTGTCCCTAATGGTCAGTTTCTTCGTCTACGACGAAATTGTAGTAATATTGAGGACTTCCAGTCTCAATCTCAGACCCTTAGGGAGAGGTTTCTAGAGAAGGGATACAAATCTTCTGACCTTGATGTTGCTATCCGAGAGGCTGGAGGTGTCGATAGGAACTCCTTGTTGGTTGAACACCCTAGAGTGCAGGAGGAGAGTCAGTTTAAATGGTCCTTCTTCACATCTTTTTCCTCACAGCATAAAGAAATCACGAGGATACTAAACAAACATTGGAGGGTTCTAAAGAATGACCGTGTGTTGGGCCCCGCCCTACCGGACCGGGCGGGTGTTATTTTTCGTGGCGCCCGTTACGTTCAGGGTGAAATTGCCCCTAATACTATAGATCCCCCTTGTGTAGTTTCCTTTTTTCAGGACTGTAAGGGATATTTCCCTTGCAGAAGGTGCAACGTTTGTTTGTACAATGTGTAGTTTTTTCCACGGTAACCTCCAAGAGCTACAATATGAAACATTTCACCACGTGCGCTACCCGACATGTTGTCTATCTTATTATGTGCCCGTGTAAGAGGCAATATGTCGGACGCACAACTAGAGCTTTTTCTACTAGGGAGAATGAACATATTGCGAAAATCAAAAAGGGCTGCATAAAGCATAGCGTCCCTCGCCATTATCTTGAGTGTCATGACAGGGATCCTACTGGCACCTCTTTCCAGATTATCAACAAGCTCGTTCCACATTGGTGGGGCGAGTCTCGACTCAGAGGTGTGTCGCAGCTCGAGACTTATTGGATCTACGAGTTGAGGTGCTACTCGCCTTACGGTATGAATGTGGACTGGGACATCAATTGCTTCATTAGCCGGGTGTGAGTGGCGCCTCTCCTTGTATTCTCGGGCTGCGACACACCTACATTGGTGTTCTTATAGGCAATTTTTTATTTTTTAATTTTTATTGTTTATACAGGGGTGTAAATAGTGGTTCTTAACCTCATAGTTTCCGATATTCTTTCAGGGTTTGTTCTGGATTAATTTTTTATTTTTATTCATTTTTATTTTCAGTTTATCACTTTTATAGCTGCCATGGAGGTTTGTTTGACCCCGGGCACTGGCTTTAGGTATTGTACTAATATCGCATGAGGGGGCTCATATTTACCTGTTATCTGGAGGAATGCTGTTGCACCTAGTATGGGAGCTATGGCATCATCTGTACCTAGACCCCGGTTTTGTTGTGTCCCCCCCCTCTCTTCAGAACAGCATTGTGGCGTTGCCTTGCTCTGGTTACCAGTGCTTGGGCACGTATTACTTGCTTGTCCATGTATGGGTTTCGGCATACAGACCTGGTCTATTCCAGCTTTTGGTGTTTAACTATATCCACACTTATTAGTACCTTTTGGCTTTGTCACGTTTTTCCATAAGTTCCAACTTTGATGCCCAGTATATTAGGTTTTATTTCATTAGCCCCTAGTGTCTCGCGCTGCGCCCATAGTGTCGGCGTGGGACGCTGGTGGGCGGGGTTTGGTCGCTCGCTTCTAAGTGAGAGACCAATCACTAGATGGCAGGCTGAGCTGACGTTGTATCCTGGCCGGACTCTCTACGTATGTGAGGCTTGGAACGCAAGCCTCCTGTGTGGGAGGGGTTTAGGCTACCAGCGGTTGATTGGGGATGACGTGTCAATTTTAATTTTTGTACAGTCTATAAATAAGAGCAATGTGGGGAGGCTGATCCATGCCCCTGCTGAAGACTGTTTAGTCGAAACGCGTAGGGATAGCGTTTTTTTAGCTTCCCACATTGCCATTTTAATTCCAAGTGATCAATTTTTATCTGTGTATGGTATTTTACTTCAATGAAATTCCATTTGTTTGATCTACACCATGTGGAGCCCCCCTTTTTCTTTTTCACGCTAAACCATCACCTACGGATCATCCAACCTTGGAAACCGGGATTTTGAGGTACAGTCGTTCAACTCCCGCTTGTGTCCATCATCATCCATCGGGGCTCGCGGCATACAAGACATCACCTGGTTTGGATACCACAAGAGAATCTCCCCATGCCTTTCTGACACACTGCCATAGGGTATGTGCATCCTATAGATCCGGTAAGGGTACCCTCTCATTTTTACTGAATATCCAGATGTCTCCTGATGTCCACCGGTACCTTCCAATTTGAAGAGATATCCCTCTAACACTTTTCATATGGACTTTTTTATTTGCTGTTTTATATTTCATACAGGACATTTGACTATAATTTGATGTACACAATTTTTCACATCTGCAAGGGTGTTTATTTTAGATTTATTTGTTTATTATCACATGTTAGATATTTTTAGCGCTGCACTTTTTGTTGTTATAGTGTTACTATGGCCAGGCACATATTTGGATTTTATCCAAAGATTTAAATAAAGACACTTAAAGATGATGGACAACAGAAAGGATAGGCAGAGATGTACATAGTTACATGGTAGGTGAGGTTGAAAAAAGATGCAAGTCCATCAAGTTCAATCTATGTGTGTGATTATATGTCAGTATTATATTACATATCCCTGTATGTTGCGGTCGTTCAGGTGTTTATCTAACAGTTTCTTGAAACTATCAATGCCCCCCGCTGAGACCACCTCCTGTGGAAGGCAATTCCACACCCTTGCTGTTCTTACAGTAAAGAACCCTCTACGTAGTTTAAGGTTAAACCTCTTTTCTTCTAATTTATTGAGTGGCCACGAGTCTTGTTAAACTTCCTTCTGCAAAAAAGTTTTATCCCTATTGTGGGGTCACCAGTATGGTATTTGTATATCATATCATATCCCCTCTCAAGCGTCTCTTCTCCAGAGAGAATAAGTTCAGAGCTCGCAACCTTTCCTCATAACTAATATTCTCCAGACCCTTTATTAGCTTAGTTGCCCTTCTTTGTACTCGCTCCATTTCCAGTACATCCTTCCTGAGGACTGGTGCCCAGAACTGGACAGCATACTCTAGGTGTGACCAGAGTCTTGTAGAGTGGGAGAATTATTGTTTTATCTCTGGAGTTGATCCCCTTTTTAATGCATGCCAATATTCTGTTTGCTTTGTTAGCAGCATCTTGGCATTGCATGCCATTGCTGAGCCTATCATCTACTAGGACCCCCAGGTCATTTTCCATCCTAGATTCCCCCAGAGGTTCTCCCCCCAGTGTATAGATTGCATTGATCTTTTTGCCACCCAAATGCATTATTTTACATTTTTCTACATTGAACCTCATTTGCCATGTAGTTGCCCACATCATTAATTTGTTCAGATCTTTTTGCAAGGTTTCCACATCCTGCAGAGAAGTTATTGCCCTGCTTAGCTTAGTATCATCCGCAAATACAAGGATTGAACTGTTTAACCCATCCTCCAGGTCGTTTATGAACAAATTAAATAGGATTGGTCCCAGCACAGAACCCTGGGGGACCCCACTACCCACCCCTGACTATTCCGAGTACTCCCCATTTATCACCACCCTCTGCCCTTGTAGCCAGTTTTCAATCCATGTACTCACCCTATGGTCCATGCCAACGGGCCTTATTTTGTACAGTAAACGTTTATGGGGAACTGTGTCAAATGCTTTTGCAAAATCCAGATACACCACGTCTACGGGCCTTCCTTTATCTAGCTGGCAACTCACCTCCTCATAGAAGGTTAGCTGGTTTGGCAAGAACGATTCTTCATGAATCCATGCTGATTACTGCTTATGATATCGTTCTCATTACTAAAATCTTGTATATAGTCCCTTATCATCCCCTCCAAGAGTTTACATACTATTGATGTTAGGCTAACTGGTCTGTAATTCTCAGGGATGTATTTTGGGCCCTTTTTAAATATTGGTGCTTCATTGGCTTTTTTCCAATCAGCTGGTACCATTACAGTCAGTAGACTGTCAGTAAAAATTAGGAACAATGGTCTGGCAATTACTTGACTGAGTTCCCTAAGTACCCTCGGGTGCAAGCCATCTGGTCCTGGTGATTTATTAATGTTGTTTCCCAAGTCTAATTTTAATTCTGTCCTCTTGTTAACCATGGAGGTGCTTTCGTGTGATGTGTCATGAGGATAAAAACTGCAGTTTTGGTTACTGAAGCCCCCCGATTCTCTCGTGAAGACGAGGACATACAATTAATAGCGTAAACCATGCCTTTGTTATCAAAATGAAAAAGGATCAGAGAATTGCAAAAGTATTCTCCCCACAAGTGACTAAAATAGGAAAGATTTCCAAAAACACAATATTTTTAGTCAGACCTTTAATAAACCAAGATGAAGGCCATGGGGAAGCTGCCAGAAAACACCATATCCACATGAATCTGAAGCATCTGTAAAAAGTAATATGGCAGAAGCATCACAAAATGGAGCCTGTCAAAAAGAACAGCCGTTATAAGATGCCAAAGCTTTCAAATAATTTTTTTTAAAGCAGAAAAGATCCTGATGAAGCGATGAGGAATTTTAAGACCAGAAATCACGATGAGGAATTTTATAACCGCCCTGAATAGACCCTTAGAAAATACTGTGCCAACTGGTATAACACGCATTGCAAAAGCCAGTAGTCCCAGCAATGCTTGTAGCATACGCAGAATGACTTTTGGCTTACTGATTATAAAAGAAGCCAAGAAGCGTAAACGTTACATTTTCGTTAAAAGCAAACGGAATTTCTTCTTAAGGGTATCAATTGTATCTCCAAAGAAATCTAGGCACGTTGTTGGCCAAACAGGTTTTTCTTCCGCTAAAGGAACAACGAATCTTCTACAAACTATTTAAAACTAAGTAAACAAGTAAAGACAATCAGCAGATGTAGCAGGACTTATAAACAGAAAATCGCCTAGATGCAACAAATTATTAAATCCTGTGATAAAAGAAACCGTCCATTCCAAATGTAACACCAGCCCCGAAGGAGCTGCTTGAGAATGTTTAGTTCTATGTTCTACCTCTCAACCCCAAGAACAGTCTCAGCCCTTCTGGCACACCTGGTAAACAAATGTTACTACGGACACAATAATAGAAGAACACCAAGCTGTAGTGAACCAAAAGTATTTTACTGAAAGACTGTTGCATCAAACAGTAATAACTTTAACTAGGTAGTTAAATATGGCAAACTCTGATATTAGGCCATATAACACAAAGGCACAGACAAAGTATCTAGAGCACAGTTTTAACCAACTCAGAGGCCCAAATATGACCTCATGTGTTCAGGCATGAAGGGGAATAAAGATGACTTGTCACAGGTCAGTCTATTTTCCTAAAATGCTGAAATCACAGGCCCAGAACATAAATGCGTGGTGCAATATGCAATAATAATATGCAAGAATAAAGTAAAGGTGTCTGCATGCAGTGTCTCTCTCTTTGAGTGTAGGTACAAGATGCACTACTGCCCGCTCACCAATCCTAGCGACACCAAAGCTCAATTGAATGGATGTTCCGGAACAGGCTCTGGAAGGTGCCCAACTGGAAACCTGGCAACTTAAAAACACAGCGGCACAGCGATCCCAGCACTAGCTGATCTGCATCCGACCATGGAGCTGCTAGTGGGAGAATCTATCACACCATCCTGGCCGTGATGTCCCCCTTCTGGATTGTCTCCATCCTCTCTTCCTTATCTCCCCGGTCTGCCCTGAGACTCCTCGTGGTCACCTCTCTCCAACACACTGGTCCTTCCCCCTCTCTCCCTAGGCATCCTGGGGGCTGCAATCCATCGTCCACATTCTGGAATAGGGCCGCCCATCTTTGGGACTATATGTCCCATGGGGATCCTCTCCAGCTTCTTTCCACTGGCCCTGAGCATGGACAATCAGGAGCGGGCATCAGTGGCTGGGCTGGCTATTCAGGCGCCGCTCGGCACAAGGAGGAGAGGGAGGGAGAGGAAACCCCATGCAGCTGCTACTCTCTCTGTCTGTGTCTGAGCTGCTACCTGTGTGTCTGGCGGTAGCGGCGGCTGGCTGGATGAGTGGGGGGGCATCAGTACCCACTACACACAAAAAGAAGAAAACGCCTCAAAAGAACTACATGATACTGAACATCCCATAGGGAGGCAGCAATCAAAGTAAAAACTTTCTTTAAAATAAAATCCCAATTAATTAAAAGATGGATTGGCAGCAAGCGGAACACTGACTTAATGTCTGCTTTAGCTACCAAGGCAGAGCATTCTACACCACGCACTTTAGCAATAGTGTTATCAAAAAAGGTGTATGTCAGAACACTGCTAAACCAATGGCACACGGGCCTACACTCCTGGATAGGACGCTCGTGTGTACGCAGCATTAGATTTACTCACAAATCCTCCATCTGCGCCAAATCCCAGGAGACAAATTACAAGCTCCTATCGAGATGGTACAAGACCCCAGCACTACTCCACAAGTTCTTCCCGGCGACGTCTGATCTTTGTTAGCGTTGCCGGGCAGACAAGGGAACATTAGCGCGCATTTTCTGGTCATGCCCAAACCAAATTATACTATCCTTTCTAGCTCCCTCTATCCCCACACGTGGGGATTTTCTTCTACTTTGATAAAAGGGAAAAGACACTGCAGGGACAGGACGCATGGACCCCGACACCTAAAAGTCATTACCTAAACTGGCACATCAACACTCTCACTTACGAAAGAGGTTTTTCTGTTAACAACAGACTAATTAAAGTAGAGGCATCTAGGCAATCACCAGGGACACATGAGACGCCTCAAAGATAAGATATTATGCCTATGCCTACCACGATTTGTTCTGTTATCAGAAATCTTGTTCAGTTGGACATGTTATTATATACCTTGATTTGTTAATGCAAAAAAATATTGCCTTTAGTACTACTGTGTACCATGTCGGCCCGTGTGGGCCTTGTTCCTGTTATAAATAAATAATTAAAAAAAAAGTGTATGTCACAGAGCTAAAAACTGGATCTATATCATCGTTTAAAGAGGAACCAACCGGAAACGACAAATGATGAAATAAACTAATACTATTGGGTTCTTTCTTCGTTATTAAACCCAGTGGCGAAATTGTAAAATTTTGGAAGGGGGGGATTGAAAAAGGACCAGCCACTCTACCTTTGTGCACCTCTTTTGTAATTTTGTTAGCAACAATATTACTAAATCTATTCAATGAAGGCAAATTATCAACAATCAAACAACCAATACCAGAAAAAGATGATAACACAAAACCAAACTGAAAACTATTAATTAATAGGTACGCCATCTGACGATTTGGCCAGATGTGGAAAAATGGTAACATTTCGATTGATTTCACTGGCGCTGCTGCATTTGTGAAAAAGATCTTTATTTGGAGGAGCAGTATTCAGAGCCATTTTCTTAAAGCAACGGGATGCTCGGTAAGCACCTGCACAAGAAGCACATTCGTACTTACAGTACATTTGCAAGTATGTGGCCATTTACATTTACCTTAGTTAAAACTGAAAGAAAGGCCTTTCTGAAAAGGCCCTGTCTGTACAGACAGTTGCTTTCGAAATTGCTTCTGGGGTAACAACAGATTGAGCCATAAGCCCCTGTCCTTAAAACACAATTTCAGAGACTTATATACAGGCAGTTTCTGACAAAATGACTTCTCGTAATAAAACCACGACAAACCAGAACAATTCTTATAAGCCTCAAGGATTATTTCTACAGGTTGAAACATGCCATTATAAAGTTCTGGGTGTCGCTCACCCATAACACTTGCAAATATGCAAACGCCTGCAGCCAATTATAATAAGAGCATGGCGTTGACTTGCGTCTATCGTCATTGGATTTGTCTGAGTTCCACTTTTCCAATCTGTTATCATTGACGGATGGCAAAAGAGACATAGGGGGTCATTTACTATAACTCCAGGAAGTACTGGGCACTATGGCAAATAATAGCGCCCATTTTAGCCAAATGGGAACAAAACCGGCGAATTTGCGCATGAAAATTAGCAATATAAGCGGGGAACAACCGTTTGTAAATTCTAAATTGCCGCTAATTAGCGCTTCTGCGTATATACAAATGCCAATTCTTATCAAGTTGTTATATAGCACTGTACTGTAGCCATGATCCCTGTATGTGAAAGAAACATTTTTATCAGAGATGTGCTCTAGTTCCCGTGCATCTATTGATTTATATTGCAATTAGTATTCCTAGTTTTTTTTTTCCTTCTTTTGCAGTTCTGAATGATTATTACATAGTAATGTCTGCTATTCTGTAAAGTTACATGTATTAATCATTTAGGTTACCTATTTGTTGTATGTTGTTTTTTTTCATGTTTTTGATTTATTATTTATTAATTTAGTTGACTATAAAGCAGTAATTATTTATGTTCATTCTTTAATAATACTACACTATTATGCAGGTCTTGTACTTAGCACAATGGCTTAGTGGTCTGCTTGGATATCTCCACACCACTCATGGTATGAGTTCAAACAACAGCCAACCTACCATCCACCAGCTGTGTTTATTTTTTCAGTGCACAAGTGAATTAAAATAAACAAACAAAGAAATGTAAACTGCCCTTTAGCTAGTGTGTGGTGTTTGGAATGTCATAATATAATTGAATACTTACATACCATTGCATGCATTTAAAGAGTTAATACAATAAAATCATTCACATTAAAGTGCATTGGCAATTTGGCAACCACCTATTTTCAGAGAGTATATATATATATATATTTTTATTTATTTGTGTTGCTTTGGCTAACTGGCATTCTCCATTTCCCACCAATGTAATCTTTTAGGATTTTTCTGTGGGATTTGAACCCATGAGTCTTTTAATACTTGAATGTTTGAAGGTAGAGGTGCTAACTGCTAGCCTATTGGGCAGAGCACAATTATACATACAAAATACGTTTACTAGTGTTTGATGTGTTATATACTATACAATAAAGTTTATCAAATGTAAAATGCTTGTTAGCTAGTGTGTGGTGTTTGGAGATTCACACCATAATATTAGTGGATACTTACATACCATTGCAAGCATTTGAAGAGTTAATACAATAATATCAACCACATTAAAGTGCACTGGCTACTTGGCATTCACTGTATGCTGCTTTGGGTAATTGGCTAACAGTAATTCTCCTTTTCTCCACCAATAGTAATCTTTTAGGATTCTTCTGTGGGACTTGAACCCATGAGTCTTTCAATACCTGAATTTTTGAAGGTAGAGGTGCTAACTGCTAGCCTATTGGGCTGAGCACAAGTATATATACAAAATACTTTTACTAGTGTTTGATGGTTTATATACCATACAATAAAGTTTATCAAATGTAAACTGCTTGTTAGCTAGTGTATGGTGTTTTGGAGATTCACACCATAATATTAGTGAAGACTTATTTATTTTTATTTAAGGTACTTCTATAGTGCCGTCAATTTACGCAGTGCTTTACATATACATTATACAATCACATGGGCCCCTACCCTCAAGGAGCTTACAATCTAAGGTCCCTAACTCACATTCATATACTAGGGCCAATTTAGACAGAAGCCAATTAACCTACCAGCATGTCTTTGGAGTGTGGGAGGAAACCGGAGTACCCGGAGGAAACCCACGCAGGCACAGGGAGAACATGCAAACTCCAGGCAGGTAGTCTTGTGGTGTGGTTGGGAATACGAACCAGCGACCCTTTTTACTGCTAGGTAGGGATGAGCCGAACACCCCCCTGTTCGGTTCGCACCAGAACATGTGAACAGGAAAAAAGTTTGTTCGAGCATGCGAATACCGTTAAAGTCTATAGGGGTCATTTACTATAGCGCCAGGAAGTACTGGGCACTATGGCAAATAATAGCTCCCATTTTAGCCAAATAAAATTTCAACAGGCGAATGTGTGAATGAAAAAATTAGCGCTATTAGTGAGAAACACATGTTAGTAAATTCTAAGTTGGCACTAATTAGCGCTTCCGCGTATATGCAAATGCCAATTCCTACCAATTCCTACCAAGTTGTTATATAGTACTGCACTGTAACCATGATCCATGTATGTGAAAGAAACATTTTTATGTGAGATGTGCTCTACCTCGTGTGCATCTATTGATGCATGTTGCAATTAGTATTCCTAGTTTTTTCCTTCTTTTGCTAACTAATGCAGTTATGAATGATTATTACATAGTAATGTCTGCTATTCTGTAAAGTTACATGTATTAAACATTTAGGTTACCTATTTGTTGTATGTTGTTTTTTATTTTTTAATTTAGGTGACTATAAAGCGGTAATTATTTATATTCATTCTTTAATCATACTACACTATTATGCAGGTCTCATACTTAGCACAATGGCTTAGCAGTCTGCTCAGATATCTCCACAGCACTCACGGTACAAGTTCAAATACCAGCCAACCTACCATCCCCCAGCTGTGTTTATTTTTTCAGTGCACAAGCGAATTAAAATAAACAAACAAAAAAATGTAATTTGCCCATTAGTTAGTGTGTGGTGTTTGGAATTTCACACCATAATAGTATTGAATACTTACATATCATTGCATGCATTTGAAGAGTTAATATAATAGAATCAGCCAAATTTAAAGTGCATTGGCTAATTGGCATTCGCCTATTTTCAGCATATGCTGCTTTGGCTAATTAGCTAATAGTCATTTGCTTTTTTTCACCAATTCAATCTTTTAGTATTTCTCTGTGGGATTTGAACCCATGAGCTCTTCAAGGTAGAAGTGCTGACCGCTAGCCTATTGGGTGTAGCACAGTCATACATAGAAAATACATAGAAAATACATTCACTAGTGTTTGATGTTTCTTCTCCCCGAGCTGTCTCTCCTGCTGCCACCATCTTCTCCCGCTGATGTGTTCTTCAGCGCAGCCGGTTACCCACTAATAAAAAAAAAGCCGCTCTTCTTGTGGTGGTCTTCTGTGGCCATCCGATAATGTCACCCGGAGAGTCCGCTCAATGGCTATGTAAGAGATGCCACACAGCGGGTGACAACACAGCGGAGGAAGACCACCATGGAAGAAGAGCAGCTTTTTTTTTATTAGCGGGTAACCACCAGTGTGGAAGAACACAACAGATGGAGAAGATGGCGGCGGCAGGAGAGATGGCTCTGGGAGAATACAGCTCGGGGAGAAGATGGAGGAGGGAGAGACAGCATCTGGAGAAGATGGCTCAGGGAAGAACACAGCTCGGAGCTATTTTACAATAAAGAACTTGTCAAAAACTGGCTATTGATTTTTTTACATTTCACTGCTTTTTTTGGTGAATGGGTGGGGGTAAAATGTACCCCGTACCTATTCACATAGGGGGCAGGATCTGGGAGCCCCCTTGTTAAAGGGGGCTTCCAGATTCTGATAAACCCCCTGCCTGCAGACCAACAACCACTGACCAGGGTTGTCGGGAAGAGGCCCTTGTCCCCATCAACATGGGGAAAAGGTGCTTTGGGGCATGTGGCCTGGTAAGGTTCAGAAGGGGAGGGTGCTCACTCGTCCCCCCCTATCCTGACCTCCAGGCTGCATGCTCGGATAAGGGTCTGGTATGGATTTTGGGGGGCCCCACATCAAATTTATTTTACATTTTGGTGTGGGGTTCCCCTTAAAGTCCATACCGAAGGGCCTGGTATGTACTGGGGGGACCCTACGACATTTTTTTCCTTGAATTTTGGAATTCCATACCATAATATTATTGAATAAGTACATACCATTGCATGCATTTGAAGAGTTAAAATATGGAATAAAGCAAGCTGATGTGCTTTGGCTAAGTATGCTTCTGAGTACAATGCACACTTCCAGGAGGTGATGCTGTCAGTGGGATTTGAATTCATGGCTTGAACTTTTGGGGGCAGCAGGGTATACCACTATGCTACAGAGCTGAGCACTTACCTACAGAGAAAATACATTTACTAATGTTTGATTCTATACAATAATGTTTTGCATTTCAGGCATTAATATTATAGTAACAACCATGCTCATGCCGATGTGGCATTGGCTAATAGACATTCGCCTCTTTTCAGCATATGCTGCTGAGTACAATGCAAGCTTTCTGTAGGTGATACCATCTGTGTGATTTTCAGCCATTTGAGCACAATTTTATTGAGAACATACGTTTACTAGTGTTTGATGGTGGGACTACTTTATATTCTAGGTATAAAATAATACTCAGCACAGTGACTTAGGCACCTTTCACACTTGTGCGACCTGAAAGTTGCGAGATTTTAATGCGACTTTAAGCAATGCCTGTGTAATCTTGAGGTCTATGGATGCAGGAGTCGCAGGGAAAGACATGCAACTTTCCCACGATTTTGCATCAGCAATTGCCGCAATTTCAAGGAATGCCTGTGTAAACTTGAGGTCTATGGACCTCAACTCGCATCAAAGTCAGACCAAAGTAGTACAGGGACTATGTTGAAGTCAGTGTTACTTGAAGTCGCACAGATATGAATGGTACACATTGAAAATCATGGGGTATGACTTGTCATGCGACTCTGATGTCCAAAGTTGCACAAGTGTGACTCAGCCCGACTTTGTCAGCGATTTCAGAGACATCAGTGCACTTTCCTGCACAGATATCTAGTGAAATCACATAGGTCCCAACTGTTCTCCTTTAAGAAGGTGTCCTATGCCTACCTATTTTTGCTAATAGGTGGCCCTTATACCCATCTCAAAAAGTTGGGAGGTAAGAAATCGCCCCCTGAAGTCGCCCAAAGTAGTGCAGGAACTACTTTTGGGAATCGTTGTGGCGTCGCACTAATTCGGACAGTTCCATTGCCATCAATAGTCGCCGACTTGGCCTACAATTTGACATATCAATTCAGACCTATGTGAACATGGGTGAAGTTGCATAGATATTAGAGCTGCACGGTTCTGGCCAAAATGAGAATCACAATTTTTTTGCTTAGAATAAAAAGATCACGATTCTCGCGACGTAAAATCTTTCACATTATACCACAAAAAATTGGGCTAACTTTTCTTTTTTTTTTTTTAAATTCATTAAAGTAATTTTTTCCAAAAAAAATTGAATTTGAAAGGCGCAAATTCAGTGTGACATAAAATATTGTAACAACCACCATTTTATTCTCTAGGGTCTCTACTAAAAATATATATATAATGTTGGGGGGTTTTAAGTAATTTTCTAGCAAAAAAAAAAAAGATTTTAACCTGAATCCAACAAATGTCAGAAAAATGTTTAGTGTTTAAGTGGTTAAACTTTCCTCACTTACACAGAAGTCTATTTCATTGACAAATTGTTACAAGGTTTCTAGTTAAGTTCACTGATAAAGAATGTTCTAATTCTTGGCAGACTTCCTGGTTTTTCAGCTGTGGCTTCAGAAGAGCAGAGAGAGTTCTTTGCATAGCAAGAATTGTGAAACGCTTTTTTCAAGATCGTAAAGGGGAAAAAATCATGACGACGATTAATCGTGCAGCTCTAATAAATATGCATGGAAATCAAGGGGGACAACTTTTCATGTGACTCTGAGGAAGTGTGAAAGTAACCTAATGCGATTAATTGATAACACCTTTGAATAAGGCCCCATTTGCACTTGTGCGACCTTAAAATTGCACAGCTTTGTCATGACTTGAAGCAATGTCTGTGTAATCTTGTGGTGTATGGACCTCAAATTGCATCAAAGTCAAACCAAGGTAGTGCAGGGACGAATTTGCTACACTTTCAGGACGCACAAGTGACAATAGGGCCAAATTCAAAGGTGTTATCCTTGAATCTCATTCACACTGCTGCGACCTGAAAGTCACACTATTTTGCTGGTTATCATTGAGAATCATGGGGTACAACTTGTCATGCAACTCAGAGGTCCAAATTTGCTGGAAAATTCGCCCAGCTGTGAAACAAGTCATATATATTTTAATAAAAGGAACTCTCATTTATACTTGCATAGTCCTTACTGATTTACATCAGCAAAACAAATGCAGGAAGTGATGTGTACACATGGGACGGAAGCAAATGTGTGGTGATGCCAAACAAATCAATGAACCCCACCCACACCAAATCCAACTACCACATCCACCCCCACATTGATTAAGTACAAGTACATATCCTACACTTACCCGGCCAATGAGCAGCACCTCCTCTTTGCTCTAGAGACCTCGCCATGTCCACCTAGACGGAGATCCTGACCAGCACAGGAACTTCCGGGTGCATACAATGACTAATTTCCAGGTCAAAAGGTGAAACCACGCTTTTGATTGCAGCTGCGAATATTTGATCTCAACTATGATTAGTATTTTTTATTTTCAGATATGCAAATCTGTATTTCTATATATATTTGAAGGTAAACTTGAGGGAGATTGATAAGAAATGGTGTCCCTGGGTTAGCAGCAGGTGAATTACAAAGACAAAAGGCCCAGTTTGAGCCCTGGTTCACACTGACAGAGGGAGGAAATCGTTCAGCTGAACTCCCACAATTTCATTCCTGCATGTCAGTCCCAACTGTGGGGGGCAACATCAGAGACATCGGTGCAGGTTTCTGCACCAATATCAATACAAATCGTACCAATTAGAAAAGTGCAATTGCCACAGATTTGACATGTTAAATCACACCAATGTGAACCAGAGGTGACACATTCAAACACTGCCTATCCACCAGCTGAATTCATTACCTGCAATTCTCCACAGCTGTTATATATAAAGATTCCACCTTTATCAATAACTTGCAGGTGTGCTGAAGCCTAGGTTTACATTGGAGCGATTGGTCATGCGATTTGAGAGATCAAATCGCATGACTATTGGCAATGGCACTGTTCCAATCGATGCAACTTTTTTTGTGGCGCCGCACCAATTTGCTAAAGTAGTTGCTGCACTACTTTTGCCGATTTCAGGTGCGACTTCAATAGATATTTGTGTATGAAGCCACCTGAAATCACGCTGACCTTGCTACTTTGAAATCGTGCTACTTCAAGTGAAGTAGCGCAATTTCAAAGTAGCATCAATGTGAACCAGGGCAAAGAGATTAGTTTTTTGGTGCACAAATACATATTGAAATAAAATATAAGAGATATTGCACTTTCCCAAAACCACCACCCACAAAAACTAAAGAGAAAGAAAAGTAGAAGAAAAAAAAAAAAACACCACAACAAAAGCTCAATAATGTACTTTTATTTTACCAGCAGAAAAAAAATAAATTTACATTCATTTACTAGCTTCAAAAAAATTTGGACAGGATATATGGTGCTACATTTAGCAATTTAATTTTAAGGGCCCTGCTCATAGGAGCTTACAATCTAAAATTAGACAAAACCTTAGAGTGGACACAGCTTTAATTTCAGTGTATAGCGGGCAACACATCACATTATTATCTGCAAGATTATAGAAACATACTTAACAGTCATTCTTACAAAGCATTCCCACATATTACAAAGACTTATTCAAAACACCCACCACCAGCCCACAATCCACACATACATACATACATTGGTGACCATGTTCTGCTGGAAGCTGCATTTCGGTGTACACGATTAAACGAGATAAAAAAAAGTAGGTCAGCAGATGCTTCCAAACGATGTTTGCATGATCAGACAGGAACAATACACGCACAACATTGACAGCATGGCCACATAAACCCACTTTTGATTGAAAAAATGCACAAGACTTTCATCAAATCTCCCAATTTCTCCCCCCCCCCCCCCCCCCCCATCACAGCAAAAAACCTGACCTTCTCAGGCCAAACTAACCCCCCTACTGCAGGCCTTTATATAAGAGAGGTTGTATTGTTAGCACACTGACACACCCAATAGAAGTACACACCCACCAGTATCTTTCAATCTGTCTCTTCATGTATGTCTAAAGTGATTGCACCTGATGAGCAGGAACACATAATACTTTCCAGGTGCCTCCATGGCAGCATACCAATGGTTAGTTGCTCCGCCCCCGACCAACCCACAGGACCACTTTAACTCTATAAATAAAAGAGTTGTTCCTCCCCACCATCATTCTTTTCTCTGTCCTTGTTCCTACAGGATCAAGCGCTCAGCCCTACCTCACCGCTTTATGGTGTGACCATTGCAGGTTCATGCTCTCCTGCAGTATGGAGTCCCATTGCTTGGGCTGCTAAAAGCGCCAGATAAGTATGGGAGCCTGTTTTTCTGTGGATCTTTTTGGGGCTTGGTGGGTTAACAGGAGCCAGTTTTTCTCTCCTATATAGTCCCTTGTTCAGCATGCTAAAACCCTGAATGCTTAAATGCTTGTGCTTTTTACAAAAATGCTATGAGGTTTTTGCCTACCTCCACAGCATGCCTCATGTGCCTGTGTATCTCTCCTCTGAGTGTGCAGCGCTTCGTGCGCGCTGTTTGGCTCTGCTTTCCGGGCGGGGCCTCGGCGTGATGTCACGGTGCATGCTCAGTAGCACTGTGAAGCCGACGGCGGCCATCTTGGGACTCCCAGACCACTCTCTAGTATATAAGAGAGCTTACTGTCAGTAGAAGAGCAGCTGTCTTAGAGGAAGCATCTATGAGGTGTCCTCTCCAGCTCCTTTATCCTTTTTGACTCTGTGCTATGGAGCCCAGCCAAGGTATCAGGGAGGAATGGGAGTATATATGTATACCTATATGTCTATATATATATATATATATATATAACAATTTTTTGTTGTTCTTCCCTCCTCTGCAAAATCCTTTTTTGTTTTTAACTACTTTTATATTAAATTTTAATCGTTCCTTTTCAGCTGTCCCTAGTACTATAATGCCGCATCAAAAAGATCCTCAACATACCACTAGGTAAGGGCTGCAACTTTCAGGTAAGTTTTTTTATCAAGAGAAAAGAGCACCCCGGGCTGATTGAAACACCCTTGTCTTTGTTTCTATTTTTTGTCTTAGCCCGCATCACGGATCTTCCCGCAGATCATCCCATAGAGATTCTGCGGATAGAAGATCATAGGACCATAGGAGCTCGGGTCATTCTCATTCGTCCTCGGCCCATACTTCCCGCAGTGGGAACAGATCATCCCGACATACCTCAAGTAAATAGGACTCCCAGCACAGACATGTGTATCCAGGAGAGAAAGCATGCTGGGTGTGTGGCAAACAAGCCCTCCCTGATAAATTGGTATGTGGTCAATGCCTCCTGGAAGCTACAGGAGACAAAGAGAGAGAGAAACTCGAGTCAATGGAATCAATCAAAAGAATGATCAAAGATTCTATCCGGAGTTAGCCTTATCCCAAGATCAAGCAACCCCACCCGCAGATGAAGCAGCAGTGAATACACCCAATCCACAGCCAGACACAGAGGTTATTTCTGAAAGCGATTCGGATGTGGGAGAAGAGAATGCTTCAGCCTTTGATTTTGCTCTAGTGGAACCCTTTATCAATGCGGTAAAGGATGCAATCCAATGGGAGGAAGATCCAGAGCCTCCATCTAAAGCAAAGAAATATTTTCCACACCTGAAAAAAAAATTATCAACCTTCCCCTTAATGAAAGAAATAAAGGAAGTTGTGACAGATGAATGGCAGAAGGTGGATAAAAGACCCTTAGCTTACAATCGTTTTCTCAAATTATACCCACTTGCTGAAGCAGATGCCCAGCTTTTTGATTCGCTTCCAACGGTAGATGCTTCAATTATGAGATTAGCCAGGAATACAACACTGCCTCTAGAGGATGCGGTCTCTTTCAGGGATGTACTTGATCGAAGGATCGATTCAGATCTAAAAAAATCTTATCAAGCTGCAGGAGGGGCATGTAAGCCAGCAGTAGCCCTGACCTCAATCTCTCGGGCTACTAGAGTATGGTCAGACAATATTGAGACAGCCCTCAGACAGGGGGTGGGGTCTAACGAGATCATCAAAGCACTAGATGAGCTGAAGCTGGCCTCAGATTTCATGGCGGAGGTCGCCATTGATGTCCTCAAGTGTTCCTCCAGAGCTATGCTGTATTCCATCACTGCCAGAAGGGCATTGTGGCTAAAACCATGGTCAGCCGACCCAACCTCAAAACAATCGTGGTGTCGCATACCATACAATGGGAAAGCTCTGTTCGGCGACAAAATGGATGCAGCGATTACCAGAATCACAGGAGGGAAACGTGGTCTAATTCCCCAGGACAGAAGCAGGAGGAAAAGATTTGTGTCACGTCCAGCTGGTCAGCAGAGAGCAAGAGACTCCAGAACGTACCGCCCGGGCAGGGAGTACAGAAGAGGCTGGAAGGGCTCGCAGGCAACTTTCTTGAAGGCGGGGAAGCCGAAAACCTCAACATCCACGGTTGAGGGCCAGAAGTCTTTTTGACTCCCCATCCACCCAAACCGCTCCAGTAGGAGCTCGACTCAGGGCGTTCGCCCAGGTTTGGGTGGAGAATTGTACAGATCAATGGGCAGTCTCCACTGCCATTCAGGGGCATTTCTGGACATTCAGAAAACGGCCCCCACCCTTTTTATTCCAGCCAGCGAAGATACCAACCTCCAAAGAGAAGAAAGAGGTCCTTCTTCAGTATGTACAAATTCTTATCCGGCAGCAAGCAGTAGTTCCAGTTCCAGACTTGGAAAAACACTCAGGGTTCTATTCCCCAGTCTTTTTGGTCCCCAAAAAAATCGGGCGGCTGGAGGCCCGTGTTGGACCTGAAGAGGTTAAACAGATACATCCGTACAGAGCATTTCAAAATGGAATCCTTAAATACAGTGATCCTATCAGTACAGCCAGGGGATTGGATGGTCTCTATAGACCTTCAAGACGCATATCTCCATATACCTATCCTGCAGCAGTTTCAACCTTTCCTACGTTTCAAAGTAGGCGATTTACACCTACAGTTTCAATGCCTGCCGTTCGGGATCTCAACAGCTCCCAGAACCTTTACCAAGGTGCTAGTGGAAATCCTGGTTCCTCTTCCAGAAAAAGGGATTTGAGTGCTTCACTACTTGGACGACATCCTCATTCTATCCCAGCACAAAAGGAGCCTAGAAATGCATGTACGGCTGGTCCTAGACACCCTGAGCAAGTTCAGGTGGTTAATTACTCGAAAAGCCAGCTCACACCTACACAAAAGATGACATATCTAGGAGCACTTTTAAACACTCCAGAGAGGGCAGTTTTACTTCCCCTAGAAAAGATTCCTGTCCTGATAAGGAAGGTAAAGAGAGTATTGGCAAGCCATTCCATGTTGGCATCAGACTGTCTGAGTCTCCTGGGCTCCCTTTCCTCTTGTATACCCATGGTGAAGTGGGCCAGGTGGCATCTGCGGGGATTCCAACTGGGCTTTCTGGCACAGTGGAGGAAGAATCACCTAGATCAGAGGATATTAGTCACATCCATAATGAAGTCCAGTCTCTGGTAGTGGACGAGACCATCCAACCTGCAGATTCACTGTTCCCTAGGGCCCATTTCATGGACCATTCTTACGTCAGACGCAAGTCAGTTGGGCTGGGGTGCGCACTTCCAAGGTCAACTAGTCCAAGGGAGATGGCAGTTCAATTCGGAGGCGGTAGTATCGAACATACTGGAACTAAGGGCGGCATGGATGGCAATCTTACATTTAGCCACCTACCTCAGAGGAAAATCCATACTCCTACAGATGGACAACAAAGCGGCAGTGGCCTATGTCCAGAACCAGGGGGGAACACACAGCAGGTCTCTACTCAGCGAAGTGACGCCCATTCTGACCTGGGCCGAGAGGAACTTAATCAACCTGCGGGCCTCATACATCCCAGGGTCCGAGAACCAGTTAGCCGACCATCTGTCAAGATCATTCGTCAACAACAAGTGGTCCCTGAATCCCAAGGTTTTCGACTGGATATGCCAACAATGGGGCACCCCCCAAATCGACCTATTTGCCTCTCCACTCAACGCGAAGACGCCTCTGTTCTTCTCAAGGTTCCCGTCCCCAGGGTCAGCAGGAGTAGATGTTCTAGCCCAGCCTTAGAATTTTCAGAAAGGATACGCATTTCCTCCGACTCCTCTGATATTGAGGTTTCTTCAGCGCCTGACGACGGAGAAAGTCACAGTCTTGGCAGTAATCCCATACTGGCCCAAGAGACCGTGGTTCACACTCCTAATCAACTTGGCTGTATGCAGACGGCTTCCTCTTCCACACCTGAACGACCTTCTGTCTCAAAACGACTTCTCTCACCCGCATCCGGAAATCCTAGACTTGAGGGTCTGGAAATTGAGCAGAAAAGGCTGGATGATTTAGGGTGCTCACATAATGTTATTCAAACACTTCTACAGGCAAGGAAGTCTTCCACTAATTCCACCTATTACAGAATATGGAGAAAATTTACAGAACTGGCAGAGCTTAATCATTTCGATCCCCTGGACCCTGGGGTCCAGAATGTGCTTCTCTTCCTACAGAATGGCTTGGATCTAGGTTTAGGTCTAAACACTCTTAAGGTCCAGGTCTCGGCTCTCTCAGCCCTGACAGATACACGATGGGCTTTGAACCCTCTGGTCGAACACTTTTTGAAGGCAGTCCTGAGATTGCGACCTCCCCGGAAAGCATTATACCCCAAATGGGACTTGACGATTGTGCTGGATGTCCTATCAAATCCTCCCTTTGCTCCCACAGAAGATTGCACCCTAGAGGACATTTCCTTAAAAGCAGTATTCTTGATTGCCATCACCTCGGCTCGCAGAGTATCGGAAATCCAAGCTCTAGGATCACAGGAACCTTACATCACCTTCTTCCCGAACAGGGTGGTTTTGCAACCCATCCATCAATTCATTCCTAAGGTACCTTCTCTCTATCATCTTAATCAGGAATGGGTTCTCCCAGCATTTGGAGAAGATCCAGAGTCTTCAAGATTACATGAGCTAGATGTAGCCAGATCCCTGAGACACTATTTAAACTCAATACAACAGTTTCGCAAAGATCAAAGACTGTTTGTTTGTCATCCCAAAAGGCGCCAGAAAGGGAATGGCAGCATCCAAGATGACCTTGGCAAGCTGGATCCTAAAATTAATCCAAAGGGCCTATTGGGCTAGTGGTCTGGCAGTTCCAGATGCGGTCAGCGCGCATTCCACTCGGGGAATGGCCTCTTCTTGGGCAGCATTGGTGCGGGTCTCCCCTGAGACAATTTGCCGAGCAGCTAGTTGGTCGTCATTCAACACTTTCATGTCTCACTATAGTGTAGACCCAGCGGTTCTTACTTCCCGGGAATTTGGGGAAAGAACCTTACAGATGTCAAGGCTGTATTTTTTCATTAAATTTCTTATTGCAGTACCCTCCCTGTAAGCGAGTTATTTACCATTGGTATGCTGCCATGGAGGCACCAGGAAAATGGAAAATTGAATACTTACCTTTCCGTAATTTTCCTTTCCTGGTGCCTACCCATGGCAGCATACACCCTCCCTTCAATAATCCTTAGTTTTCTGAGATCTAGTTACAAGAATGACGGTGGGGAGGAACAACTCTTTTATTTATAGAGTTAAAGTGGTCCTGTGGGTTGGTCGGAGCAACCAACCATTGGTATGCTGCCATGGGTAGGCACCAGGAAAGGAAAATTACGGAAAGGTAAGTATTCAATTTTCCATTATTTGCAACTGTGTTAGCCCTTGGCTATGTGCATCAAATCTCCAACTACAGGACAAAGTTCAAAGTCCATTTGCATCCACATAAACAAAGCAACAGTTTTCTAAGCATATGTAACAAGTTATTGGCGCAAAATAGTGACAGCTGTATCTATATCAACAGTTATGTACAGAAATGAATTTGGGGAAATAATCATTAATATATATGAGTCCGTGTTGTGACGCTACAAGTGGAGGGGGTAGAAATACTGTGTGAAGTCCACATTCAGGGCAGCCTTCCAGTAGGGGTGAAAGCCTTTATCCCAAGAGTACTGCAAAGACAAGAAAGAGGAGGCGCCTCTGGGTGCAGACGTTTAAAACAATTTATTAAAAAGCAGCAACAGCTGGTAATACACTCACATTTGTGTGGTGGATATCAAACATAGCAATGTCCCAGGTCAATCCAGGGGGTCCGTGGAGTCATCTCTCTCGGCTGGTAGATGTAGGGGGTCTGGGCAGTCTCAAAACGCTGGATGTCCTCGGCCGAACAGCGGAGACAGGCACCAGAACGAGGCTTGGGTTACAGCCGATCCTGTCGAGGGATGATGATGTCAAACGATGTGCGACGCATTTCCTAAGCTGGCACGCCGTGAGTGGTATGATGGCGGCGCTCCTTTGTCAAGCTGATAAAGGAGCTTGACAAAGGAGCGCCGCCGTCATACCACTCACGGCGTGCCAGCTTAGGAAAACGCGTCGCACATCGTGTGACGTCATCATCCCTCAACAGGATCGGCTGTAACCAGAAGCCTCGTTCTGGTGCCTGTCTCCGCTGTTCGGCCGAGGACATCCAGCGTTTTGAGACTGCCCAGACCCCCTACATCTACCAGCCGAGAGAGATGACTCCACGGACCCCCTGGATTGACCTGGGACATTGCTATGTTTGATATCCACCACACAAATGTGAGTGTATTACCAGCTGTTGCTGCTTTTTAATAAATTGTTTTAAACGTCTGCACCCAGAGGCGCTCTTTCTTGTCTTTCTAAGCATATGTACCCATGCAGTGTAAACCCTAAAATTTGAAATGTCCAAGTCCCTGAGCATGATTAGTGCTAATAAACATTAACATCAGTCCCTGGCTGCAATGAGCTTCCAATATAAAGTCCAAAATTAACTTTCTTACATTAGAACCTATTTTGACAGGAGACAATTAGGATGCCAGCATGTCTTTGGATTGTGGTGAGAAACCCACACAGGGAGAATATTTAAACTTCAACACAAGGATTAGCATGTTGGAGAATTGAACCAACATCCCAGGTGCTGCTACACAGAACTGTTACCCACTTAGCCACCAGGCAGCCCCACACATGTTTTCTGCATCTCTGTGGTGTGAGCCAGCCCTAAATCCATAGCCATGCTCAGTGTCACAAGCAATATACAATATATTGGCCTAAGTATTGGGATGCCTGCCTTTAAATGCACATGAACTGTAATGGCATCCCAGTATTAGTATTGTGTTCAAAACTCATTTGGCCCACCCTTTGCAGCTATAACAGCTTCAACTCTTCTTGTCCACAAGGTTTAGAAGTGTGTCTATGGGAATGTTTGACCATTCTTCCAAGTGCATTTGTGAGGTCAGGCACTGATGTTGGATGAGAAGGCCTGACCTACAGTCTCCTCTCTAATTCATCCCCAAGGTGTTCTGTTGAGGTCAGGACTCTGTGCAGGCCAGTCAAGTTCCTCCACCCCAAAATCACTCATCCATATCTTTATGGACCTTGCTTTGTACACTGGTCCAAATGATTTGGTGGAGGGGGGATTATGGTGTGGGGTTGTTTTTCAGGGGTTGGGCTTGGCCTCTTAGTTCCAGTTAAGGGAATTCTTAAGGTGTCAGCATAACAAGATATTTTGGACAATTTCATGCTCCCAACTTTGTGGGAACAGTTTGGGGATGGTCCCTTCCTGTTCCAACATGACTGCACACCAGTGTACAAAGCAAGGTCCATAAAGACATGGATGAGCAAGTTTGGGGTGGAGAAACTTGACTGGCCTGCACAGAGTCCTGGACTCAACCCGATAGAACACCCTTTGGCTGAATTAGAGTAGAGACTGCGAGCCAGGCCTTCTCATCCAACATCAGTGCCTGGCCTCACAAATGCACTTCTGGAAGAATGATCAAACATTCCCATAGACACACTAAACCTTGCGGACAGCCTTCCCAGAAGCTGTTCTAGCTGCAAAGGGTGGGCCAAATCAAATTTTAACCCTACGGACTAAAACTGGGCTGCCATTAAAGTTCATGTGTGTGTAAAGGCAGGTGTCCCAATACTTTTGGCTAAATAGTGCATCTGGAAAAGACTTACAATGGTGGTGGAACCCTCCTACACATAACTACTACATTTAGACATAGGTATAGGACCTGGGAGATGAGACAACTTCTCTACATGAAGTAACATGGTTGGGATTTGAATCCAGACCCTCAGAGATACTAAGCAGAAGTTCTAACCTCTAAGCCACAGAGCTGCCACGTGTGAGACCCTCCTACACATAACTACACATAAATACACATAAAAACACATAAATACTGCATTTCTATGGACATACAGGTGATGAAATTACATTACTCAAGAGTTATTCTTCTTGATTTATTCTGATATTTGGTGTTTTTTTGTGGGTGAGAATAGAATATTACCCTCAAATTTTTGTGAATTACATTTTGATTTCTGATGTTGGTACACATATCACATTTTTTGGGCTCAAATTATGAATATTTGGAAATAATAAAAAGCACAAAAAATTGTGATTCATTTTAAATTTGCATCAGCAATGGTATTGTTTGTGGATTATAAAGACACCTGTGTGAGTTTGGGGTAAAGATTGTTGTGAGATGAAGAGTTAGGCCCCTTTCACACGGGACGGATCCGTGTTGATCCGCCCCGTGTTTATCCGCTGCTCAGCGGGGATTGCTCCGCTTTCCCCAGCTGAGCAGGCAGATGACAGTGCGGGACCCGCACACTGTGCAGGGACCGCCCTGTCAGATCTCCGCTCTCCCCTATGAGGGATCGGAGGAACACGGACCGTCTGTCCGTGTTCCTCCGATCCGGTCTGCAGACGGATAGAAAAATAGGATTTTCTTCCGTCCGCAGAATCGGACGAGAGCGGAGGCGGACATCCGCTGACACCCGCTATCCCATAGGGATGCATGTATGTCCGTATTTCATCCGAAAACGGATGGATGAAATACGGACATACGGTCCGCATGTGTGAAAGGGGCCTAACAAGTGAAAGTGACAGAGAAAAATATATTTTACCAAAACATCAAAACATTCCACATTCTAGTATTCTTAAAAACAAAATATTTTAAGTAGAAGCAACAATGTTGCAAAGGAAAATTTATTTCACAGAAAGATACATTTCATCTCAACATTAAAAGTTTTTTTTTGTGAAAGTTAGAATTGTTCCATTAGAATCAATGGCTGAGACGTCATTTGGACTAAAATAGAGCAGATTTTAACTCCCAAAAAGTGTTCTCTAATTAGCTCTCATTTTGGTATTTACTATAGCTCCGGTGTCTTGCCGAATAAGTTCCCTCGGTGGATAAGTTCCCCCCCTGTACTGCGCAGGTGCAGCGCCTGCGCAGTATGAACTACTAACATCCGCCGGAGATAGCCAAAGCTCAAAATCCACAATCAGCTGTACACGGCGCCTGCGCCCTGGGTCCAGGTTCCTTCCCTACCATCCAAGTGGACCTAGAGGGGGAATCTAAAAGAGCTGAGCGAGGCCGTGCCTGAAGCGTGGCGAGTGAAGCGAGCCCGCGAGGGGCCCTCTTACAGGCGCCATGTACAGCTGATTTGGACCTATTCCCCTTCAGCTATTTCCGCCGGATCCTACTGCGCAGGCGCAGCGCCTGCGCAGTAGAGGGGGGTCCTTATCCGCCGAGCGGAACTTTCTCGGCAGAACACCGGGTAAAAAAGACACTTGAGTTAAAATGAGAGTTATTTTCAGGTCTGAGCATGCTCAGCTGTGTTGGCACCTAGTTGTCCAAAACAGGGAATTTTTCACTTTTCAGGCTTTTAAAGATATTTCAGCGTAGAAATCACCTTTTCACACAGTTTAAAAGCAGATTAACTTTAAATAATATACCACATATTTCCCTTATCGTCTTTCAGGACAGCACTTGAGAGAGTGACTCCTCCCCTTGCCAACAGGAAACACCTCTTCCACCAAACTTTAAAAGGAGGCTCCTTTCCACACATTGTCAGTTTTTGTGTTTCCTCCGGAGGGAACACTTCGTGGGGAAGTCAGGGCTCTCAGGTGCTGTCCTGGGAGCTCAGGTTTCCTGGTTTTTTTCATCAAACACCTTTTACCTCATGAGAGCTGTTCCTCCCATTCCACAGCTGAGGTGAAGTGCTGCTGGCTGGGCTCCCTCTCCCTCTTCATATGGGCTCAGGGTGAGTCCGACTGTCGTGGGCATCGCTCCTAGGCGGCGGCAAGACAGGCGGTGGCCGTTTACTATATTTTTTTCTCAGGTCCACCGCCTGTTGCTCATTGCACCGCCGCCATATTGGGGATGGCAGCGGGGCTCCATCCGCCGGAAGTGAGGCATCCGGAGGGGGCGGCGCCCACGGAACAGGCGTGCGGCGTCATTTCCGCCGGAAATCGCAGAGGGAAAGGGGAGGAACGGGGCTGGTGCTTATTTAGCGGTTCTGGTCCGGCGCACTGGCGCTATTGGAGTCCGGAACCGGCGTTTAGCCACACAAACACAGCAAGCGCTCCTCGATGGAATCGATGGCGGCAGCGAGTGGGACAGGCACAGGCACCAGCAAGGCCCAGGTAAGGTGCAGTTGTATACTGTCTTCCCTGTACTGTGGGGTCTCTCTCTCTCTATCTCCCCCCCCCCCCGGTGGCAGGGGCCTGTCTGGGCACATAAAGCAGTTAGCTCTTACTGTGCACCTGTGGTGAGCATCCTTGGGTATAGGACAGGTTGTCTCACTGGGATGGTTTCTTCTTTTGTCTCATGGCAGGCCAAGAGCTCTGATCCAGTGGCAAAAAGAAAATGTCCTTCATGTAAATCCAAGCTACCTGAAGGATGGAAGAAGACGTTATGTCAAGCTTGTATTGATTTGCTAGTTAAAGAAGAAGCTTCTTCCGCTTGCAGCGACTTGATTGCATCAGTTAAAAAGGAACTTGATGCGACTATTCAATCATTTCGCTCTTCCCTAGCAAACCCATCCCTGAGTCAGCCTACTACCTCACAGTCCTCCCAAGGCTCACTTATAGTCCCGGTGATGGAGACTGAGGCATCTCCTACCCCAGAGGGACATTTCCCCTCTCAATCTGAGGATTCTGATGAGGGTGAGGAAGGAGAAAATTTACCTTCAAGATTTAAATTGTCTTTAGAACAGGTAGATGGCCTGTTAAAAGCAATCTATACCACACTGGGTCTGGAGGAGGAAAGAAAGGAGTTATCTCTGCATGATAAAATGTATGCAGGGCTTAGCGAGCACAAAAATCGCAATTTCCCAGTACACTCTGTTATTTCTGAAGCTATTAAGAAAGAGTGGGCAGAGCCAGAGAGAAAGCCTTTCTTTCCCAAAGCCTTAAAAAGGCGTTTCCCTTTTGATGAAGATCCAGCGGCGGTTTGGAACAAAAACCCCAAACTAGATGCCGCGTTTTCCCAGGTCTCGAGGTCTACAGATTTGGCATTCGAGGACATGGGGGTGTTGAGAGATCCCATGGATAAAAGGATGGACCAGCTACTAAAGAGGGCTTGGCAATCCATCATGGGAAATCTTAAACCTACTATGGCAACTACAGTGGTATCCAGAAATATGGAGTTCTGGTTAGAGCAACTTAAGGCCCATATCTCAGCAGACTCACCAAAACAAGAAATTTTGGATTCATTTTCAACTCTGTCTGCCGCTGTCGCATTTATATCGGATGCTTCAGCGGAATCAATTAAAATGACAGCTAGATCTGCTGCCCTAGCCAACTCAGCCAGAAGGGCTCTGTGGTTGAAAACTTGGCCAGGGGATGCGGCATCCAAAAACAAGCTGTGTGGGATACCGTTCCTGGGTGACTTGCTTTTTGGACCTGATTTAGATGCGGTTCTAGATAGAACTGCTGATAAAAAGAAGTCTTTTCCCATCAAAAAGAAAAAGCAGCCAGTTAAACGGTTTTTTCGTTCCCAAAGGGCTCAAGAACAAACCAAACCCCAGGAGAAAAGAAAAAATTGGGCATTGCAGAAGGGTAAAGGCAAAGGAAATGTCCTTTTCCATCCTCCTGCAGCCTCCGGTAAAGCACAATGACTTGTGCGTACCAGTGGGGGGAAGGCTTCAAAGTTTCCTTCCCCTTTGGGCCAGCATGACAGAAAGTCTATATATTTTGGACATGCTGTCCCAAGGTTACAGGATAGAGTTTTCGGATCGCCCGCCAGAAAGATTCTTTGTAACAAACCTACCAAGGGATCTAACAAAGGCTCTGGCCATGAAGAACCTTTTAAAGGATCTGAGGCACCAGAGGGTAGTGATACCAGTATCCCCAGAAGAACAGGGTCAGGGTTTCTATTCACACATCTTTCTGATAAGAAAACCATCCGGAAACTTCCGTCTTATCCTCAACCTAAAACCCCTGAACAAGTCAGTCCTATACAAAAAGTTTTGTATGGACTCAATTTTCACGGTCAGAAACATTCTGACAAAAGATTGTTTTATGGCATCAATCGATCTGAGGGATGCTTACCTTCATATTCCTGTAGCACCTCAGTCCCAGAAGTTCCTGAGGTTTGCGGTGAATATGGGCAAGGAGATTATACATCTTCAGTTCAGGGCCCTTCCCTTCGGCCTGTCGTCAGCTCCTCGTATTTTTACGAAGATAATGGCGGAAGCTCTCGCCCCTCTTCGACTCCAGGGGATTGCGGTAATTCCATATCTGGACGACCTCCTCTTTTTTGCCCCATCCAGGGAAAAGTTGCAGGAGGATTTGAACAAATCCCGCAGTCATTTGGAGTCACTAGGGTGGATAGTGAATGTTCAAAAATCAAATTTCATCCCAGCTCAGCAAGTACTGTTTCTGGGTTATTTGATAGATTCAGTGGAGCAAAAGATTTTTCTCCCAGAAGAGAAAAAGATCAAGGTCCAAAGGGTAATAACGGCACTACAAACAAATCAACTGATTTCAGTCCGAAAGGTTATGTCGGCTCTGGGGACATTAACCTCTTCAATGCCAGCCATCCAATGGGCAAGGCTGCATTTCAGGACTCTCCAGAGGTTCCTTCTAAGGACATGGAACCACAGGACGGAGAGTTTGGATACAAAAGTAAAGATTCCCACCAGAGTCAAACGTTCACTTTGGTGGTGGAAAAGTCAGGTGGTACTGCAAAGAGGTCTTCTTTGGTCTTTTTCGACCGGGAAAGTGGTCACAACAGACGCCAGTTTGCAGGGATGGGGGGCCCACATGGGTCAAGCCTTAGCGCAGGGAACATGGTCCCAGTTCGAGGCCCAAAGATCCTCAAATTGGAGAGAGCTGAAGGCAGTTGCCCTAGCATTAGCTTTCTTCTCTCAAAACCTCATAGGTTGCCATGTCCAGATTTTGTCGGACAATGCCACAGCCATAGCCTACCTGAACAAACAGGGAGGCACAAGAAGCAGGGCCCTTCACTTACTGTCAGTAGAGATTCTGGAGTGGGCGGAGAACCACTTACTATCTCTATCCGCAGTCCATCTAAAAGGCACATTGAACGAAGTAGCGGATTATCTGAGCCGACAAAAAGTTCAGGAATCAGAGTGGAGTCTGAACAGGAAGGTGTTTGCATTAATCACCAGTGTTTGGGGCCTTCCGCAGGTAGATCTGTTTGCTTCAAAACAAAACACGCAGCTCCCGAATTTTTTCTCCCTTCAGAGAGACATTTGCTCTCAGGGGATAGATGCTCTGGCACATCCGTGGGATTTTCACCTGGGGTATGCTTTTCCTCCATTTCGATTAATCCCTCTAGTGTTGAGGAAAATACTGAAAGAGAGAGTATCAATCATTTTGATTACTCCATATTGGCCAAAGAGAGCTTGGTTTTCCACGATTCTGCAGTTGGCAATCAAACCATGTTGGCATCTCCCGCTCAGTCAGGATCTGTTGATTCAGGGGCCAGTGCTTCATCCAGGGGTAGACAGGTTAAAGCTCACTGCCTGGTATCTGAGGAGCAATTAATGAGAAGCAAAGGCTTTTCAGAACGTTTAACTGCTACGTTGCTTTCCAGTAGGAAAAAGGTAACCAGGGATATTTACGCCAAAGTATGGAAAGTATATGTTTCTTTCTGTCATTCCGAACATAGGGGGGTTAAAGACCTAGTTTCAGTGCTGGAATTTTTGCAAAAGGGTGCAGACAAGAATCTGGCGGTCAGCACTCTTAAGGTGCAGGTGGCTGCCTTGGGAGTTTATCTGGAGAGATCCTTATCTTCAGAAACTCTGATCATGAGATTTTTCAAAGCACTTTCCAGGTCGAGACCGGTACCGGTGAAGCATTTCCCAAATTGGGATCTCTCGGTGGTTCTGCAGGCTCTGGCAAAAGAACCATTTGAGCCTTTACAGGCCATATCCCTAAAGAATTTAACTTTGAAGACTATTTTTCTGGTCGCAATTACTTCAGCAAGAAGGATTAGTGAACTGCACGCCCTATCAGTAAAAGAGCCTTTTTTGTCAGTTTTTCCTGATAGAGTTGTCCTTAAAGTAGATCCGGGGTTTTTGCCAAAAGTGGCAAGCTTTAGTAACAGGTCTCAAGAGATTACTCTACCAACCTTTTCTGCTAACCCTTCGGGTGCAAAGGAAGAGCAGTTTCACAATTTAGACGTAAGACGTATCCTATTACAGTATTTGGAAGTAACAGGAGGGTTTAGAGTTTCAGATTCATTATTTGTTCTTTTCTCTGGAAACAAGAAAGGCCAACAAGCATCAAAAGCATCATTGGCTAGATGGCTTAAGACAGCTATTTCTGTAGCCTATTCTCAAATGGGTTTATCTTCCCCGCTGGGAATTAGGGCTCATTCAACAAGAGCCCAGGCCACTACATGGGCAGAAAGAGCTGGTGCCACCCCAGATCAGATTTGTAAGGCGGCTACGTGGTCAAGCTACTTAACGTTTGTCCGTCATTACAGACTGGATCTCCTATCAGCAGGTGATCAGGCTTTTGGCAGAAAGGTTCTGCAGGCTGTGGTCCCTCCCTAGGGGGGTAAGTCTCTATTATCCTCTCAAGTGCTGTCCTGAAAGACGATAAGGGAAAATTCAAGTTAGACTTACCGGTAACTTGTTTTCCTTGAGTCTTTCAGGACAGCAGCATCCCGCCCTATTGTTTTTTCATATATATACTGTGACTAATCATATCTCGATTATGTGTTCCAGTTTGGGGCCGGAGGTTCTCTACTACTACTGACAATGTGTGGAAAGGAGCCTCCTTTTAAAGTATGGTGGAAGAGGTGTTTCCTGTTGGCAAGGGGAGGAGTCACTCTCTCAAGTGCTGTCCTGAAAGACTCAAGGAAAACAAGTTACCGGTAAGTCTAACTTGAATTTTCAGTACCATTTAGGCAATTATATCATGCTCTAAACATTATTTCCATGTGCAATTCTCTAGGTTTTAGTAGAGTAAGGGTTTGGGCACTATTTAGTTTCAGGGAGCTATAGTAAATTCGATTTTGGGAGAATTTTCTCACCAGCGCTAAAGTGAATACCGTTTTAGCGCTAATTTGCGCTAAATTGCTGCGAATTAGTGCTAATTCACAGCAATTTGCGCGAATTAGCGCCGTGGCGCTATAGTAAATGACCCCCATTATTAGAGTTTTAATAGACTAGCTAACCATAGGAATAGACATATTAATAGATATATGGAATAAATAGAGGGAATCTGTAACCACCTTCAGATAATATTTATTTTAAAATTTATTTCAAGTTAGTTTTTATTTCGATTGGCACCCCAGATGTTATATCACAGGGAACATCTTGTGGAAGGAACAGAGGTCGAGCTAGGTGTGGAAAGGACATAGATGTCAGGGGCACCAAGGGAAGTTCTTACTGCTGTGGAAAGGAAGCCAGTTGAGGGAGGGAAAGACAGTCTCGTCCACTCAACTCATCCCCACCAGAAACTGAGGCCCGGTCCATCAGCTGACGCAGGAGAAATTCCACTGTGAGCAATACAGGAGTGTCTTTTTTAGCTGTCACCACCGCTCTGACTTCTAACAACTTTTTTTTCTCCAATATTTAGGCTCTTTAGATCACCTGATCCAATGGTCGAATATTCCAGAAGGACCCATCATGTGACAGGTAAGTAACCAATAATTTTAAAGCACTTTAAAAAATGGTTTAACCCTCGTCTCTCAGTCCTGTAGGAGGGGGTCACTTAAAGCATTCCCCCTCTTTCATACTGGCTACCATTAGTGAAGAAGATATTGGTTAACCACTTCAGCCCCAGAAGGATTTACCCCCTTCCTGACCAGAGCACTTTTTACAATTTCACACTGCGCTGCTTTAACTGGTAATTGCGCTGTCATGCAATGCTGTACCCAAACAAAATTTGCGTCCTTTTTTTCCCACAAATAGAGCTTTCTTTTGGTGGTATTTGATCACCTCTGCGGTTTTTATTTTTTGCAATATAAACAAAAAAAGAACAAAAATTTTGAAAACAATGATATTTTCTACTCGTTGCTATATAAAAAAAAAATACAATAATCTCAACTGTAGTCATACATTTAGGCCAAAAAGCATTCAGCCACATGTCTCGGGTAAAAAAATTTCAATAAGCATATATTTATTGGTTTGCATAAGTTATAGCGTCTACAAACTAGGGTACATTTTCTGGAATTTACGCAGCTTTTATTTTATGGCTGCCTATCTCATTTCTTGAGGTGCTAAAATGGCAGGGCAGTACAATACTCCCCCCTCAAATTACCCCATTTTGGAAAGTAGACACCCCAAAGAATTTGCTGAGAGGCTTGTTGAGCACATTTAATATTTTATTTTTTTGTCACAAGTGATTGAAAAATTGCAAAAAAAAAAAAAAACATTTTTACACAAAGTTGTCACTGAAATGATATATTACTCAAACATGCCATGGGCATACGTGAAATTACACCCCAAAATACATTCTGCTGCTTCTCCTGAGTACTGGGATACTACATGTGTAGGACTTGTTGGCAGTCTAGCCGCGTACAGGACCCCAAAAACCAATCCCTGCCTTCAGGATTTCTAAGGGCAGTTTTGGAGGCCATGAAATGCCCAGATAGCACAAACCCCCCCCCCCCCATGACCCAATTTTGGAAAGTACACACCCCAAGCTATTTGCTGAGAGGCATGTTGAGTCCATGGAAAATTTTATATTTTGCCACAAGTTTCGGGTAAATGACAAAAAAAAACTTTTTTTTCATAAAGTAGTCAATAAATTATATATTACTCAAACATGCCATGGGAATATGTGAAATGACACCACAAAATACGTTCTGCTGCTTCTCCTGAGTACAGGGATACCACATGTGTGGGATTTTTTGGCACTCTAGCCGCGTACAGGACCCCGAAAACAACGCACCGCCTTCAGGCTTTCTAAGGGCTTAAATTCTTGATTTCTCTCCTCACTACCTATCACAATTTCGGAGGCCATGAAATGCCCAGATAGCACAAAACCCCCCAAATGACCCAATTTTGGAAAGTAGGCACCCCAAGCTATTTGCTGAGAGGCTATTTGTTGAGTATTTTGCAGATCTCGCTTTTTGTTTACAAAGTTTTGAAAATGTTTGAGCAATATATCATTTAGTGACAACTTTGTGAAAAACAAATAAAAATATTGTAATTTTCCAGAAACTTGTGGCAAAATATAAAATATTCCATGGAACATGCCTCTCAGCAAATAGCTTGGGGTGTCTACTTTCCCAAATGGGGTCATTTGGAGGGTTTTGTGCTATGTGGGCATTTCATGGCCTCCGAAACGGTGATAAGTAGTTAGGAGTGAAATCCAAAATTTACACCCTTAGAAAGCCTGAAGGCGGTGCTTGGTTTTCGAGGTCCTGTACGCAGCTAGACTGCCAAAAAGTCCCACACATGTGGTATCCCCGTACTCAGAAGAAGCAGCAGAATATATTTTGGGGTGTAATTTCACATATGCCCATGGCATGTTTGAGCAATATACCATTTAGTGACAACTTTGTGGAAAAAATAAAATGTATTGTAATTTTCCCAAAATTTGTGGCAAAATATAAAATATTCCATGGACTCAACATGCTTATCAGCAAATATCTTGGGGTGTCTACTTTCCAAAAAGGGGTCATTGGGGGGGGGGGGGGGGTAACCTATCCTGGTATTTTAAGCACAACATTAGTAGCTTATGCCACACATCACCCACTCTTCTAACCACTTGAAGACAAAGCCTTTTCTGACACTTTTTGTTTACATGGAAATTTTTTTTTTTTTTTGCTAGAAAATTACTCTGAACCCCCAAACATTATATATTTTTTTTAATAAATGAAGCCTTATTCAATGTAATCTGGGGATAGGGGTGGGTACCATCATCCTAAGTTATTGGATATTGGAAAAAAAGGGAAGTGCCTGGAGCTGCTCCAAACATGCCCCACAGTACTAAAAAGTCGAGGACTATCTCAGTACCCAAGGATTAAACCAGTTTAAAATAAATTTTACAATTTATTAAAGAACAGACCCGGTTAAAAACCTTTGGTACGAAAGTACATACAATGTGGACTCAAAACCGTGCACAGTAATGAAAGCAGATAATAGACAAATAAACCCCAATGAAGGGGAGCTGAGATGTGTATCCTGACGAGATCCTCTACATGTTTCACTGTTACCACCGCTTCGTCTGGAGAAGTCAGTCGTAAACATCTACAAGAGTAAATGCAATCTCATAATTATGCAATTATAAACAAATTTCAATGGTTGATAGATTTAAGTATGTCAAACACTTAGGATACAACACATAGTAGATTAATATTGGAGAATCTATAGAGTCATATATTGCTTAAAGGGGGAAGAAAGGGAGAAAAGGGGAAGAAAGGAGAGAAAAAAAACAAATATCCGTTTTCTCCCTCCCATTCTTTAGTCCTTTCCCCTTCGTTCTGTGTCATCTTCCCCTTCCCCCTTTTCTCCCCTTCTCCCCCTCCCTTTTTCTTCTCCCCCTTCCCCTCTCCCCCCTCCTTTCCTCCCCTTACTCCCCCCTTTTTCCCCCCCCCCTCTTTTCTTCCCCCCTTCCCTCTCCCTCTCCCCCCTCTTTTTTTCCTTTTTTCCTCTTTCCCCTACTCCCCCTCCTTTCCCCCCTCTTCCCTGTCCTTTTCCTCCCCTCCCCCTTTCCTTTCTTTCCTTCCCCCTCCCCCATTTCTCTTCCCCCATCCCTTTCCTCCACCCCCTCCTTTTGTACCATCCCTTTTAGTGTTGTGTCCACAGATAATAACACAGACCCATTGTTACCTTGTGTTTTTCAACTATAGTTTTTGTGGTTATAGTGTCTCCCGTGTCCACCCTGGGGGGATTACCCTTTTTTTGGGTGCTTCTTTTGGAAATGCGTGGCACTTCCAGGGCCGTCATTGGTAAGCAATATGACTCTATAGATTCTCCAATTTTAACCTACTATGTATTGTATCCTAAGGCTTTGACATACTTAAATCTATCAACCATTGAAATTTTGTTTATAATTGCATAATTATGAGATTGCATTTACTCTTGTATATGTTTTTGACTGACTCCTCCTGAAGAAGCGGTGGTAACTGCAAAACATATAGAGGATCTCGTCAGGATACACATCTCAGCTCCCTTTCATTGGGGTTTATTTGTCTATTATCTGCTTTCATTACTGTACACGGTTTTGAGTGCACATTGTATGTACTTTCGTACCAACTGTTTTTAACCATGTCTGTTCTTTAATAAATTGTAAAATTTCTTTTAAACTGGTTTAATCCTTGGGTACTGAGTGCTGTGGGGCATGTTTGGAGCAGCTCCAGGCACTTCCCTTTTTTTCCAACATATTTTTTTAAAGCAAAGGCTCTACATATTAAAATGGTGGGTGTTGCAAAAAATTTTTTCACACAGTGTTTGCGTAGCGATTTTTCAAACGCAATTTTTTTGGAAAAAAAACACTTTTTTGCATTTTAATGCATTAAAACTCACTATATTGCCCAAATGTTTGATAAAATATAAAAGATGATCTTATGCCGAGTACATTGATATCAAACACAACATGCTTTAAAATTGCGCACAACTGTGCAGCGGCGACAAACGACATACATTTTTAAAAGCCTTTAAAGCCTTTACGTTGTCACTTTAGATTTACAGAGGAGGTCTACTGCTAAAATTACTGCCCTCGATCTGATGTTCACGGTGATACCTCACATGCATGGTGCAATTGCTGTTTACATATGACAGCAGACCAACGCTTGCGTTCACCTTTGCACACAGGGACAGGGGTGCTTTTAAAAATTATTATTTATTTTGCTTTTTTATTTTTTTTTTACACCGTTCCTTTCATTTTTTTAAATCATTTTTATTGTTATCACAGAATGTAAATATTCCCGACAATAGCAATAGGTAGTGACAGGTACTCTTTTTTTAAAAAAAAAAAGGGTCTATTAGACTCTAGATCTCTCCTCTGCCCTCAAAGCATCTGAAAACATCAAGATCGGTGTGATAACATTCTTTCCCAATTTCCCAATGGCGCTGTTTATATCCGGCGAAACCGAAGTCATGAAATGCTCATAGCTTCTGGTTTTGTAGGCCATAGAGATGATTGGAGACATTTTGATCTTCAATCAGCTCTATGGTCAGCTGGTGGAGCCACCGGCTGCATTATCAGGTTCCCTGGTAGGACAGGAGAGCCAGAGAAAACCAAGGAAGACGACGGGAGGAGGGGAGGGGGGACATTCCCTCCCACTGTTTTTAAAAGGAATCTAGCGGCTAATTAGCCACTAGGATTGCTTTTACATGAAAGCCGACTGCTAGCTGAAAAGAACAATACCAAGATGATACCTAAACCTGCAGGCATCATTCTGGTATAACCACTCAAAGTCCAGCAACATACCAGTACGTTGCTGGTCCTTGTTGGGCATATATTGTAATGTTCTTTTTTTTTCATTCAGCCTGTGGGCTGAACAAAAAAAGATATTGATCAGTGGGTATGCCCACCATTAGAATACCGTCCTGCATCCACCCACTTCTAATGATGGGCATACATGCACCGTGTTTTTTTTAACTGTGGTGGTGAAATCACCTCCTACAGCGATGGAGTTGCTAATTTACGTATCGTGAGAACAAGAACTGTTGCTGTTAAGATGAATAAATCAGTGCTGCAGCTAAATGGTGTACCTGAAAAGCAAACAATGGTAACAATAAAACACAGTAAACAGTAACGTATAAAAGAATTACATACAGTGCCTCGCAAAAGTATTCACCCCCTTGGCTTTTTAGCTATTTTGTTACATTACAGCCTTTAGTTCAATGTTTTTTTTAATCTGAATTATATGTGATGGATCAGAACACAATAGTCTAAGTTGGTGAAGTAAAATTTAAAAAATATACACATAAAACCTATTTCTCATAAACAAAAAAATGATAATTGGTATGTGCGTATGTATTCACCCCCTTTGTTATGAAGCCCATAAAAAGCTCTGGTGCAACCAATTACCTTCAGAAGTCACTGAAATGATGCCCACCTGTGCAATCTAAGTGTCACATGATCTGTCATTACATATACACACCTTTTTGAAAGGCCACAGAGACTGCAACACCTAAGCAAGAGACACCACTAACCAAACACTGCCATGAAGACCAAGGAACTCTCCAAACAAGTAAGGGACAATGTTGTTGAGAAGTACAAGTCAAGGTTAGGTTATAAATAAATATCCAAATCTTTAATGATCCCTAGGAGCACCATCAAATCTATCATAACCAAATGGAAAGAACATGGCACAACAGCAAACCTGCCAAGAGACAGCCGCACACCAAAACTCATGGACCAGGCAAGGAGTGCAATAATTGGAGAGGCATCACAGAGACCTAAGGTAACCCTGGAGGAGCTGCAGAGTTCCACAGCCATTACTTTCAGCAAAAAACAAAATGGCATGTTTTGAGTTTGCGAAAAGACATGTGGGAGATTCCCAAGATGTATGGAGGAAGGTGCTCTGGTTTGATGAGACTAAAATTTAACTTTTTGGCCATCAAAGAAAATGTTATGTCTGGCGCAAACCCAACACAGCACATCACCCAAAGAACACCATCCCCACAGTGAAACATGGTGGTGGCAGCATCATGCTGTGGGGATGTTTTTCAGCAGTCGAGACTGGGAAACTGGTCAGTGTTGAGGGAAAGATGGATGGTGCTAAATACAGGGATATTCTTGAGCAAAACCTGTACCACTCTGTGTGTGATTTGAGGCTAAGACAGAGGTTTACCTTCCAGCAGGACAATGACCCCAAACACACTGCTAATGCAACATTTGAGTGGTTTAAGGGGAAACATGTAAATGTGTTGGAATGGCCTAGTCAAAGCCCAGACCTCAATCCAATAGAAAATCTGTGGTCACACTTAAAGATTGCTGTTCACAAGCACAAACCATCCAACTTGAAGGAGCTGGAGCAGTTTTGCAAGGAGGAATCGGCAAAAATCCCAGTGGTAAGGTGTGGCAAGCTCATAGAGACTTATCCAAAGTGACTTGGAGCTGTGATAAAAGGTGGCTCTACAAAGTATTGACTTTAGGGGGGTGAATAGTTATGCACATTGACTTTTTCTGTTATTTTTTGTCCTATTTGTTGTTTGCTTCACAATAAAAAAAAAAAAATCTTCAAAGTTGTGGGCATGTTCTGTAAATTAAATTATGCAAATCCTCAAACAATCCATGTTAATTCCAGGTTGTGAGGCAACAAAACACGAAAAATGCCAAGTGGGTGAATACTTTTGCAAGGCACTGTACCTGAAAAGCAAACTTGATAAAACATAGTAACATAGTAAACATAATAAACAGAGCAGAACAATAGAGAGAGAACAATAGAGAGAGAGCAATAAAACGACAACTATTTTTGGCTTTTTTATTTTATATATTTTTTTGTTTTTTTAACTTTTTTTTTTTTTTTTTTTTTACACTTGTAACTGTAACGGTTCCAGGTTTGGGTCTCTCAAAATGCAATAGCGACTTTGGAGACCCTGTGAAAGTGTACCCTAGACTGTGCCTTGCTGTACCCTACGCTAATACTCCACTAGTGTGTGGTAGCATTCGAAACATTCACCAATGCAAAGACCAGGTTGGCCAGGACAGGAGGGACAGTAATATCACTCCTATATCCACGCTTGCTACAGGCACAACATCTTCTTTGGGGTGATCGTTGGGTAGGAGCACCAGGGAGGACATACGGAAAATGCCTCTCATGCAGCCGGCTCACTGCATTTGCATTGGGAAGGTGGGGCACAGCACCGTCTACAAACAGAAGGGCTGTGATGATCTCTTCCTGGAATTTAAGGAAGGATCCAGTTCGTCCTGACGCTTTGTATAACACATAACGTTCAGCAGAGCCAATTGAAATAAGTATATAGACACTTTTTTGTACCAGTGTCTGGCCTTACGGGCAATTAGGTATGACGCCATCAACTGGTCATTGAGGTCCACCCCTCCCATATTAAGGTTGTATTCATGGACACAGAGGGGTTTCTCCACAATACCAGTCGCCGTAGGAATTTGGACTGTCATATCTGCGTGAAGGGAGGACAGAACGAAAACATTCCATGTATTCCTCCACTTCACTGCAAGCAAATTATGACTTCTCAAGCAGGCTCTCTTCCCCAGCCTAAGATGGAATTCTACAAGCCGCTGGGGTAAGCCTCAGCAATTGGATCGCATGGTGCCACATGCGCCAATTCCATAATCAAACAAGTGACTAAAAAGTGGCACGCTCGTGTAATAATTGTCCCCGTACAAGTGGTACCCCTTTCCGAATAAGGGTGACACCAAGTCCCACACAATCTTACCAGCGCTCCCTATGTAGTTTGGGCAATTCACTGGCTCCACGTGACTATCTTTTACCTCGTAAACCATAAAACTATATGTATAGCCTGTTGTCCTGTCACAGAGCTTATACATCTTGACCCCATATCTTGCACGCTTGCTAGGAAGATACCGTTTGAATGACAAGCGGCCAGAAAACTTAATCATCAACGCAGACAACTTGGTCAGGAGTAAACAAGGCTATAAACTGTTGGTTGAAGTGGTTTACGATGGGGCGAATTTTGTAGAGCCGATCGTATCCAGGGTCACCCCTAGGACGACAGAGTTCATTGTCATTAAAATGCATGAACCACAAGATCTGCTCATATCTAGCCCTGGTCATGGAGGCAGAAAACACGGGCATATGGTGAATTGGGTCAGTGGACCAATATGACCGCAACAGACTTTTTAGTTATGTCCGTGAGGAGGGATAGGCCCAGAAAGGTCTTAAATTCAGAGACCGTGATAGGTCTCCAATGTCTGGCAAGGGTTAACTGGGAATTAGCAGGCTATGAATTGACCAGTGTCACGGAACGTCCCACACTCCGCTTGAGTGCTTCCGTCATATACCACTTCCTCCCAGTCTGTATACAGATATCAGATATTCCAACCTCTCTGAGCACAAAACAAGGCGACACTTGCTTGTTGCTAACATGAACTCACAATAGCAGCAGCTCCAATAGGAGTCGTCCCGTCTCCTACATTGTATAGAGGACAATGTGATCAGCTCATTCAATTAACATAAACACAGGTAGTTGGAGTTGATGACACCAGCATCTCCTCACAGGATGTGTCCCAACAGTATGAATCAGTCTTATCAGCAGGGGGCTGCTGGAGGAATCCCCCCTCCCTCTTCAGGGACACAAATCCACAGCAAGGAGTCCCCACAGAATCAAACAACATACATTATATACATATATACACGACTGAGTCTGATTAGTACAGTTCAGACTGGATTTCTCATTCACCTCACAAAGAGTATTGTTCCATTGAAAATCCAGGGCCCATAATCAAAAGGCAACAGGCTTGCATTCAGTCCTCTCCAACAGCCTCTGTCCCGGCTAGGTCTGTCACAACCAGCATACAAATTACTTTGGTCCACAATAGATTTATAGAGATCTTCCGTGAAAAACAGCGAATAAAAATCAAGTGACGTAAAATCAACTGTTTCTACCTGAATTCCGGGTTGGCCGGTGAATGGGAGAAGTACGGCTGCTGCAGAAGAGGTGGGCTCCCAATTAGGATTGGCAAATGCAGCAGGAAGGGCACTATGGGCTCGACGGGCCTGTGTTTGTCTTGTTGGTGCCTGCGGGACACTACTTGTGCTAGCCACCACACCAGCTTGAACTGAACTTATGGGACTTGCCACGTCACGAAGTGATACTGCAGTGCTGGATGTACGACCAGGGTGTACTAGGCCTCTGGTACTTGGCAGTTCACCAGAAGGATGAGCGGCACTAGTATTGGCTCTCTGCTCCATACGAGAGCCCTGTGGTTCTTGCACCTCAACAACAGAAGAAGAAAGGGGTCGGGTATGCCTGACCTTAGCAGGGACCACTACTCCGTCGTCAGAGCTATCTGTCAGGGCGCCGCTGCTGTCTACTGGATCATATTCTGAGCCTGAATCTGACAGATGGGTGACTTCCTCTTCACTCTCATCTGTCATGCTCAGAAACGTGTAGGCCTCTTCACTAGTATACCCTTGATTGGACATTGTGGCCTCTAAATTTACTGGTACAACTAGTGAAACTCACAGAAAAAAAAGGGCACCTGATTGTCAGTGACTGCTTCAATCACTACCAAAAAAACTGTTAGCGTTCGCAGGGATCAGGCCTGTCTCTGCGAATGCTGCAGTTATATGTTATGTGTTTTGTAAGTGACAGTACTCGATTGATCCTGCACTTGGGTGGACTGGGCTGGGCTGGGCCAAGGGGCTAAATGCAGCTGCTAGCAGGTATCCCTGATCCCGCTAATGCTGCATTTTTGGGAACCCTAAACTACTGGGGACGCTAGTATAAATCTGATCAGATCAAAGATATTGATCCGTTCAGACACTATAATACTAAGGGAGGTGTATGGTGTGTACGTGGGTGTTAGCACCACTGGCACTAATCTGACGCTGCCTGGGGCGACGCAGACCCTAACTGATGCTAAAACCTAACTTTTGTCACTTGCCGGGTGATCAGGGGGTTAAACCTTTATTAGGTAATATACGGCGGGTACCCTGACACTATAAAAAGCGAACTAACTAACCAGCATCATCCGTGACACTAATACGGTGATCACTGGTGACGGGGTGAAAGGGTTAACTAGGGGGCAATCAGGGGGTAAAACCTGTATTAGGAAATATATGGGGGGACCTGACGCTATAAAAACCTGACGGTGAAACGAATCAACTAACTGGCTAACTAGCGTCACCCATGACACTAATATGGTGATCAGAAAAAGATCTATTAGTGACACTGAGACAGGGGGTGAAAGGGTTAACTGGGGGTGATCAAGGGATTAACCCTTTATTAGTGGGGTACCCTAGACCTACCTGGGCCTACTACTAACTGCCCTAACACTGATTAGAGTCACAAATTACACCAATGCAGTGATCAGTGAAAAAAAACTGAAAACTGCAATTGGTGACACTGTGACAGGAAGTGAAGGTGTTAACTGGGGGGGGGGATCGAGATATCGAAATATCTTTAAAAGTCTGAAAAGTGAAAAATTCCCCGTTTTGGACAACTAGGTGCCAACACAGCTGAGCATGCTCAGACCTGAAAATAACTCTCATTTTAACTCAAGTGTCTTTTTTACCTGGAGCTATGGTAAATACCAAAATGAGAGCTAATTAGAGAGCATTTTTTTGGAAGTTAAAATCTGCTCTAATTTAGTCCAAATGAAGTTTCAGCCATTGATTCTAATGGAACAATTCTAACTTTCACAAAAAACCTTTTAATGTTGAGATGAAATGTATCTTTCTGTGAAATAAATTTTCCTTTGCAACATTGATGCTTCTACTTAAAATATTTTGATTCTAAGAGTGCTACAATGTGGAATGTTTTGGTAAAATATATTTTTCTCTGTCACTTTCACTTGTTACTCTTCATCTCACAACCATCTTCACCCCAAACTCACACAGGAGTCTTTACAATCCACAAACAATACCATTGCTGATGCAAATTTAAAATCACAATTTTTTGTGCTTTTTATTATTTCCAAATATTCATAATTTGAGCCCAAAAAATGTGATATGTGTACCAACATCAGAAAGCAAAATGTAATTCCCAAAAATTTGAGGGTAATATTCTACTCTCACCCATAAAAAAACACCAAATATCACAGAATAAATCAAGAAGAATAACTCTTGAGTAATGTAATTCCATCACTTGTAAGTCCAAAGAAATTCAGTATTTATGTGTAGTTATGTGTAGGAGGTTCTCAAATATGGCAGCTCCATGGCTTAGAGGTTAGACCATCTGCTTAGTGTGTCTGGGTTCAAATCCCAGTCATGTTACTTCATGTAGAGATGTTGTCTCATCTCCCAGGTCCTATAACTATGTCTAAATGTAGTAATGTGTAGGAGGGTTCCACCACTATTGTAAGTCTTTTCCAGATACCCTATTTACCCAAAAGTATTGGGACGCCTGCCTTTACACACACATGAACTTTAATGGCAGCCCAGTTTTAGTCCGTAGGGTTAAAATTTGATTTGGCCCACCCTTTGCAGCTGGAACAGCTTCTGGGAAGGCTGTCCACAAGGTTTAGTGTGCCTATGGGAATGTTTGATCATTCTTCCAGAAGTGCATTTGTGAGGCCAGGCACTGATGTTGGATGAGAAGGCCTGGTTCGCAGTTTCTACTCTAATTCAGCCAAAGGGTGTTCTATCGGGTTGAGGCCAGGACTCTGTGCAGGCCAGTCAAGTTTCTCCACCCCAAACTTGCTCATCCATGTCTTTATGGACCTTGCTTTGTACACTGGTGTGCAGTCATGTTGGAACAGGAAGGGACCATCCCCAAACTGTTCCCACAAAGTTGGGAGCATGAAATTGTCCAAAATGTCTTGTTATGCTGACGCCTTAAGAGTTCCCTTAACTGGAACTAAGAGGCCAAGCCCAACCCCTGAAAAACAAACCCCACACCATAATCCCCCCTCCACCAAATCATTTGGGCCAGTGCACAAAGCAAGGACCATAAAGACATGGATGAGTGAGTTTGGGGTGGAGGAACTTGACTGGCCTGCACAGAGTCCTGACCTCAACACAACAGAACACCTTGGGGATGAATTAGAGAGGAGACTGTAGGTCAGGCCTTCTCATCCAACATCAGTGCCTGACCTCACAAATGCACTTGGAAGATTGGTCAAACATTCCCATAGACACACTCCTAGACCTTGTGGACAAGAAGAGTTGAAGCTGTTATAGCTGCAAAGGGTGGGCCAAATTAGTTTTAAACCAAATACTAATACTGGGATGCCATTAAAGTTCATGTGCGTTTTTAAAGGCAGGCATCCCAATACTTTGGCCAATATATTGTATATTGCTTGTTACACTGAGCATGGCTATGGACTTAGGGCTGGTTCACACCACAGAGAACATATGTGAGGCTGCCTGGTGGCTAAGTGGGTAGCAGTTCTGTCTAGCATCACCTGGGATGTTGGTTCAATTCCCCAACATGCTAATCCTTGTGTTGAAGTTTATATGTTCTCCCTGTGTGGGTTTCATGCTGGCACCTTATTTGTCTCCTGTCAAAATAGGTTCTAATGTAAGAAAGTTACTTTTGGACTTTAGATTGGAAGCTCATTGTAGCCAGGGACTGATGTTAATGTTTATTAGCACTAATCATGCCCAGGGACATGGACATTTCAAATTTTAGGGTTTACACTGCACAGGTACATATGCTTAGAAAACTGTTGCTTTGTTTATGTGGATGCAAATGGACTTTGATCTTTGGGCTAACCAAGGGACAAGGGCTAACACAGTTGCGAATAGTATTATGTGTTCCTACTCATCAGGTGCAATCACTTTAGACATACATGAAGAGACAGATTGAAAGATACTGGTGGTCGTGTACTTCTATTGGGTGTGTCAGTGTGCTAACAATACAACCTCTCTTATATAAAGGCCTGCAGTAGGGGGGTTCATTTGGCCTGAGAAGGTCAGGTTTTTTTTTGTTGTGGGGGAGAAGGAATGATATTGGGAGAGTTGATGAAATTCTTGTGCATTTTTTCAATCAAAAGTGGGTTTATGTGGCCATGCTGTCAATGTTGTGCGTGTATTGTTCCTGTCTGATCATGCAAACATCGTTTGGAAGCATCTGCTGACCTATACTTTTTTTTTTTTTTTTTTATCTCGTTTAATCGTGTACACCGAAATGCAGCTTCCAGCAGAACATGGTCACCAATGTATGTATGTGTGGATTGTGGGCTGGTGGTGGGTGTTTTGAATAAGTCTCTTGTAATATTATGTGTGAATGCTTTGTAAGAATGACTGTTAAGTATGTTTCTATAATCTTGCAGATAAAAATGTGATGTGTTGCCCATTATACACTGAAATTAAAGCTGTGTCCACTCTAAGGTTTTGACAAATGTTAGATTGTAAGCTCCTATGAGCAGGGCCCTTAAAATCCCATTGCTAAATGTAGCACCATATATCCTGTCCAAATTTTTTTGAAGTTAGTAAATGTAAATTTTTTTTTTTTTTTTTTCTGCTGGAAAAATAAATGTACATTATTGAGCTTTGTTGTGGTGGGTTTTTTTTTTCTTCTACTTTTCTTTCTTTAGTTTTTGTGGGTGGTGGCTTTGGGAAAGTGCAATATCTTATATTTTATTTCAATATGTATTTGTGCACCAAAAAACTAATCTCTTTGCCCTGGTTCACATTGCTGCTACTTTGAAATCGCGTTACTTCACTTGAAGTAGCACGATTTCAAAGTAGCAAGGTCAGAGAGATTTCAGGTGCGACTTGATAGACATCCGTGTGGCTTCATACACAAATGTCTATTGAAGTCGCACCTGAAATCGGCAAAAGTATAGTGCAGGAACTACTTAAACAAATTGGTGCAGTGCCACAAAATTGGTGTTGCATCGATTGGAACAGTGCCATTTCCGCTAATGGGCTGTGTCTTGTCATGCAATTTGATCTCTCAAATCGCTCCAATGTAAACCTAGGCTTAAGCACATCTGCAAGTAAGTGATAAGGGTGGAGTCTTTATATATAACAGCTGTGGAGAATTGCAGGTAATGAATTCAGCTGGTGGATAGGCAGTGTTTGAATGTGTCAGCTCTGGTTCACATTGGTGTGATTTGACATGTCAAATCTGTGGCAATTGCACCGTTCTAATTGGTGTGATTTGTATTGATATTGGTGCAGAAACCTGCACCGATGTCTCTGATGTTGCCCCCACAGTCGGGACTGACATACAGGAATGAAATTGTGAGTTCAGCTGAACTCTTTCCTCCTGCTGTCAGTGTGAACCAGGGCTCAAACTGGGCCTTTTGTCTTTGTAATTCACCTGCTGCTAACCCAGGGACACAATTTCTTATCAAACTCCCTTAAGTTTACCTTCAAATATATGTAGAAATACAGATTTGCATATCAGAAAATAAAAAATACTAATCGTGGTTGAGATCAAATATTTGCAGCTGCAATCAAAAGCGTGGTTTCACCTTCTGACCCAGAACTGAGTCATTGTATGCACCCGAAAATTCCTGTGCTGGTCAGAATCTCCATCTAGGTGGACATGGCGAGGTCTCTTTAGCAAAGAGGAGGTGCTGCTCATTGGCTGGGTAAGTGTAGGATATGTAATTGTACTTGCTCGATGTGGTAGTTGGATTTGGTGTGGGTGGGGTTCATTGATTTGTTTGGCATCACCACACATTTCCTTCGGTCCCATGTGTACACATCACTTCCTGCATTTGTTCTGCTGATGTAAATCAGTAAGGACTATGCAGTTTATAAATGAGAGCTCCTTTTATTAAAATATTTATGACTTGTTTCACAGTTGGGCGAATTTTCCAGCAAATTTGGACCTCTGAGTTGCATGACAAGTTGTACCCCATGATTCTCAATGATAACCATTCATATCTGTGCTACTTTAAGTCGCACCGACTTCAAAGTAGTCCCTGTACTACTTTGGTGTGACTTTCATGTGGCTTGAGGTATATCGGGTACAATATTACACCGGCATTCCCACAAGTTGGGGCTAAGTTGCCGCGGCTAAGTGGCAGCAGTGTGAATGAGATTCAAGGATAACACCTTTGAATTTGGCCCTATTGTCACTTGTGCATCCTGAAAGTGTAGCAAATTCGTCCCTGCACTACCTTGGTTTGACTTTGATGCAATCTGAGATTCATACGCCACAAGATTACACAGACATTGCTTCAAGTCATGGGAAAGCTGTGCAATTTTAAGGTCGCACAAGTACAAATGGGGCCTTATTCAAAGGTGTTATCAATTAGGTTACTTTCACACTTAGGTGACTTTTCATGCAGCTTTGGACCTCAGAGTCACATGAAAAGTTGTCCCCCATGATTTCCATTTATGTTTATTAGAGCTGCACGATTAATCGTCATCGTGATTTTTTTTTTTTCCCCCTTTGCGATCTTGAAAAAAGCGTTTTACGATTCTTGCTATTCAAAGAATTCTCTCTGCTCTTCTGAAGCCACAGCCATCAAAAGAAAGGAATAGAAAAACCGGGAAGTCTGCCAAGAATTAGAACATTCTTTATCAGTGAACTTAACTAGAAACCTTGTAACAATTTGTCAAGAAATAGACTTCTGTGTAAGTGAGGAAAGTTTAACCACTTAAACACTAAACCTTTTTCTGACATTTGTTGGTTTCAGGTTAAAATCTTTTTTTTTTTTTTTTTTGCTAGAAAATTACTTAGAACCCTCCCCCAACATTATATATATTTTTTTAGTAGAGACTCTAGAGAATAAAATGGTGGTTGTTACAATATTTTATGTCACACTGTATTTGCGCAGCGGTCTTTCAAATGCAATTTTTTTTGGAAAATATTACTTTAATGAATTAAAAAAAAAAAAAGTTAGCCCAATTTTTTGGGGGTAATGTGAAAGATTTTACATTGCGAGAATCGTGATCTTTTTCTTCTAAGCAAAAAATGTGTGATTCTCATTTTGGCCAGAACCGTGCAGCTCTAATATCTATGCAACTTCACCCATGTTCACATAGCTCTGAATTGACGTGTCAAATTGCAGGCCAAATCGGCGCCTATTGATGGCAATGGAACTGTCCGAATTGGTGCAACGCCACAACGATTCCCAAAAGTAGTTCCTGCACTACTTTGGGCGACTTCAGGGGGCGATTTCTTACCTCCCTACTTTTTGAGATGGGTATAAGGGACACCTATTAGCAAAAGTAGGTAGGCATAGGACACCTTCTTAAAGGAGAACAGTTGGGACCTATGTGATTTCACTAGACATCTGTGCAGGAAATTGCACTGATGTCTCTGAAATCGCTCACAAAGTCGGGCTGAGTCACACTTGTGCGACTTTGCACATCAGAGTCGCATGACAAGTCATACCCCATGATTTTCAATGTGTGACTTCAAGTAACACTGACTTCAACGTAGTCCCTGTACTACTTTGTTCTGACTTTGATGCGAGTTGAGGCCCATAGACCTTAAGTTTACACAGGCATTCCCTGGAATTGCAGCAAAATTGCTGATGCAAAATCACGGGAAAGTTGCGTGCCTCTCCCTGCGACTCCTGCATCCATAGACCTCAAGATTACACAGGCATTGCTTAAAGTCGCATCAAAATCTCGCAACTTTCAGGTCGCACAAGTGTGAAAGGGGCCTAAGTCACTGTGTTGAGTACTATTATACCTAGAATATAAAGTAGTCCCACCATCAAACACTAGAAAACGTATGTTCTCAATATAATTGTGCTCAAATGGCTGAAAATCACACAGATGGTATCACCTACTGAAAGCTTGCATTGTACTCAGCAGCATATGCTGAAAAGAGGTGAATGCCTATTAGCCAATGCCACATTGGCATGAGCATGGTTGTTACTATAATATTAATGCCTGAACTGCAAAACATTATTGTATAGAATCAAACATTAGTAAATGTATTTTCTCCATAGGTATGTGCTCAGTTCTGTAGCATAGCGGTATTCCCTGCTGCCCTCAAAGTTTCAAGCCATGAGTTCAAATCCCACTGACAGCATCACCTCCTGGAAGCATGCATTGTACTCAGAAGCATAGTTAGCCAATGCCCATCAACTTGGTTTATTCCAGATCCTGCCCCCCTATGTGAATAGGTATGTGGTACATTTTACCCCTACGCATTCACCAAAAAAAGCAGTGAAATGTAAAAAAATCAATAATCGGTTTTTGACAAGTCCTTTATTGTAAAATAGCTCCGAGCTGTCTTCTTCCCTGAGCCATCTTCTCCAGACGCTGACTCTCCCTCCTCCATCTTCTCCCCGAGCTGTATTCTCCCAGAGCCGTCTCTCCTGCCGCTGCCATCTTCTCCATCCGCTGTGTTCTTCCGTACCGCTGGTTACCCGCTAATAAAAAAAAAAAGCTGCTCTTCTTCTGTGGCAGTCTTCCTCTGCTGTGTTGTCACCCGCTGTGTGGCGTCTCAAGAAGAGCAGCTTTTTTTTATTAGTGGGTGACCAGCTGCGCGGAAGAACACATCAGCGGGAGAAGATGGCGGCAGCAGGAGAGACAGCTTGGGGAGAAGAAACATCAAACACTAGTGAATGTATTTTCTGTGTATGACTGTGCTACGCCCAATAGACTAGTGGTCAGCACGTCTACCTTGAAGAACTCATGGGTTCAAATCCCACAGAGAAATACTAAAAGATTGAATTAGTGAAAAAGGCAAATGACTATTAGCCAATTAGCCAAAGCAGCATATGCTGAAAATAGGTGAATGCCAATTAGCCAATGCACTTTAAATTTGGCTGATTCTATATTAACTCTTCAAGTGCATGCAATGATATGTAAGTATTCAATACTATTATGGTGTGAAATTCCAAACACCACACACTAACTACCGGGCAGATTACATTTTTTGGTTTGTTTATTTTAATTCGCTTGTGCACTGAAAAAATAAACTCAGCTGGTGGATGGTATTTGAACTTGTACCATGAGTGCTGTGGAGACATCTGAGAAGACCACTAAGCCATTGTGCTAAGCATGAGACCTGCATAATAGTGTAGTATGATTAAAGAATGAATATAAATAATTACCGCTTTATAGTCACCTAAATTAAAAAATAAAAAACAACATACAACAAATAGGTAACCTAAATGTTTAATACATGTAACTTTACAGAATAGCAGACATTACTATGTAATAATCATTCATAACTGCATTCGTTAGCAAAAGAAGGAAAAAAACTAGGAATACTAATTGCAACATACATCAATAGATGCACACGAAGTAGAGAACATCTCACGTAAAAATGTTTCTTTCACATAAATGGATCATGGTTACAGTGCAGTACTATATAAAAACTTGATAGGAATTGGCGTTTGCATATACGCGGAAGCACTAATTAGCGCTAACTTAGAATTTACTAATGTGTGTTTCTCACTAATAGTGCTAATTTTCCTTGTCAAAAGAATTTTATTGAGTATACAATGTTATAAAGATACATAAAGATACATAAAGTAAGTTTACAAGGATCTATAAAGTAAGCTCATTGTTTTACAGTAGGGTTTATATAGGTAAATATCATGAAATTTCAAATATTAAACATTGGGTTCACGTAAACCTAAATTAAAGATATATATCATTTCCTTAGTTACTTTTGTAGGTATTTAAATAATAGTGCTAATTTTCATTCGCACATTCGTCTGTTGAAATTTTATTTGGCTAAAATGGGAGCTATTATTTGCCATAGTGCGCAGTACTTCCTGGCGCTATAGTAAATGACCCCCTATGTGCCCAGAGCAAGTATCTGATACTGCTGACTAGTTGTCTTGCTTTCCTTAGTAGTCTTTGTCTCTGATAACAAGATGCATATTGACTTCTTGACTTTTTATCTTTTTGTGAATAGACTTTGTCCACTAAGTCATTCTTCATGCTATGTTCATAATTTATGTGGATCTAAACCCACTCTCATCATTTCTAATTTACTAAATTACTTCTATAGTGCTGATCTATAAGGATATACATGCCTCCTGCATGTATCCTTACCTGTCAAATATCTCCGCTTTAGCTGTGTGGAGCCCTGCAATACTCCGGATTCTGTTGGCAGGTCTGTTGTCCAGGGCTCGAAGGGTGAAGTCATGATGTCAGTAGAATCCCCGCCCACCTCTACGCTCCCCTTGGCCAGGCATCCCTATTTCTTACACTGAACTTCTGCTGGTCTCGTGGATTATGCCCCATGATCACGAACATCCAGTCAAAACCCAGGAAAGTCACCACATGACTTCAGCATGCCCAATCATGCTGAGGTGTGGAGCAGCCAATCCTGGGAGTGCTGGAGAAGAACGGAGGGTGGATGTGAAGTACACAGAATGCCCCTCTCACACTCCTGCATGAGATAAGAAAATGACCTGTCAGTCAGGGGGAAGAAACAGACACCTATTTCTCTGTGTCTGTTTTTATCTTACTGAAGAAACATAAGAGGATTGCTCAGAGCTGGATTAACTCTTCGTGGCAAGACTGGACACAGATGAAATGACATCCTCTGCTGTAGCAGATATGAGTCTTCATTAAAAAAAATTTGGGGGGGTTTACACCCACTTAACCAGGCCTAGTCTGACACTTTTTGTTTACAAGTAAAAATTAGCTTTTTTTTTTTTCTAGAAAATTACTTAGAACCCCCAAGCATTATATATATATTTTTTTAGCAGAGCCCCTAGAGAATAAGATGGTGTTACGCCAAATAGATACCTAGCATGTCACACTTTAAAATTGCGCGCTCTCGTGGAATGGCAACAACATTCGTTACCTAAAAATCTCCATAGGTGAAGGTTTAAAAATGTTTACAGGTTACCAGTTTAGAGTTACAGAAGAGGTCTTGCACTAGAATTATTGCTCTTGCTATAATGTTCACGGCGATACCTCACATGTGTGGTGCGAACACTGTTTACATATGCATGTGTGACCATTGATCTCATGCTTTACAAAAAAAAAGGCTTTTTACAGCTGCATAACCAGAAGTGATATCAAGACTTAGCTTCTGGCCTCCTAGACCATATAGATGGCTGGGGACCAGAAGGCCCCCGGCCAGCACTTTGATCACCCTACGGCACCGCCAGATCAGATCACAGGCTTCCCAATTCCACGGGAAAGCCCGGAGAAGTGCCAGTGGGTGGCAGGAGGATTGTCCCCTCCCGCTGCCTGTAAAAGCAATACAGCGGCTAATCAGTGCATGTACGTGTTTTGGTGTCAAGTGGTTAAAGCTGTATTAAATCTAAAAAAAAAATTGAATACATTGCAGTTTACCAATCATTAGCAGCAGCATTGTTAGTCTGAGGGGAGGCTAGTGTTAGATGTACTAGCACATTTCAATACACTAACATATTGAAGCCAATCTCCAGCTAATACTGACACTACTGAATATGTGTGAACAGCACTACCACCAATTCATAAAAATATTCAATCAAAAAGTGTTCATATGTCAATAAAAATCATGAAAAAAATTCTTGTGATTTTTAAATTACATGTAATATAAAAATCAATTCATATAAAAAAGTGTCTTGTGCTTCTTAAATAATATAAAGAGTAAAATCAGTTCATAATAAATGAAATCATATAAAGTGTCCCGTGCAATAGATAATCTTCACAGATCCACATCCAAATTGAAAATTTATATGAAGAAATCTCATCCCCAAAGAAAACAAATAGCATGTTCCACCTTCAGTGTTAAAAACCACCACCAGGGCTCACTAAATTACTCACCAGAGGTAATGGTTGATGTTGAAGTAAATGTGCTATTGTATACATGGTATATCTAGCTCTCTGGGAATCTTTTGATAGGATGTTAAAAAGGAAAACGGGAACTCATAGTGTAAAACCTTTAAAAGCATATGTGTTTAATAAAGCAACTCCATCCACTTACACATTGGATGTAACATCACCACGCATGCCGGGTCTGAGCTCACGGTCAGTGGATGTGGTCGGAGTCAGGCTGGGAAAGATTTTATATTTGCAATTCACAAGTTGACAATGGGTAAGTGGATGGAGTTGCTTTATACATATGCTTTTAATGGCTACTGAACAGCACATTTTTTCAGACAGCCTTCAAGACAGCAAACTCTAGAAGTGCATGTTTGGTTGTGGAATTAGTTTATTTTTTCTTGTGCAATAATCTTGTCTTATATACAGCAACACCCTAGTCAGATTTGTTTCAGTTTTAAAAACGGCTTTTTAGCAGTGACTCTGTTCTTTCATAAAGAATTTTCAATAAGCTTGCTTGACTGGCAGATGTAGCAGCCACAACAGATCTCTAAAAGCCTTCTTGAAAAAAATACAGTGCAAGCATGTATAGTTTGGTAAAACTGTCCGGTGTCACAACAGTTTTATGGAAAGTATAATGCCGCGTACACACGGCCTGACTTCCTGACAGAAAAAGTCCGATGGGAGCTTTTGGTTGGACATTCTTTCCGTGTGCATGCCCCATCTGACTTTTTCTGTCGGCATTTCCAACGGACTCAGATATAGAACATGTTCTAAATCTTTCTGTCAGCTCCCTGACATTTTGGCTTGTCTGACAATCCGTTCCGGTTCCTGAACTCTGGCTATGTTTTGACTAAGTTTACTCTGTTTACCTTTTTTATTATTATTAAACAAGTGTGATTTAACTGTACTTCTGTCTCAGTCTGATTCATGTTTTCTGACAACTACTGAGTAATTAACTAACTAAGAATTTGACTGCTGAAATATTGTTCCCTTGTGTCAGGTCACCTTGAGGCTAGGTGACAGATGCACTCTGTAGGAGTCAGAAGTGCACCGCTAGGTAGTGGACCCTAGGACTGACTGCTGCGGATTGAACCCTGGGAGGTTCAGGAAGCAGGTCTACTGGATCACTGACACAGATCCCACTGGGAGCTAGAGCATAGATTCCCCAGGGCGCGGAGTCTAAGAGCCAGCAGGTGTTCACCAGAGCCTTTAGTGGTAAGGATGGACTGCGCTGCAGTCTGGCTCCAGGTCGCAGCCCCTAGGGTCTCACAGCTCACGCTCACGGTAGACTACAGGAGAAGAGGAAGGAGGCAGCAGGCTGAAACAACAAGGAAGTAAGGGACAAGCCAAGGTCGGGGCCACAAGCAGACAAGGACAACAGAGTACACGCCAAGGTTCAGGGTCACAGGCAAACAGGGATGGTCGGGGACACGCCAAAGGTCAGGGTCACGAGCAGACAGGAATAGTTAAGAACAGGCCAAAGTCGGTAACAGGAATCAGACGTAGGAAACACAGCAAGTACACACGGAGGCTAACACACAATGGTTGATCAGCACGGCTGGCTTGCAGTGCACAGGTTAATATAGGGTTCCCTGATAGGGCCTGGGGTGGGGCCATGCTTAGAGGAGAGGTTACAAAAGCAGTCAGGTGAGGGTCAGCTGGTCTCTAGAGATAAACACATGGAGACAGGTATGCTAATCGACAAACTCTATTGCATAACCATGACACCTTGATTGAAGGGCGCATGGGCAGGTTTAAGTCCTAAAAAAATTACAGTCAAGCTAACCTCTCAAATAAAATCTGCAAAGTGTATTTCCTGAGGTCTAAAGTACCACATAGCTGTCCTGCCTACTGCCCAGTCCTGACAATTTTACCATATGCGCATATAATGTTCTGGGGACCAATACATGAGGAAAGCATTAATAAAGCAAAAAAATGCAGTGGGCAAATTCTGATTATTTTATAAACATTATATATTTTTATATTTTTACACCATGTAAAATCCTTGGGATAGATCAGACCTAATGTATATCTTATAGGGGTTGATTTGCTAAATGCAAACAGTCTGTGCGCTTTGCAAGTGCAGTTGCTCCAGAGCTTAGTAAATGAGGGAAGTTTTGCTGACGTCCATCATCCAATCATGTGCAAGCAATAATGCTGTTTTTTCCTTGCATGTGATACAGTATTCTTTGATTGAGTATTCATTTACTAAGCTCTGGAGCAACTGCACTTGCAAAGTGGTCAGTCTATTTGCCCTTTGTAAATTAACCCTATTTTGTAAATCTCATTTACATTTATTAAGTATTTTAATAATTTATGTTTAAAAACTATAACACTATACAGCATAGAGCATAAATAAAACAAAAGTTAAGTATACTAATTAATTACATTTTAGGAAGTAAAACAACAAAACGTTATATTTTGAATAAAATGAGGTTTAGGAAATCAAAGAAATTTAGGAAATCAAGAGACATTCGTACCTTTAGTTCTGTTCCATTCTTCTATCTGCATAGTATGAAGTTTTCTGGACATATATGTTCATTTCCATAGACATTTCCATATTAGCTATGCACAATTTAACCTTGTATTTGTTGTTTTATTCTAAACATATTTATGTGCAATTCAAATAATCTATGGTGCGGGTTATATACAATTGATTTAGTGCATCTGAGTAAGAGAATTCTTAACTCTTTGGTAGTAGAGGTACAGTCATTGGTGTCAGACTAATGCTAGGGTCACATATGCGAATGGTCTGCTGTACCTACGGCAAATGCAAATAAAATGGTCCTGGCGCTTCTTTCAAATCACAGCCACAGGGAAATTGCATGGTGCAAACCCGCAAATGTGCATGTTTTTAGATGCGTGGGGATGCCATTAAGAATTAATGGCATCCCTGCATGTTTGCTAAATAGCACTGTGTTTTGCCTATAGGTGCCTGCGGGTTCGGGAATGCATGCAATTTACACACATTCCTGCACCCGCATATATGTTAACCTAACCTAATACATACAGTGAGGGACATTATCAATTCTGTCACATAGTCAGGCAATGCTAAAACAGAGTGGAGAGATAAATTTGAGACAGACTTGAAACAGATATATTATATTTAGTCAGCTTCATTCATAAACTCTTACCACAGTTGCTCTAAAATGGCACTGCAACAGAATAAAATGTCCCCTTCTCACTCCTTAAAGCAGTAGTAAACCGCAACAAAAAAAAAAACAGGCCCCCTGCAAGTTTAAGTCATTATTAGAGGTGCACTGAATGGAAATTTTTTTGCCAAAATTCAGGATGCACTTGGCCGAAACCAAAAATTACAGTTTTTTAAAAAATATATGCATTTTTACATATAATTGTATTATATTCAACTTTTTAATTAATATCATGAATTTAAATGGATATGAATCTATTGTCAGCCATTATCGGCAGCAAGAAAAGCTCAAGAAAAACGCATCCCTTTAAATTGTATGTGTGTCTTCACACTAGTCTGTTGCGATTCTGTTGTGGTGTTAAAAATCTTGCGTGTTGTATTATTGGTCAGTTAAAAAACCCACACCAAAAACACACCTCCCCGCTGAAATGCATTGAAAACGCAGCAAAAATGCATCAATAACGCACCCGTGTTACGTTTTTGATGTGTTTTTTTGAGTCACATGACCTATGAAAAACACACCTTAAGCACAGTAAAACAGTGGTAAAATCACATGCGTTTTCAGGGACATTATCGGCATCTTTTTCTCTATCGGCAAAATGCCAAAAACACAATTTTCAGTCGATATGTTTCGGCCGTCTAAATTTAGGTGCATCTCTAGTCATAATGTACTAGTATGCACCACATACTAGCACATTATGACAGACTTACCTGCATACAGAGCTCTCCAGCGCAGCGTTGTCCTGGCTCCCTGGCCCTTCCATCCCCACCCAGTCTTCCTTCCAGGTTCGCGGGCTCCGACTGTAAGAATGGCTGAGGCCGTGATTATGTAATTCGCACGCATGCACACGGGAGTACCCTGGAATGGAGCTCTGAAGTTACGGGTATGCCATCCCTTCAAATCGCATGCGCTGGTGAAGTCACTGGCTGCTTCCTGTGTGAATATCTCCTAAGCAGTACAAGGTTAGGAGATATTCACAGTACCTGTAGGTACAAGTTTAAAAGTGGACTTTACTTCCACTTTAAAGTGGGTCTAAAGGCCGAAAAATTTGCCAGGAAAATTAACGTTAAAAAGAAGAACAGAGACATCTACTTACACTCATACAGAACTACGGAATAAATCAGCTTTTAATCCCAAAGGAATTCATTGAGATTTTTAAACATATGGTACAGAAGGATATCAAAGATACCAAATTTGGAAGGAAAAGGAATACGAAACAGATCAGAGAGGCCATTAAACATTTAGAACAGAACAAGGGGATAGTGATCAGACCCGCAGACAAAAGGGGGGTGGGGGTTGGTGATCCTAACCCAAGAGGCATATACTGCAGAAATGCAGAGAATTCTTCAGGACACAACCACCTACAAAAAATTACCGGGGTATCCCATTATCAAGTTGAAATCCTTACTTGGCCAATTGATTGACAAAGGGTCTAAATTAGGAATACTACATAAAAAAGAGTCCAGATATCTCCTTCCGAAGGTCCCCCAAATTCCTGTAATATACCAGGCTCCAAAGATTCATAAAAATTAAAGCACTCGTACAGGTAGACCCATAGTCAGTGGGATAGGTTCCCTCTAATCCAAACTAGGGAAATATAGATACCTTTTTGCAGCTGTTCTCCACACAGGGTAAAGCCTATTTGAAAGAAAGCAGGAAACTTATTAATGCAATAAAGGATATAGAGGTAGGGGAAGACACACTGCTGGCTACAGTAGATGTAGAATCCCTCTATACCAACATTAAACAATAGCAGGATGTGGACGCCACTTTATGGGCTCTAAATAGGTATTCCAAACTAACAACTATACAAATAAATTATCTGATGGAAACTTTAAAAATGGCCATGATCAATAATTATTTTTGGTACTCGAATTCTTCAATCAAATCAAAGGAGTAGCGATGGGGGGCTAGATATGCTCCCAGTATCGGTAATATCTTCTTGAATAAGTGGAGGAACAAATCTTTTCCAATCAGTGGCCACAACTTAAAATGCACACAAGGTACATAGATGATATATTCATCATCTGGGAGGGATCACAGGAGGGATTAGAAGAGTTCCTGACCCATGTGAATGTGAATAAGTACAGTATTAAATTTACCAGTACATGGCATAAATCACTCATACAATTTCTGGACTTGGAAATCTACAAGTTAGGGAATTATTTGAGGACTTGCACCTATTTCAAGAAAACTGACCGTAACAGGTATATTTCGATTTGGAGCTGTCATTACCCCAATTGGGAAAGAGCAATACCAAAAGAACAGTTTCTAAGGAGAAAAACGGAATTGTAAAAAAGGAGAAGATTATCGGCCCCCAAAAAACATGCTGATCAATAGGTTTCTAGAAAAAGGTTATAGCAAACAACAACTGCTTGACACTAGGGAACATGTGGGAAAGATGGATAGGGACACCCTATTGGTACTCGAAAACAGGAATCAAGTAGATCAGTTTAACCTTGCATTTGTCACAGGATTTACTTTGCAATATAGGGAAGTAAAAAAGGCTATCCGGAAACGGTGGCCTATATTATTAAGAGACCACACTGAAAAAAATTCTTCCACCAAAACCTAAGTTTATCTATAGAAGAGCACTGGGGTTACGGGTGATGTTGGCGAAGAATGTCACCCAACCCCCAAAAAGACCCCCTACATTCTTAGATAAAACAGGTTTTTACAAAGGCAGAAGGTGTAAAGAATGCAAAATAGTGAGAGATAGATCTAGAAAAACAAAAAAATTCTCCTTGGTGGTCACAGGTAGGAAGTATGACATCAAACAACTCATCACCTGTGACAGTAGATATGTCATCTATCTTCTCATGTGCCCTTGCAATCTCCAATATATAAGTCAAACCACGAAGATCTTGGCCAAAAGAGTTGGAGAACACGTAGATAACATAAAAAAAGGGTTCAAAAAGCATAGTGTCTCCAACCACTTCAGATTAGTGCATAATAAAGACCCCTAATTGCTCAGATTCTGGGGAATTAACAAAGTCAGTCCCCATTGGAGGGGTCAAGACATGACCAAAGGGGTCTCCCAAATGGAGACCCAGTGATATATAAGCTTCAATCTTTATATCCTTGGGGTTTAAACCTAAATATAGACCTAAAATGTTTTATTACAGATGTTTAATGAGTCTAGGTGTAATGGAGGGGACCTCATAGGCATGGTTTACGATTCCCTTTTTGTAATGGGTATACTATGTATGATAAATAGGGATGAGCTTCGCGTTCGAGTCGAACCCATGTTCGACTCGACCATCGGCTGTTCGATCGCTCGTCGAATTGCGAACGATATGGGCCATTCGTGCCAAATTCGTGTGGCGCGTCACGGCCCATAATTCACTGCGGCATCGCAGTGCATTGCTGGCTGATGATTGGCCAAGCATGCACTATGACCCGCATGCTTGGCCAATCACAGCGCTGTCGGTAGAGAGAGCTGTAATTGGCCAAAGCCAGGGTGGCTTTGGCCAATTATGGCTCAGGGGGTTTAGAACACTATTAGCTGCACTTATAGTGTATTGTGTATATATATGCATTCCAGGTGTTGCATATATATATATATATATATATATATATACACTGTATTCAGTTTAGCTAGATCCGTTCCTGTTATCTTCCTACTGACAGGCTTGTCTTGTTACAGTATTTACAGCTACCTGAAGCAAATTTCTGGTGTTCTTTTGATCCTATTAGTACCACAGTCAGGCAGCTAGACTATTTACAGTTAGTGTAGTGCGTCCTCCTCACAGTGTTCAGTTAAAGCTACAAGTTAGTTTAGTGCGACCTCTGCACAGTGTTCAGCTAAAGCTACAAGTTAGTGTAGTGCGTCCTCCTCACAGTGTTCAGCTAAAACTACAAGTTAGCGTAGTGAGACCTCTGCACAGTGTTCAGCTAAAGCTACAAGTTAGTGTAGTGCCTCCTGCTCACAGTGTTCAGCTAAAACTACAAGTTAGTGTAGTGAGACCTCTGCACAGTGTTCAGCTAAAGCTACAAGTTAGTGTAGTGCGTCCTCCTCACAGTGTTCAGCTAAAACTACAAGTTACTGTAGTGAAACCTCTGCACAGTGTTCAGCTAAAGCTACAAGTTAGTGTAGTGCGTCCTGCTCACAGTGTTCAGCTAAAACTACAAGTTAGTGTAGTGAGACCTCTGCACAGTGTTCAGCTAAAGCTACAAGTTAGTGTAGTGCGTCCTGCTCACAGTGTTCAGCTAAAACTACAAGTTAGTGTAGTGAGACCTCTGCACAGTGTTCAGCTAAAGCTACAAGTTAGTGTAGTGCGTCCTGCTCACAGTGTTCAGCTAAAACTACAAGTTAGTGTAGTGCAACCTCTGCACAGTGTTCAGCTAAAACTACAAGTTAGTGTAGTGAGACCTCTGCACAGTGTTCAGCTAAAGCTACAAGTTAGTGTAGTGCATCCTGCTCACAGTGTTCAGCTAAAACTACAAGTTAGTGTAGTGAGACCTCTGCACAGTGTTCAGCTAAAGCTACAAGTTAGTGTAGTGTTCAGCTAAAACTACAAGTTAGTGTAGTGCGACCTCTGCACAGTGTTCAGCTAAAACTACAAGTTAGTGTAGTGAGACCTCTGCACAGTGTTCAGCTAAAGCTACAAGTTAGTGTAGTGTGTCCTCCTCACAGTATTCAGCTAAACCTACAATTATTTTTTGCGAGCTCTGCACAGTGTTCAGCTAAAGCTACCTGTAGAAGGTTGGTGGTGTTTTCCTGATCCTATCACTACCGCAGGCAGCTAAATAAGCTACAAGTTAGTGTAGTGCGAGCTCTGCACAATGTTCACCTAAAGCTACCTGTAGAAGGTTGGTGGTGTTTTCCTGATCCTATCACTACCGCAGGCAGCTAAATAAGCTACAAGTTATTTTTTGGCGAGCTCTGCACAGTGTTCACCTAAAGCTACCTGTAGAAGGTTGGTGGTGTTTTCCTGATCCTATCACTACCGCAGGCAGCTAAATAAGCTACAAGTTAGTTTTTTGCGAGCTCTGCACAGTGTTCAGCTAAAGCTACCTGTAGAAGGTTGGTGGTGTTCTCATACTACAGGCAGGCAGTTGATTTTGCTAGCTGCAGTATCAGTACATATATATATATATATATATATATATATATATATATATATATATATATATATATCCCAGCTTAGTGCAGCTACAGGCCATTAGTATGTCTGGAAGGCCAACAAGGAGAGGCAGTCACAAGCCAATAAAAGAGGGCAAGCAGGCTCTGTGTCTAGAGGCAACAGTGCTGGTCGTGGAGACGGTGCATCCTCATTAGCACGTGGCCGTGAGACACTCTTGGCCTTTTTTTCGGCAGCTGGCCGTGTTGAGCCGCAACATGCGGAAGACTTGGTCGAGTGGATGACCAAGCCGTCCTCATCCTACTTTGTCTGGCAAAGCAGCAGCCTCTTCCCTCAGCTCAATGTCATCAGTGACTCCTTCCTTAGCCCCACCATGTCCTCCTGAGGATTCCCTCAAACTGTTTGAGCACAGTGTTGGGTACATGCTCCAGGAGGATGCCCAGCGTTTGGAAGGCTCTGATGATGATACTGAGCTAGATGAAGGCAGTAACATGAGCACGGACAGAGGGGGCGCCCAAGAAGGACAGTAATCTGGCAGTCATGCTCCCCCTACTGCAGCATACTGCCAGGTTTGCTCCAGTGATGAGGAGGGAGGGGATGATGAGGTCACTGACTCAACGTGGGTGCCTGATAGGAGAGAGGAGGAGGAGGAGGCGGCACATCACCAACGAGGCAGTATGCCCTCCAGGGGCCAGCCTAAGGGCAGCACACTGACTGCATCACACCCCAAAGCTCCGCATGTGCAGGCGCTGCAGTTTCTGCGCATTATTCAAAAAGTTCTTTGGTGTGGGCCTTTTTTGAGACGTGTGCATCAGATCGCACTGCTGCTATTTGCAACATATGTCTCAAGTGTATCTCGCGTGGCCAAAACATCTCCCGCTTGGGCACCACATGCTTGACCAGACATATGTTGACCTGCCATGCAGTTCATTGGCAAGCGTATCTAAAAGACCCACACCAAAGAACAAAGAGGACCTCTCCTTGCTCCTCATCAGCTGAGATCTCCAACCCCACTATACCTTCAGTCCTCTCTGAGACCTGCACTGAGAGGAATGAAGGTGTAGAATTAGGTGTGTCACAGCCAAGTACTTGTGGGCAATCTGCTTTCGGTACACCGACGTCAGATTGTACCAGGCAAATTTCCCTGCCCCAGCTGCTGCCCCGCCGAAAGAAGTTCGCTCCCAGCCATCCACATGCCCAGCAGTTGAATGCTAGCTTGGCAAAATTGCTAGCACTTCAACTGCTGCCTTTTCAGTTGGTAGACTCTGCCCCCTTCCGTGAGTTTGTGGAATGTGCGGTTCCTCAGTGGCAGGTACCCAAACGTCACTTTTTCTCACGGAAGGCAATTCCGGCTCTCTACCAGCATGTGGACGGCAATGTCTTGGCTTCGCTGGACAGGGCGGTCAGCAGTAAGGTGCATATTACCGCTGACTCATGGTCCAGCAGGCATGGACAGGGACATTACCTAAGTTTCACCGCGCATTGGGTGACTCTGCTGGCAGCTGGGAAGGATGCAGGACAAGGTGCAGTAGTGTTGGAGGTTGTTTCGCCACCACGCCTCCACAATGCCACTACTAATGATTGTGACACACCTCTCTCCTCCACCCCCTCCTCTTCTTCTTCCTCCATGGCCTCTTCCTGTGCTTTGTCCTCGGAACCAGCGGTGCTCCGTAGCCGTTCAAGGGGCTACGCAAGTATGCAGGCCAAAAGATGCCATGCGGTGCTTGAGCTGGTGTGCTTGGGGGACAGGAGCCACACTGGGGCAGAGGTTCTGTCAGCTCTGCAGGGGCAGGTTCAGAGGTGGTTGACGCCACGCCAACTTAAGGCAGGGCCCTGTGAGGGTTTACAGTGTTGTGGCCACAACAACACCTAAGGCCCAAATTTCTGCCGAGTATATAGGGCAGGCCCCTACTTTCAAACATCCAACTTACAAACAACTCCTACTTTTCAAACGGAAGGAGACAACAGGAAGTGAGATGAAACCTAGGAAGGGAAATTCTCTCCTGTAAGAGTTAATATGGGAAAAACGTTTCTCCTTTCCACTGATGCTTTATCACCAATCCTTGTTTCACAAAAAAACCCAAATTTTCAAAAAACATTTGTCATTGGGACAAAAAATGAGGTGAAATATTCTGAAGAGGAGCACAGACAGCAAAACAAATGTCACAGGGGTGATAACCCTTCCCTATATTTTCCAAAAAGCTTAAAATAGATTTTTTGGCTGGAGCTAAACACGTTAAAAATGTACCCGTTCAAAATCACAAACAGATTCTACTTAACAACAAACCTACAGTCCCTGTCTTGTTTGCACCGCCTGAATACTGATGTTCAGAGTATATAGGGCCTGGTGGCCCCACGTCTTTCTTTTTTTTTATTTAGGTGCGGGGTTCCCCTTAATATCCATACAAGACCCAAAGGGCCTGGTAATGGACTGGGGGGTACCCATGCGGTTTGTCTCACTGATTTTCATCCATATTGCCAGGACCCGACATTACATTAAAGCCGCAAGCAGTTTTAAATGACTTTTTTCCTTTAAAAATGACATTTTGTGCAGGGACTGTTTTAAGCACGGGAAACACGCGCCACTTTACAGGCATACTATAGACACCCCCCAGGTACGATATTTAAACGAATATTTCACTTTTTTTAACTTTAAGCATCATGAAAATCACTGCTCCCGAAAAGACTGCCGTTTTAAAAAGTTTTTTTGCATTGATACATGTCCCCTGGGGCAGGACCCGGGTCCCCAAACCCTTTTTAGGACAATACCCTGCACATTAGCCTTTAACACTTTTGATTTCGAACGTTCGAGTCCCATAGACGTCAATGGGGTTCTAACGTTCGTGCGAATTTTCGGTCCGTTCGCAGGTTCTGGTGCGAACCGAATCGGGGGGTGTTCGGCTCATCCCTAATGATAAACTTTATATCTGGTTTCCTTCTATAAAGATTCAGTCTACACTATGTGACATTACCCCTTATAGATCCCACCTTTTTCATTCTTGATCCTATCAGTTATTTTACCTATTCTTTTCATCATATATTATTAGTATTTTTTTTAAAAACCTAGTTTATTGTAAAAGATCCATCCCGATTAGAGGGAGTCAGAGTGGGGTCGAGTGGGGTTAGACCCTACTCATTTATTACCTTTTCTGAACCTACTAGGTTTTTCCATTCATTAATATATTTAATATTTTTTATTTTCTGTACCATATATTATCAGTATTTTCCCTTTTAAACCAAGTATATTGTAACATATCTATTCCATTACTAGAGGGAGCCAGAGTGTGGTTCGCCCATACACGTAAATCATGTATATTATAGGGGTTATGTTTTAAATTTTATTATTTAAAACTTGTTTTATTTTAAACAAGTGACCATTTTATAATTGTATATTATGGTTTGTCAATTGTAATTGTTTAGGTGAGTGCGGCATGGACGGATGGTTATGCGGGAATGAGGTAGATTCCTTCTGTTTTGTCCCCAACCTCCATGTTTGGGGAGCCTAGCCAATCACATCCATTTTTTCCAGAGGCGTAACTAGAAACTTCAGGGCCCCAGTGCAAGAAACCATGATGGGCCCCCTTCCATCTGAGCCCCGGGCTTCCAATTTTGGGAGGGTGTCCATGGGCATCCTCCCAAAACCCCTGGGACATGCATCCAGCGCAATCACAACGGCCCTTTACCATGTGATCAGCTGATCACATGTAAACAGACTTGCCGGTTATCCACAGCCCTTTCCTCACATGCTGTGTCTGTGTTAGGAAAGGGCTGCCATTAACTGTCAAGAATGTCAGTAAATTGTTTACACTGATAATCAGTGCCCCAATCATCAGTGCCATCTATCAGTGCCCATCAGTGCTGCCTATCAGTGCTCATCAATGCCGCCTATCAGTGCCCATCACTTCCACCTACAAGTGTTACCTATCAGTGCTCATTAATGCCGCCTATTAGTGCCCATCAATTCTGCCTATCAGCACCACCTATCAGTGCTCATTAATGCCGCCTAACAGCGTCCATCAGTGCCACCTATCAGTACTCTTCAATTCTGCCCATCAAAGCCCATCAATTCTGCCTGAGTTCTGCCTATCAGTGTTCCTCAGTGCCCATCAGTACCACCTATCAGTGCCCATCAGTACCACCTATCAGTGCCCATTAATGCCACCTATCAGTGCAGCCTATCAGTGCACATTAATGCCATCTTATCAGTGCTGCCTATCAGTGCTCATCAATGTGGCCTATCAGTGCTCATCAGTGCCTCCTATCAGTGCTCATCAATGTGGCCTATCAGTGCTCATCAGTGCCTCCTATCAGTGCTCATCAGTGCCTCCTATCAGTGCCCATAAATGCCTCCTATCAGTGCCCATCAGTGCCTTCTATCAGTGCTCATCAGTGCCTTCTATCAGTGCTCATCAGTGCCTTCTATCAGTGCTCATCAGTGCCGTCTATCAGTGCTCATCAGTGCAGTCTATCAGTGCTCATCAGTGCCTTCTATCAGTGCTCATCAGTGCCTTCTATCAGTGCTCATCAGTGCCGTCTATCAGCGCTCATCAGTGCCTTCTATCAGTGCTCATCAGTGCCCATCAGTGCCTTCTATCAGTGCTCATCAGTGCCGTCTATCAGTGCTCATCAGTGCCTTCTATCAGTGCTCATCAGTGCCTATCAGTGCCTTCAATCAGTGCTCATCAGTGCCTTCTATCAGTGCTCATCAGTGCCTTCTATTAGTGCTCATCAGTGCCTTCTATCAGTGCTCATCAATGCCCATCAGTGCCTTCTATCAGTGCTCATCAGTGCCTTCTATCAGTGCTCATCAGTGCCTTCTATTAGTGCTCATCAGTGCCTTTTATTAGTGCTAATCAGTGCCTTCTATTAGTGCTCATCAGTGCTCATCAGTGCCTTCTATTAGTGCTCATCAGTGCCTTCTATCAGTGCCTTCTATTAGTGCTCATCAGTGCTCATCAGTACCTTCTATTAGTGCTCATCAGTGCCTTCTATCAGTGCTCATCAGTGCCTTCTATTAGTGCTCATCAGTGCCTTCTATTAGTGCTCATCAGTGCCTTCTATTATTGCTCATGAGTGCCTTCTATTAGTGCTCATCAGTGCCTTCTATTAGTGCTCATCAGTGCCTGCTATTAGTGCTCATCAGTGCCTGCTATTCATTTCCATCAGTGCCGTTTGCCTTCTTAGGACAGCATGGCTTAGAGCGGAGATCGTGTGTCATAGAACAATAGCACAGAGACATCGGCAGCATTAACGTTCTACTTGCCCGTCCGTCCTCTCTGGCAGGGGATGAGAGAGGACACACAGATGATCTCACGGCTCCCCCTTCTCCCCCCTCCCCTCTCCTGTGTGCTCTGCGGGAAATGTGAGCTCCTTAGCTTCACACTAGACTGCCTGCGGAGCACACAGGAGAGAGGAGGGGGGAGAAGGGGAGCCGTGAGATCAGCTGTGTCCTCTCTCATCCCCTGTCAGAGAGGACGGACGGGCAAGTAGAGCGTTAATGCCGCCTGTGTCTCTGTGCTATTGTTCTATGACACACGATCTCTGCTCAGAGCCGTGTGTGAAGAGCAACCCCGCTGGGCCCCCCCCCCCCACAGTGGCGGAATGCCGGGCCCCGTCGCAACTGCGACTGTTGCGACCCTGGTAATTCCGCCACTGATTTTATCACTATAGAAGCAAACAGGAAATGACGGTTCGTCACTTCCTGATGACGCCAGTACGGTGAAACGTATGTAGAAGCGCAGACTTGTCACTTCCGGTTCCTGTATGTGAAATCCATCTTTCCAGTATATCCAGAACGAGGTGTACACCGCATGCCGCTGCGATTTTGATATACCAACCCGCACATGCTGTAGACACCTTAGTGCTGGGAATAGCACAGTCACATGTGAGTGCAAGCTTTGTCAATTTTTAAACCATTTTTAATAAAACTTACTACACTATAAATTCTTTTTTGTGTCCTTGGTGGAGTCTTTTCCCTTATCCTCAGCCTATCTTGGAGTGGGTCTTATAGCGGAGAGATGTCTACCTAGGATCCACCTGGTCCATTCAATCAAAGCGCAATTTGTTCTACTGTAAAAAGTGGTAAAACACCTCTAGTGGGTTGCCATCCACCTCATGAGCACTCGTGGTGAAGCTTGTATTCGAAGGAACACCAAACAAGAAGATTTTATATCTATATGTATATGGTGTTGGGATTGTCACTTTGGACTTTATTTAGTTTTTGCACGTGGTATACTTATACTAGGGTTGTCCCAATACCGATACTAGTATCGGTATCGGCACCGATACCGAGCATTTGCCTAAGTACTTGTACTCGGGCAAATGCTCCCGATGCTTCCCCCGATACCTGGAAGACAGCTGTGATCGGCGCGTGGGGGATTTACAAGATTCTCCCCCAGCGGCTTTCAGCAGCTTTAGTGACATACAGCGGTGATCGCTCACCGCTGACTGTCACTGCATCCTCCTCCATGCCCCCTCCTTTCCTCTGTCCCCCTCCGCTGTCCCCCTCCGTTCCCCTCTCCTTCCCTGTGTCTCTTCGCTGTCCCCTCTGTTCCTCTCTCCAAACCTGTGTCTCTCCGCTGTCCCCTCCGTTCTGCTGTGTCTCTCCGCTGTCCCCCTCCGTTCCTCCCTCCTTCATTGTGTCTCTCCGCTGTCCCCTCCGTTCCTCTCTCCTTCCCTGTGTCTCTCCGCTGTCCCCTCCGTTCCTCTCTCCTTTTCTGTCCCCCTCCGCGGTCCCCTCCGTTCTGCTGTCCCCCTCCGCTGTTTGAGCACAGTGTTGGGTACATGCTCCAGGAGGATGCCCAGTGTTTGGAAGGCTCTGATGATGATACTGAGCTAGATGAAGGCAGTAACATGAGCACGGACAGAGGGGGCGCCCAAGAAGGACAGTAATCTGGCAGTCATGCTCCCCCTACTGCAGCATACTGCCAGGTTTGCTCCAGTGATGAGGAGGGAGGGGATGATGAGGTCACTGACTCAACGTGGGTGCCTGATAGGAGAGAGGAGGAGGAGGAGGCGGCACATCACCAACGAGGCAGTATGCCCTCCAGGGGCCAGCCTAAGGGCAGCACACTGACTGCATCACACCCCAAAGCTCCGCATGTGCAGGCGCTGCAGTTTCTGCGCATTATTCAAAAAGTTCTTTGGTGTGGGCCTTTTTTGAGACGTGTGCATCAGATCGCACTGCTGCTATTTGCAACATATGTCTCAAGTGTATCTCGCGTGGCCAAAACATCTCCCGCTTGGGCACCACATGCTTGACCAGACATATGTTGACCTGCCATGCAGTTCATTGGCAAGCGTATCTAAAAGACCCACACCAAAGAACAAAGAGGACCTCTCCTTGCTCCTCATCAGCTGAGATCTCCAACCCCACTATACCTTCAGTCCTCTCTGAGACCTGCACTGAGAGGAATGAAGGTGTAGAATTAGGTGTGTCACAGCCAAGTACTTGTGGGCAATCTGCTTTCGGTACACCGACGTCAGATTGTACCAGGCAAATTTCCCTGCCCCAGCTGCTGCCCCGCCGAAAGAAGTTCGCTCCCAGCCATCCACATGCCCAGCAGTTGAATGCTAGCTTGGCAAAATTGCTAGCACTTCAACTGCTGCCTTTTCAGTTGGTAGACTCTGCCCCCTTCCGTGAGTTTGTGGAATGTGCGGTTCCTCAGTGGCAGGTACCCAAACGTCACTTTTTCTCACGGAAGGCAATTCCGGCTCTCTACCAGCATGTGGACGGCAATGTCTTGGCTTCGCTGGACAGGGCGGTCAGCAGTAAGGTGCATATTACCGCTGACTCATGGTCCAGCAGGCATGGACAGGGACATTACCTAAGTTTCACCGCGCATTGGGTGACTCTGCTGGCAGCTGGGAAGGATGCAGGACAAGGTGCAGTAGTGTTGGAGGTTGTTTCGCCACCACGCCTCCACAATGCCACTACTAATGATTGTGACACACCTCTCTCCTCCACCCCCTCCTCTTCTTCTTCCTCCATGGCCTCTTCCTGTGCTTTGTCCTCGGAACCAGCGGTGCTCCGTAGCCGTTCAAGGGGCTACGCAAGTATGCAGGCCAAAAGATGCCATGCGGTGCTTGAGCTGGTGTGCTTGGGGGACAGGAGCCACACTGGGGCAGAGGTTCTGTCAGCTCTGCAGGGGCAGGTTCAGAGGTGGTTGACGCCACGCCAACTTAAGGCAGGGCCCTGTGAGGGTTTACAGTGTTGTGGCCACAACAACACCTAAGGCCCAAATTTCTGCCGAGTATATAGGGCAGGCCCCTACTTTCAAACATCCAACTTACAAACAACTCCTACTTTTCAAACGGAAGGAGACAACAGGAAGTGAGATGAAACCTAGGAAGGGAAATTCTCTCCTGTAAGAGTTAATATGGGAAAAACGTTTCTCCTTTCCACTGATGCTTTATCACCAATCCTTGTTTCACAAAAAACCCCAAATTTTCAAAAAACATTTGTCATTGGGACAAAAAATGAGGTGAAATATTCTGAAGAGGAGCACAGACAGCAAAACAAATGTCACAGGGGTGATAACCCTTCCCTATATTTTCCAAAAAGCTTAAAATAGATTTTTTGGCTGGAGCTAAACACGTTAAAAATGTACCCGTTCAAAATCACAAACAGATTCTACTTAACAACAAACCTACAGTCCCTGTCTTGTTTGCACCGCCTGAATACTGATGTTCAGAGTATATAGGGCCTGGTGGCCCCACGTCTTTCTTTTTTTTTATTTAGGTGCGGGGTTCCCCTTAATATCCATACAAGACCCAAAGGGCCTGGTAATGGACTGGGGGGTACCCATGCGGTTTGTCTCACTGATTTTCATCCATATTGCCAGGACCCGACATTACATTAAAGCCGCAAGCAGTTTTAAATGACTTTTTTCCTTTAAAAATGACATTTTGTGCAGGGACTGTTTTAAGCACGGGAAACACGCGCCACTTTACAGGCATACTATAGACACCCCCCAGGTACGATATTTAAACGAATATTTCACTTTTTTTAACTTTAAGCATCATGAAAATCACTGCTCCCGAAAAGACTGCCGTTTTAAAAAGTTTTTTTTGCATTGATACATGTCCCCTGGGGCAGGACCCGGGTCCCCAAACCCTTTTTAGGACAATACCCTGCACATTAGCCTTTAACACTTTTGATTTCGAACGTTCGAGTCCCATAGACGTCAATGGGGTTCTAACGTTCGTGCGAATTTTCGGTCCGTTCGCAGGTTCTGGTGCGAACCGAATCGGGGGGTGTTCGGCTCATCCCTAATGATAAACTTTATATCTGGTTTCCTTCTATAAAGATTCAGTCTACACTATGTGACATTACCCCTTATAGATCCCACCTTTTTCATTCTTGATCCTATCAGTTATTTTACCTATTCTTTTCATCATATATTATTAGTATTTTTTTTAAAAACCTAGTTTATTGTAAAAGATCCATCCCGATTAGAGGGAGTCAGAGTGGGGTCGAGTAGGGTTAGACCCTACTCATTTATTACCTTTTCTGAACCTACTAGGTTTTTCCATTCATTAATATATTTAATATTTTTTATTTTCTGTACCATATATTATCAGTATTTTCCCTTTTAAACCAAGTATATTGTAACATATCTATTCCATTACTAGAGGGAGCCAGAGTGTGGTTCGCCCATACACGTAAATCATGTATATTATAGGGGTTATGTTTTAAATTTTATTATTTAAAACTTGTTTTATTTTAAACAAGTGACCATTTTATAATTGTATATTATGGTTTGTCAATTGTAATTGTTTAGGTGAGTGCGGCATGGACGGATGGTTATGCGGGAATGAGGTAGATTCCTTCTGTTTTGTCCCCAACCTCCATGTTTGGGGAGCCTAGCCAATCACATCCATTTTTTCCAGAGGCGTAACTAGAAACTTCAGGGCCCCAGTGCAAGAAACCATGATGGGCCCCCTTCCATCTGAGCCCCGGGCTTCCAATTTTGGGAGGGTGTCCATGGGCATCCTCCCAAAACCGTGCTTCCTGCATGACCCCTGGGACATGCATCCAGCGCAATCACAACGGCCCTTTACCATGTGATCAGCTGATCACATGTAAACAGACTTGCCGGTTATCCACAGCCCTTTCCTCACATGCTGTGTCTGTGTTAGGAAAGGGCTGCCATTAACTGTCAAGAATGTCAGTAAATTGTTTACACTGATAATCAGTGCCCCAATCATCAGTGCCATCTATCAGTGCCCATCAGTGCTGCCTATCAGTGCTCATCAATGCCGCCTATCAGTGCCCATCACTTCCACCTACAAGTGTTACCTATCAGTGCTCATTAATGCCGCCTATTAGTGCCCATCAATTCTGCCTATCAGCACCACCTATCAGTGCTCATTAATGCCGCCTAACAGCGTCCATCAGTGCCACCTATCAGTACTCTTCAATTCTGCCCATCAAAGCCCATCAATTCTGCCTGAGTTCTGCCTATCAGTGTTCCTCAGTGCCCATCAGTACCACCTATCAGTGCCCATCAGTACCACCTATCAGTGCCCATTAATGCCACCTATCAGTGCAGCCTATCAGTGCACATTAATGCCATCTTATCAGTGCTGCCTATCAGTGCTCATCAATGTGGCCTATCAGCGCTCATCAGTGCCTCCTATCAGTGCTCATCAATGTGGCCTATCAGTGCTCATCAGTGCCTCCTATCAGTGCTCATCAGTGCCTCCTATCAGTGCCCATAAATGCCTCCTATCAGTGCCCATCAGTGCCTTCTATCAGTGCTCATCAGTGCCTTCTATCAGTGCTCATCAGTGCCTTCTATCAGTGCTCATCAGTGCCGTCTATCAGTGCTCATCAGTGCAGTCTATCAGTGCTCATCAGTGCCTTCTATCAGTGCTCATCAGTGCCTTCTATCAGTGCTCATCAGTGCCGTCTATCAGCGCTCATCAGTGCCTTCTATCAGTGCTCATCAGTGCCCATCAGTGCCTTCTATCAGTGCTCATCAGTGCCGTCTATCAGTGCTCATCAGTGCCTTCTATCAGTGCTCATCAGTGCCTATCAGTGCCTTCAATCAGTGCTCATCAGTGCCTTCTATCAGTGCTCATCAGTGCCTTCTATTAGTGCTCATCAGTGCCTTCTATCAGTGCTCATCAATGCCCATCAGTGCCTTCTATCAGTGCTCATCAGTGCCTTCTATCAGTGCTCATCAGTGCCTTCTATTAGTGCTCATCAGTGCCTTTTATTAGTGCTAATCAGTGCCTTCTATTAGTGCTCATCAGTGCTCATCAGTGCCTTCTATTAGTGCTCATCAGTGCCTTCTATCAGTGCCTTCTATTAGTGCTCATCAGTGCTCATCAGTACCTTCTATTAGTGCTCATCAGTGCCTTCTATCAGTGCTCATCAGTGCCTTCTATTAGTGCTCATCAGTGCCTTCTATTAGTGCTCATCAGTGCCTTCTATTATTGCTCATGAGTGCCTTCTATTAGTGCTCATCAGTGCCTTCTATTAGTGCTCATCAGTGCCTGCTATTAGTGCTCATCAGTGCCTGCTATTCATTTCCATCAGTGCCGTTTGCCTTCTTAGGACAGCATGGCTTAGAGCGGAGATCGTGTGTCATAGAACAATAGCACAGAGACATCGGCAGCATTAACGTTCTACTTGCCCGTCCGTCCTCTCTGGCAGGGGATGAGAGAGGACACACAGATGATCTCACGGCTCCCCCTTCTCCCCCCTCCCCTCTCCTGTGTGCTCTGCGGGAAATGTGAGCTCCTTAGCTTCACACTAGACTGCCTGCGGAGCACACAGGAGAGAGGAGGGGGGAGAAGGGGAGCCGTGAGATCAGCTGTGTCCTCTCTCATCCCCTGTCAGAGAGGACGGACGGGCAAGTAGAGCGTTAATGCCGCCTGTGTCTCTGTGCTATTGTTCTATGACACACGATCTCTGCTCAGAGCCGTGTGTGAAGAGCAACCCCGCTGGGCCCCCCCCCCCCCACAGTGGCGGAATGCCGGGCCCCGTCGCAACTGCGACTGTTGCGACCCTGGTAATTCCGCCACTGATTTTATCACTATAGAAGCAAACAGGAAATGACGGTTCGTCACTTCCTGATGACGCCAGTACGGTGAAACGTATGTAGAAGCGCAGACTTGTCACTTCCGGTTCCTGTATGTGAAATCCATCTTTCCAGTATATCCAGAACGAGGTGTACACCGCATGCCGCTGCGATTTTGATATACCAACCCGCACATGCTGTAGACACCTTAGTGCTGGGAATAGCACAGTCACATGTGAGTGCAAGCTTTGTCAATTTTTAAACCATTTTTAATAAAACTTACTACACTATAAATTCTTTTTTGTGTCCTTGGTGGAGTCTTTTCCCTTATCCTCAGCCTATCTTGGAGTGGGTCTTATAGCGGAGAGATGTCTACCTAGGATCCACCTGGTCCATTCAATCAAAGCGCAATTTGTTCTACTGTAAAAAGTGGTAAAACACCTCTAGTGGGTTGCCATCCACCTCATGAGCACTCGTGGTGAAGCTTGTATTCGAAGGAACACCAAACAAGAAGATTTTATATCTATATGTATATGGTGTTGGGATTGTCACTTTGGACTTTATTTAGTTTTTGCACGTGGTATACTTATACTAGGGTTGTCCCAATACCGATACTAGTATCGGTATCGGCACCGATACCGAGCATTTGCCTAAGTACTTGTACTCGGGCAAATGCTCCCGATGCTTCCCCCGATACCTGGAAGACAGCTGTGATCGGCGCGTGGGGGATTTACAAGATTCTCCCCCAGCGGCTTTCAGCAGCTTTAGTGACATACAGCGGTGATCGCTCACCGCTGACTGTCACTGCATCCTCCTCCATGCCCCCTCCTTTCCTCTGTCCCCCTCCGCTGTCCCCCTCCGTTCCCCTCTCCTTCCCTGTGTCTCTCCGCTGTCCCCTCTGTTCCTCTCTCCAAACCTGTGTCTCTCCGCTGTCCCCTCCGTTCTGCTGTGTCTCTCCGCTGTCCCCCTCCGTTCCTCCCTCCTTCATTGTGTCTCTCCGCTGTCCCCTCCGTTCCTCTCTCCTTCCCTGTGTCTCTCCGCTGTCCCCTCCGTTCCTCTCTCCTTTTCTGTCCCCCTCCGCGGTCCCCTCCGTTCTGCTGTCCCCCTCCGCTGTCCCCCTCCGTTCCTCTCTCCTTCCCTGTGTCTCTCCGCTGTCCCCTCCGTTCCCCTCTCCTCTGTCCCCTCCGTTCTGCTGTCCCCCTCCGCTGTCCCCCTCCATTCCTCTCTCCTTCCCTGTGTCTCTCCGCTGTCCCCTCCGTTCCCCTCTCCTCTGTCCCCTCCGTTCTGCTGTCCCCCTCCGCTGTCCCCCTCCATTCCTCTCTCCTTCCCTGTGTCTCTCCGCTGTCCCCTCCGTTCCCCTCTCCTCTGTCCCCTCCGTTGTGCTGTCTCTCTCCGCTGTGTGAATGGACAGAGTCAGCTGACTCTGTCCATTCACATAACTGAAACATTGTAATCTCTTGTGATTACGATGTGTCAGTTTATGAATGGAGAGGAGCCGCTGTCTTCTCTCCATTCATTCTCAGTGCAGCTGAGGCTGCAGAGAAAGGGACTGGGGAATCTCTATCCTCTGTCTCTTTCTCTGTCTCAAGGGGGAGATATCAGAGGTCTGTTAAGACCCCTGATATCTCACCAAAGCCCCCCAACGGGGCTGATTAAAAAAACCCAAAAAAAAACAAAAAAAAAAACATATAAAGAATAAAAAAAATATTATTGTAAAAAAAAAAAATTGTAAAAAAAAAAAAAAAAACGCACACACATACACCGTTCACCCCCCCCCCCCCCCCCAAAAAAAAAAGAAAACACTGTTAAAAAAAACAAAACAAAAAAAAACACTGTCACGTGACATTAAAAAAAAAGTATCGGTAATCGGTATCGGCGAGTACTTGAAAAAAAGTATTGGTACTTGTACTCGGTCCTAAAAAAGTGGTATCGGGACAACCCTAACTTATACCAATTTGTATGATGTATTCATTTATGTTTTATAGCACCAAAACCTTTACCAGAATCCTCTGTACAAAAGGTAGCAAGAGCGTTTAGCACAGGGGCTTCCTCTAATGGTCCCTCTAGCAAAAAAGGGGTGTACAGGCAACAGTCTCTCCCTCTCAGGGTTTTTTTGTGACCTACTCACTGAAGACCTGCTTTCAGCTTCAGTTGATGCTGGCATAAAGCATCCCTCTATTAATATTGTCTTGGGCATTCCTGCAATTTTAAGGGGTGATCCTATGGCTCCTTGATGAACGAGAATCATCCGTGACTTCTTAAAGTAAGATTAAAGTCGTTTTTTTTTTTTTTAAATAACAAACATGTTATACGTACCTGCTCTGTGCAGTGGTTTTGCACAGAGCAGCCCAGATCCTCCTCCTTTCAGGTCCCTCTTTGGTGCTCCTGGCCCCTTCCTCCTGTTAAGTGCCCCCACAGCAAGCAGCTTACTAAAGGGGCAAATGAGCCAAGCAGCTGCTCTGTGTGCCCATTCAGACATAGAGCCACGGCCCAACCTTCCCGCCCTTGCCTCTCCTCATTGGCTCACTGACTTTGATTGACAGAAGCAGGAGCCAATGACGCTTTGCTGCTGTCTCAGTCAATGAGGAGGGAGAGACCCAGGCAGCCCAGTCACTTATGCAACATTGCTGGATAAAGATGGGCTCAGGTAAGTATTAGGGTGGCTACTGCACACAGAAGGCTTTTTATCTTAATGCATAGAAATCATTAAGATAAAAAAACTTCTGCCTTTACAACCACTTTAAGGCTTCTCCCAAGCCTTGGAAGGTTTGAGATCAATTCCGGGCTGGATCACTCTCCTGCTGGCAAAAGACCCTGCTACTCTCTTCTCTCAGCCTTATATACACCTCTCAGCCCCCTGCTGGCCATTCTTCTTGACAAGGGATTGGCTGAAGCTATATCCAGGGCCAGCTCAGATTCTGCCCTCTCCTTTTAACTATGTTTCCAGAAAATTCTGAAAAAAACAGGGGGAGACAGGCTAGCCTACAGCTGCTGAACTGGGAGTAGGCCAAACACAATTAAGTCTCCACTTCTAACAGCAGAGCCAAAAAACAAAATGTGCCTCACTTCTAGCACCTACACTAGGAGGGTGCTACAGGTGTAATCATATTGGTGTGCAAGTTTTATTATTACTATTACTGTTTGTAAATGACAGTAATTTTATTCCTGAGCTACATGTGGGGAAACACAGAGTGTGAGCAGCAGTACTAAATTTATGTTCTATAAAATACATGTTGGTGACTAGTAGGAGGTTCTTTTGGTATATATTTATTTTCAGAGGGCAAACTAGTCATCAGTGTTGCCTGTGGCCTCCCCGCAGCTGTTCTTTCCCTATTACTGGCTTACCATACCTTGTTCTGTGTTGTGTCTCTGTATGGAGGTGGCCATCTTAATACAGGCAGGGCTTTGCTTCCCTATGTCAGAACCTCCAGCAGCGACCAGTACAGTAGTGACATCACCAAATCTTACCCCAAATCTCCTGAAACTAGCCAGTCAGAGGCAGCAGTACCATAGACATCACCCAGCAGATATACAGTTAGGAGTTAATACAAAATGTGTAGTTATGCTGTTAGATACATATACTGTATAAACTAGCTGGTAATATAAAGCAATAAGACATTTTCTAAGTCATTTACAGTCATTTTAACAAGGGTTTTGCTTTAACATTATTACATCAAAGCCCTATTATGCAAACTTTCCTATTTCTTCCTGTAAATATTGGTAGAGCAGGTTGTTTGAGTTTTAATGATTTTTGTCATTAATCCTCTTTAAGAAAAAGAAGCAGTGACCAACAGAGGAAGAGGCGTGAAACTCCTGAATGGTTTGCAGATAAGTCTAGCAATGTTTGAACATTTAAATCATTTTCACTGTTTAATGGTTCTCAATGTATTTATGGAAATATGGGTAATTGCATACATTGTGTTCATAGTCTGATGTCCTCCGGATAATTAGTGTGATTGTAAAGGATGTTATTATTTTTTTTTTTTAACCTCTTGGTGCTGGTTGCACGCAAATATGCAGCCTCTTGGCCGGCCAAGCAGCCGCATATTTGCGTGCATTAGTACAAAAACAGCTGTGCCGAGCTTGCACTAATATGCTGTACTCATGGACACTGATTGGCAATGATGGGGATGCAGTTGAACTGATAATCAGGGCACTGATCATCACGGCGGTCACATAATCATAAACCCCACCTCCCAGCATCCTAAACCCCTTAAAGGAACAGGGAGTGCGTGTCAGACCTAGCTTTTATGCATTTCGCGTTCCAGCACGCGTCATCAGGATGTGTGTTGGTCTATCACAGTGATGGCGAACCTTGGCACTCCAGATGTTTTGGAACTACATTTCTCATGATGCTCAGCTACACTGCAGAGTGCATGAGCATCATGGAAAATGTAGCTCCAAAACCTCTGGGGTGCCAAGGTTCGCCATCACTGGTCTATCACATAAAATACCAATAAAATACATTTATGTTTTTGGTTGTAACATGACAAAATATGGAAAATTTCAAGGGGTATGAATTCTTTTTCAAGGCACTGTCATAGTTGCCAACAGTCTCGATTTTCCTGGGACAATCCCGATTTTGTGACCCTCGTCCCGATCGGAGGCTGTCCCGAATCGGGATTTTGCCCAGGGATATTGGGAATGTTTGCATTTTAATTTTTTCGGCAGCTGGCTTCAGCAAAATGGCCGCTGGCGCCGCCGCTATATCTTTCCCCTTGTGTTCAGTGAAGGAAGGGGGCTCGATCCGTGCAGCCAATGAATTGGCTTCTCTCTTCACACTGAAGCCGGGGTTAGCTGCATCGGCCCCTCCCCTCTCCACTGAACACACGGCGCCGGCGGCCGCTCATGCCATGTTCCTTCTGCTGTAATGCATGGACATGTGCTGTGAGGGGGTCTGCACTGAGGGGACTGCACTGAGGGGGGTTTGCACCGAGGGGGTCTGCACTGAGGGGGGTCTGCACTGAGGGGGTCTGCACTGATGGAGGGGGGTCTGCACTGAGGGGGGTCTGCACTGAGGGGGTCTGCACTGATGGAGGAGGGTCTGCACTGAGGGGGTCTGCACTGAGGGGGTCTGCACTGATGGAGGGGGGTCTGCACTGAGGGGGTCTGCACTGATGGAGGGGGGTCTGCACTGATGGGGTCTGCACTGAGAGGATCTGCACTGAGGGGGGTCTACACTGAGGGGGGTCTGCACTGATGGAGGGGGGTCTGCACTGAGGGGGTCTGCACTGATGGAGGGGGGTCTATACTGATAGATGGGGGGACCACACTGAAGGGGGTCTGTATTGAAGGAGAGGGGTCTGTACTGAGGGGGTCTATACTGATGAGGGGGGTCTACACTGAGGGGGTCTAAACTGATGGAGGGGTCTGTACTTAGTGGGGGGTCTGTACTGAGGGAGGAGAAACTATACTGCTGGAGGGACGGTCTGTACTCAGTGGGGGGGGTCTTTACTGAGGGAAGGGTGTCTGTACTGAAGGGAGACATAGTTGGTGGAGGGGGGGTGACACCAATTTTTTTCCGCACCGGGTGACACCAGCTGTAGTGACGCCACTGGCTCTTGTCTCTGCAGCAATTTAACTTTAATGTACAGGAGGGGGGTTAACTATATACAGGAGGAGGGGGGTAACTATATACAGGAGGAGGGGGGGTTACGTATATACAGGAGGGGTGGTTAGCTATATACAGGAGGGGGAGGGTTAACTATATACAGGAGGGGGAGGGTTAACTATATACAGGAGAGGGGTTAACTATATACAGGAGGGGGGAGGGTTAACTATATACAGGAGGGGGGTTAACTATTTACAGGAGGGGGTTAACTATGTACAGGGGGGGAACTATGTACAGGGGGCACCTGATGCAAGGAGGGACTCTGCCGGGGGCACCTGATACGAGGACAGACTCTGCTGGGGACACCTGATACAAGGACAGACTCTGTTGGGGACAGCTGATGCAAGGACGGACTCTGCTGGGGGCACCTGATGCAAGGAGGGACTCTGCCGGGGGGCACCTGATACGAGGACAGACTCTGCTGGGGACACCTGATACGAGGACAGACTCTGCTGGGGACACCTGATACAAGGACAGACTCTGCTGGGGGCACCTGATGCAAGGACGGACTCTGCTGGGGGCACCTTATGCAAGGACAGACTCTGCTGGGGACACCTGATGCAAGGTCAGACTCTGCTGGGGACACCTGATGCAAAGATGGACTCTGCTGGGGACACCTGATGCAAGGACAGACTCTGCTGAGGGCACCTGATGCAAGGAAGGACTCTGCTGATGGCAGGCGACGTGGCTAGTGACACGCTCAGGGATCCCACTGATTCGGCATTATGGTGAGTTGAATGATTTAATTTTATATTACAATATTACAATATATTATAATATTACAAATATTCATCTCAGACTCTAACCACACCCCCTTTGAACCACGCCAATTTAAGCCACGCCCACTATTCACATAAACCACACCCATTTTCCTATTTTAATTGCTATGCCACACCTACAAACGCATGCCCCACCCCCTAATTATTATACAGCTCCGCCTACAGCCAAAAAAGTGTCCCACAATTTTTTTTTTGCAATGTTGGCAACTACTGTATGCACTGTAACTAGCCCTGTAAAGAAGAAATTAGTATACATTCCTTTTTAAAGCTGATCCGATCCGGTCTCCAGCAGTGGAAGCTCTGCAGAGGACACAGCCGACAACGGCTGTGAAATGAATGGGGAGTGACGTCACCCATAGACTTACAAGGGGCTTCCCTTGTCAGCTGCCTCCTCTGCACCCGCCTCCACAGCGAAGCCGCGGCTGACAGCTCAGTGTGGGATCGGATCGGCTTCAAAAAAGGTATGTATACTGATTTCTTCTTTAAAGGGCTAGATGGGTTAGTGTTAAATCGTGGATGTCTGTAGATGCAGGGATTTTAGTTTTAGGGTGGACTTCTACTTTAAATACCACCAAAAGCAGGCTCTATCTATCTAAAAAAATAATGCTAAAAATTTAATTTGGGTACAGTGTTGCATGACTACGCAATTGTCATTCAAAGTGTGACAGCACTAAAAGCTGAATATTGGCCTGGGCAGGAAGGGGGGAAAAGTGCCCAGTAAGCAAGTGGTTAAATAGGCCATGTCAGATCTTCTAAAGTGCATGTTTCGCTGAAGATCTGGTGCAGATTGTTATTGTTCAATGGATGGCTGCTCCAGATCTCCCTTGGTGCAGAAATGAGATCAGGCAAGAGCTCCCTGGAAGGCACTGCTGATGGGGCACTGGTGAAGATACATCACCAGAGCCTTCCAGGGAAACCAGAAAGTAGAAGAACACAATGTAAGTATATAAAACAGTATTTGATAGTACAAATGACTTGAATGTAGGGTTCCTACCTGTCTGGGATACACCTAGACAGTCCGGGTTTCAGTCCACCTGAAACCCGGTCATATTGTTCAGACAGGAATGTGGCTGGGAACAGGGCTTGGCAGGGGGGTGAGGGGGCACTATGTGTGCCACATTACTATTAAGTGCCCAAAGGTGTCCCAGGTCTGTTACAATCTTATAGTGTATACAAAAACAAAATGTTTTTACTGTGCACCGCTAAAGTGTTGGGGTTTGGCTTGAAGAAAAAAGTGACAACCTTATTGAATGATGTTTATGGATGAACACACACAAGTGGATTTTTGTGATGGGGTAGAGGCCTGCTTTTATTGTCATTACAAGAAGCCTGAGAAAATGTGTTTATTTTGTGGCGTGTAAAATGACATGACACTTTATTACTCCAATTTTGTTTACATCTCAAATTGTTTATTGCATGCTTTCTTTTTTGGGACATTACATCAAACTTTGGGGTGTTCCTCCCCTATATCTCAGTTCTGTGCCTCCGGGCCCTCTCACATCGGGCTCTGGAATCATCTACAAAGGGGCCAAAATCATCCGCAATGATTTCCACACAACTCCGCCCCCTGGGGGAGGGGGTCACATCCCCGCAGTGTGCACGGCACACGTTGTCAATAAAGATTTGTACAAAGTGGGTGCGGCTGTACGTGTCTTTACCATAAGGGCGGAAGTGGCGACACCGTGTGTCCCTGTGCCAGTAATCCATCTCCTTCCCCTGCTTCTCCATCCGGGGGTGAAAGGGCGTAGGCTCCGGGGCGTCTTCTGATGGTTGCTGGCCGTGTAACGGGGACGGCGGAGGGGAGGCCGTACAGCTGACGTCTGGGCGTTCTCTCTATTGCCGAGAGCCATCCTCCACCCGGAGAGCGGCGGCACCGGACGGGCAGCTGTCAGGTACATGACGGGGAGGTGCAGGCTGAGATCTGCCAATCATTGCTCCATACATGGCTTCCATCACCGGGCCTGTGTGTGTGGGCATGTGTTGCCAGGCACCGGACATCTCCACCGGAATACCACTGCCTGGCCCATTGCAGTCATTGTACCACACAGAGAATAGATCATATACATCCTCCATGTGCCAGTCATTCCTCCATGCAGATGATGGTGTGTGCCAGTCATTCCTCCATGCAGATGATGGTATGTGCCAGTCATTCCTCCATGCGGGTGATGGTGTGCGCCAGTCATTCCTCCATGCGGGTGATGGTGGTGTGCCAGTCATTCCTCCATGCGGGTGATGGTGGTGTGCCAGTCATTCCTCCATGCGGGTGATGGTGGTGTGCCAGTCATTCCTCCATGCGGGTGATGGTGGTGTGCCAGTCATTCCTCCATGCGGGTGATTGTGGTGTGCCAGTCATTCCTCCATGCGGGTGATTGTGGTGTGCCAGTCATTCCTCCATGCGGGTGATGGTGGTGTGCCAGTCATTCCTCCATGCGGGTGATTGTGGTGTGCCAGTCATTCCTCCATGCGGGTGATGGTGGTGTGCCAGTCATTCCTCCATGCGGGTGATGGTGGTGTGCCAGTCATTCCTCCATGCGGGTGATGGTGGTGTGCCAGTCATTCCTCCATGCGGGTGATGGTGGTGTGCCAGTCATTCCTCCATGCGGATGATGGTGCGTGCCAGTCATTCCTCCATGCGGATGATGGTGCATGCCAGTCATTCCTTCATGCGGATGATGGTGCTTGCTGTGCCAGTCATTCCTCCATGCGGATGATGGTGCGTGCCAGTCATTCCTCCATGCGGATGATGGTGGTGTGCCAGTCATTCCTTCATGCGGATGATGGTGGTGTGCCAGTCATTCCTCCATGCAGATGATGGTGGTGTGCCAGTCATTCCTCCATGCAGATGATGGTGCGTGCCAGTAATTCCTCCATGCGGGTGATGGTGCGTGCCAGTCATTCCTCCATGCGGGTGATGGTGCGTGCCAGTCATTCCTCCATGCGGATGATGGTGCGTGCCAGTCATTCCTCCATGCGGATGATGGTGCGTGCCAGTCATTCCTCCATGCGGATGATGGTGCGTGCCAGTCATTCCTTCATGCGGATGATGGTGCTTGCTGTGCCAGTCATTCCTCCATGCGGATGATGGTGTATATGATTTGTCAGTGCTGTAATGCTCATGGTTGATGAGAACATGATTTGTAAAGGGATCCATGAAGGGAGTTTGCGGAGTGACGCCTTGAATTGCACTCAGAATGCTTTATTGGCCCAGCATGGCTTTCCCACGAGTCCCTGGCTCTTTATTAATGAGTGTGCCACCTTCTACCAGATGTGTGTTGTCTCCACATGGAGGGATGAGGACAGGGCCGTGTGACTTCTCATGTATAACAAGGACCCTTTGTACACTATAACAATCCAATATCTCCCTGGAGATTAGAGAGAATTGCAGGTCAGATGGACAGTCTCTGCTATTGTGTGCTGTAGATGTCTGCATGGAGGAAGAATTGTCTCTGAAATCTGCTGGAAAATTATCTTCATTTAAATACGTATTTATAAATTGTTTAAAGTGTGACCATATATAATAATTAAATGTGTCATTTTACGAAGCAATTTTAAGTAATTACCTTTGACTTAATATCCACCTGTTGTATATATTGGCAAAGGAATGACTAGGACTGGGAAGCGATCACGTTTTCCACTTGTAGGCTTGCTGATAGGAGAAGAAAGCAGAGTGAGCAGACAGAGAACTCCTCCTTCACTAAAAGACATTTATGGGCGGCACAGTGGTGTAGTGGGTAGCACTCTCGCCTAGCAGTAAGAAGGGTCGCTGGTTCAAATCCTGACCACGACACTACCTGCCTGGAATTTGCATGTTCTCCCTGTGCCTGCGTGGGTTTCTCCGGGTACTCCGGTTTCCTTCCACACTCCAAAGACATGCAGGTAGGTTAATTAGATCCTGTTTAAATAGTCCCTAGTATGTATGAATGTGTGTTAGGGACCTTAGATTGTAAGCTCCTTGAGGGTAGGGACTGATGTGAATGTACAATGTATATGTAAAGCGCTGCGTAAATTGACGGCGCTATATAAGTACCTGAAATAAATAAAAAAAATAAATTTTCCCGATGCGCGGCTGCAGAGATCGGGAAATGTCTCCCTGACTGTGATTAGCGCAGCGCCGTGCCGACTTCCTGGCGGGCTCTGCACGTGGGGTGTGCGAACACGCCCGAGCCCATCCTTATTCACTATGCAGTCAGCAGGCTGGGCTGGATAGAGGATGCCACTGTATTCCTTGGCTGTAATGGAGTCGGCCAGCAGGGGGTCATGTTTGTTGGTAATGTGCCAAGGCCCATTCAAAGCAGCGGGTTATGCTGTGTATACAGAGCACCCCCTGGTGAGTGTTGTGTAGGGCGGTGTGATTCCATGTTACAACATATCCTACAATTTTTTTAATTTTTTTCTCTTTTTAAGCTTTTATTGAAATATCACAGGGTGACATTCCATTCAACTCTGTGGACTGCAGAATGTTCCAATTAGAGAACCTGCATTATGTATTCATTGAGAAAAATGCACGGAACCCAAAAGACAGGGAGGATCACTGTAGTAGTAGTAGCTACTAAGCGTTTTTCTGCTTCCGCAGGTATGGAATGTGCACGCTTTACCAGTGAAACAAAAAAATGACCATCCCTGGAATTTAGCTTGAGGCTTGGTTCACGCTGATGTGATGCGGAAAAACGCACAGGAACCGATGTGCTTTCCGCTTAGCAATCGCACTGTGTTCATGCCATCCGCTGTGGGTGTCAATGAAACCTTAAGGACACCCCAAAATCAGGTAGCAGAATGCAGTGCGTTTGCTAGAATCGGATCACATGGGAATAAACACATGTAATCCGATTCCAGTGCGGCAAAAAAAGGTGCCTGCAGCTTATTTGGTTTGGATGCAGTCAGTGCGATTTGAGCCATACAAAATGATGGACTCAAATTGCACCACACAGAATCGCATGTGATTTTTGCACAGGAATGCAGTGCAATGTATCACGTTAGTGTGAACCCAGCCTGAATGACCCAAGCAGTGCTGGAATTGTCCTTGGCATAATTGGCCTTTCCGTGACCATCATCAGATGATTACATCCTCCTTCCTTTTTCTATTTTTTTTCTTTCCTCCTATACCTTTCAGAGGGTAGACTGTTCCCACTTCTTACACCTCCGGTCTCTATACACCTACGCCTTCAGCTGGAATATAGTCATTTCCGATAGAGACATGCTGTTGTTTTGACAGCCTCATATCTGTCATTCATTTTTCTAACTAAAGCTTATGATTTCATGGCGGTGCTACCTACATAAATCGCAGTGTAAATACTGTTTAGGTATATGATGCTGCATAAAAAATGTGCGAACAATCAGCTGCACTATGGGGTTCATTTACGAAAACTGGAGGGTGAAAATAATGGTGCGGCTGTGCGTGGTAGCCAATCGGTTTCTAACGCCAGCTTGTTCAATTAAAGCGGAAGTAAACCCATAGATTTAAGTTTCAAAAATACGTTACATTTCCAGCACATGCTGGGAATGTAACACTCCCATTAGTTGTGCTCTCAACCAAACTGTCAAACCATCCAATGGCTGGTGTCATAACTGATCACATGTTCAGCATCATGGCAGTTGATGATTAAACAGAGGCCAAGATGGCAGCTTCCTTGGTTGAAAACTATAGGAGGGTTTACTTCCACTTTAAGACTACTTTCACACTGGGGCGGGGTGCGTTGGCAGTAAAGCGCTACTAGTTTTAGTGATTCTTTTTGGCCGCTATTGGGGAGTTTTTAACCCCTGCTAGCAGCCGAACAAAGGTTAAAAGCACCCGTGTTGCGGCGTTGCCAAAGCACTTTGCAGGCACTTCAGCAGCGCTGCCCTTTCTTTTCAATGGGCAGGGCGTTTTGGAAAAGGTGTATACACCACTCCCAAACTGCCCCAAAGATGCTGCTTGCAGGACTTTTTTTTTTTTTACACCGCCCCAGAGTGAAAGCAGTGGGGCTCCCACACTGGGGAGGCATGAGAGGCGCTTTTCAGGTGTTATTTTTAGCGCTAAAACCCCTGAAAAGCACCTCAGTGTGAAAGGGGTCCAAGCTTTGACAATAAGCCCCTGTTCACACCAAATCTGACTTTGAAATTGTCTAACTTCACTTGAAACCACATAATTTCAAAGCTTCATGTCAGTGCGACTTCAGGTGTGACTAGGTGGACATCTGTGCGACTTCATGCACAGATGTCTATGCAAGTCGCTCCTGGAATCGCCAATAATAGTGGAGGAATTTTTTTTTTTTTTTCAAATCAGTTTGACACCTCAAAATCAGCGTCACACCAATTTTCAAACAGTTCTGTTGCCGACAGTAGAGTGTGATTTGGACCCGTCAAATCACATGACAAGTCGCACCGGTGTAAACACGGGCTAAAACCTGATTGGTTTCTATGCAGAGCTGCAGCAGATTTTGCACTCTCCGGTTTTAGTAAATCGCCCTCCCCCTGTATATGTTATCTACTTCTACTGCCATAGCTGTTGTCCAACCTCACATGGACTAGACCTACAATGCATCTACATGTTTTATATTCTTCGGTTACTTGGTGTTTTCTCTCCTTGTCTCATGTCCCTGATCATCATTAAGGAGTAACCTTGTTTTTTAGATGAATATTTGAGCATCCTTTGTGTATGACGTTTGCTTTCGGCTCATGATTGGAGCATGGAATGACCATGCTGTGAATGTGCAGGTTCCAGTAACACTCCTTCATCAATGTTCTTCTCATTTGTAAGTGATTTTCAGTAGTGCCTGCAGATCCTGTGTGTTGCAATGCATTGCTCAGCAGAAAAGGCTGCACAGGAAGCTGCAGCTGTACAGAACATTACTTTTGGTCACAACTGATGGCTAGGGGCTTGTAAATGTAGGCGTACTCCTGACTCTGGATGCAGAATTTTTTTTTTTTTTTTTTTTTTTTTTATGATCCCCCTGGGATTTCATTTACAAACACTAATTTGTACAGGAAGATGTAATTCTTTCAGATATCCAGATGCCTGAACCCAGATGTAACTCGGAATATATCATGAGTCTGTTACTGTCTGTGGGCCTACAATTGCAGTGGTGTCATAGAAGCTGTTATCACTGTGAGCTTTGTACCTGTAGTGATCACTGCAGAGCACAAAATGCTGCATTCCTTTGGCTTGCATAAAGTGTATCACGCTAACCTTGAATGATGCTTTGTGTCCGTTTTCTAAGTGATGATCTGTCTGTTCTGTATGGTGTGTAGGTGGTTGAGCTATACGTGGATTTATGATTGTAAAATGTGTTTTGAATTTTCACTTTAACACAAAAACTTTTAAGGGCCTGTTCACACTAAAACGCACGCATAGTCACAATGCATGGCAATACCCCTGCTGTGCCTTCCATTTTATACTAGAGCACAATAAAGCATGCAGCGCATCACAACACACATGCACCATGCGGGTATTTTTTTTTAAATTTTTTCCACTTTTGTGGTATTTAGGTAACATGTTCGTTATGAGTTACCAAAGAGCCCTTTCACACTGACAGCGCGGCTGCGTTAGCTGTAAATCGCTGCTAGTTTTAGCAGTGCCATACCGTCGTTTTAGAGGCGCTTTTTGGCCGCTAGCGGGGCACTTTTAACCCCCGCTAGCGGCCGAATAAAGGGTTAAAAGCGCCGCTGCCGAGGTGGCCCTGCCCATTTATTTTAACGGGCAGGGGCGCTTTAGAAGTGGTGTATACACCGCTCCTAAAGTGCTCCAAAGATGCTGCTTGCAGGACTTCAATGTTTTTAACGTCCTGCCAGCGTAGCGCCCCAGTGTGAAAGCACTCAGGCTTTCACACTGGGGCCGCAGGGGAGGCATTTTTTAGGCACTTTACAGGTGCTATTTTTAGCCCTCAAGCGCCTGAAAAATGCCTCCAGTATAAAAGGGGTCTAAATGAAACAGTTAATGGCTCCATTCACACCTAGGCGCTTTGAATTGCCGTCATTCCAAATCACGGCATGCGTTTGCGATTCTGTTGCTAATAGCACCCCAATTGCAGTGATACATCAGGCTACAATCGCAACGCGCGAAGCTTGTCACTCAAAAGGGAGCAGGAGCTTCTTTTGAGCGACAGTGTCGGCGTGATTGCAGCACGGTTTATCGTGGCAATCGCACAGTGATTTTGGTGCCATTCAGAAGAAATGGCATCACAAACTCGTCCCATGTTTTGCTGCGATTTGGATCCGCGGCAATTCTGCCCATGATTCCAATTGCCTAGGTGTGAATGGAGCCTAAAGCATGCCATAACATACCTAAATGCCACACACTTTAAAGCATGCCATAACGTGTTAACCCCCCCCCCCACACACACACACACAATGAATCACTTTAGTGTGTGTAGGTCCTAAAGTGACTTTGTAGCTAGAATAAAACTTGGGAATAGGGGGCAAAAGGGGTTACAAGCTGCCCATTCCATGTGCACTAATGTCCCCCATACCATCGAAGATGCAGGCTTTTGAACTGAGTGCTGATAACAACTCAGAAGCTCCCTCTCCTCTGTAGTCTAGAGGACACGACGCCCTTGGCTGCCAAAACGAATGTAAAATTTTCAATTTGTCTGACCTCAGAACAGTTTTCCACTTTGCAACAGACCATTTAAGGCCTCGTATACACTGCTGCTTCTAAACGTGAGTTTAGGTGCTTTTGGGGTGGTGGTGTTGTGGGGTTTTTTTTTTTTTTTTTTTTTTTTTTTTTTTTTGCGCCGAAGCCCCTGAACTCCACTCAATAAAAGCCTATGTGTCCATGTACACATAGGCTTTTATCAGAGTTTAGGAGCAGTTAAACATCCCCCTCCTGAACGCAGAACAATCTCGTTCAGGTTGCGGCAAAAACGTGGTACCACTTTTTTGCTGTGTTACGTTTGGGGGGGGGCCAGGGTACATGTAGCCTAAAAGAGCTTTGGCCCAGAGAAGACCAACATTTTCTGGATAGTGTTCAGATATGGCTTTTTATTTGCATGATGGAGCTTTATTTTGCATTTTTGGATGGCATGGCGAATTGTGTTCTGATTTTTGGAAGTCTTCCTGACCCCATGCAGTGATGTCCATCACAGAACCATGCCTGTTTTTAATGCAGTGTCGTCTGAGGGCCCAAAGATCATGGGAATTCAGTATTGCATTTTTGGCTTTGTCCCTTGCACAGAGATTTCTCCAGGTTCTCAGAATCTTTTGATATTATATACTGTAGTAGTCTTTGCAGTTTTGTACGTTGAGGAACCTTATTTTGAAACTTTTTGATGCAGCTTTTCACAAACAGGTGAACCTCTGCCCATCTGTGCTTCTGAGACACTCTGACTCTCTAAGATGCCCTTTATATATTCAAACATGTTACTAACTTGTTGACAATCAATCTAATTGACTGCAAATTGTTCTTCCAGCTTCCTTTGTTAATACCAATTTCCTTTGCCAGCTTTTATTTGCCCTGCCCCAAGATATGCTGCTGCCGCCATAAATTTTGAAAGAATTTTGAAAAAGAATAAAAATATATATAAAATTAATTTGTGTATGTCGTTACATGACGAAGTATGGTAATTGTTCAAACTATCAGAGCACTGAAAACAGAAAAATGGCCTGGTAATGAAGGGGTATTACAGACTGGTACGCAAGTGGTTTAGTGATTTGTAAGGGTATTTAAATTTTTTTTAAATAACAAACATATCATACTTACCTCCACTGTGCAGCTCATTTTGCACAGAGTGGCCCCGAACCTGCTCTTCTGGGGTCCCACGGCGGCTCCTCTCCACATCTGATAACCCCTTTGGAGAAGCGCTTGCCCGAGGCGGTTACCTTGCGGGTGCTCTCCTGAGTCCAGCATTCGTGTCCATAGCCGCTAAATGCCAGCTTGGCCCCGCCCACGTCATTGGATTTGATTAACAGCAGCAGGAGCCAATGGCTGCGCTGCTATCAATCTATCCAATCAAGAGCCAGGAGCCATACGGAGAGGGAGACAGTGCGTCCCCGCCGACTGAATGAAGGGGTTCAGGTAAGTAAGACGGGGGGGGGGAGTGTGACTGACAGGTGTTTTTTCACCTTAATGCATAGGATGCATTAAGGTGAAAAAACATGAACCTTTACAACCCCTTTAACGACCATGAGAACCCTATAGAGAGAGAGATCTCCTATTATGAGAGATTCTGTCATTTATCCATCTCTCCTCCATTCACAGCAGGGTAGATAAAAATCAATTACATTTTCTTTTCTTTTTTTTTTTTTTTTTTTCTGATTTATTTTAATAATTAAAAAAAAACAGATATACAGGCAGGCTTAACAGAACATGCATACGGGGGCTCTCAGAACATCACTGCTCTGTTAACATTAATGACAGACTGCATCATGTTTTTATTTGCATTCTTGTTCCATAGCAAGGTACCGGTATGTCTTTTTTAAAAACCTTGTTTCACTTTTAAACTCGTTTCAGAGTTTCACCTCCTTCATCTGCTGCCAAATAATTGATTTATTTCAATAACTGCTAGCTAATAGCTGTGTAATGATTAGAAAATCTCTTTACATTTACTCAGGAAGCATGGTTTCCTGCATTTCCTGTCACTTACTTCCCCAGTAGCTAATGCTTATGAAGTTGCCCATAATAGGGAATCTGTTCTAGTGCAGTGTAATATTCACCTTCTAATACAAGTATAAGTAAGGTATGTGTGTGTGTTCGTGTAATTTACCATATTTTCACCCCATATAATGACGATTTGACGCTTGTATAGAAGGTAGAGTGGGGGCTTCACTTGACGCCCTTTTATATATTTAAAAAAAAAAGTGGAGCATGGTTAGTCACGTTCACGTTTGGACCATCTTATGCCCATATTTAGGATTCCCAACCCCTCAAGTCGCAGTTGCATTTTAAAGTCGGCAGTCATCTATGAATAGATAAACTAAGGTTGCACTGATAACTTTTTTTTTTTTTTTTTTTTTTTTTTTTTTTTTTTTTTTTTAACCTTTCCGGTGCAATGCGAGCCCATACAAAATAATAAGTGGGCTTTAATCGCACACAATTTGAACAGGAATACAGTGGAATTCCTGCCCAAATCGCTTGCAGACTGAAGTCACTATGACAAGCCTGGGTTCACACTGGAGCGGTGGGGGAAACTATGCGATTCGGACAGGAATCGCACCACATTCCTGTTCAAATCGCATGCAATTTTCTGCAGTGCGATTTGAGCTCATTTGTTCTATATGTGCTCAAATCGCACCACAAGGGTATCGGTTTTAGGTATCGGAGCATTTGAATTTGTAGAAGGAGTCTGAGTGCTATATATCCCTCCTCCATCAGTTTCTTCATCGGCTCATTTACGGGTCTCCCCGCCCCCCCCCCCCCCCCCCCCCCATACTTTCATTATTGCATTTACATTTTCACATTCATTCAGGGTATGCCCTCTTTTAGGTATACTGACCAGCTAGGCCAAGGCACACTTCAGGTCTTGGTTCTTAGAGTTATGACATTTCTAGGTGATGACTCTGACTACAAATCTAAATTGCAGAATACTCTCCCAGCCATTGCCTTTTACAAACCATGCCATCTGACCATATAGCAACCAGTGCTTGGCAAAGTATTACTTATGGATAATCAGGAGTCAGTATAGGAGAATTTGCACAGACCTTCCATATACAAAAAAAACCCATCATTTTGTATTTTACATTTTAAAATGCCTTTCCAGTGGTTATCATGTGTTAAGTTAATCGGATTCCATGCCAATGTTAGAGATGCAACAAGGTGGGAAGATGGCTCATTTGGCTGTACTTCACCTGTGGATCACAGGAATGCAGTTTGTTCTGCACTCCTGTGATCCGTTTTCAGCTGACAGTGGACTGAAGCCCGCTGTCGGCTGACGTTGGAGCCGGTCCAGGCTCGGGCAAGATCGCAACAATCAAGTTGGGATCCGCCCAACTCGGCTTTTCAGTGAGCCGCTGCTCCCACCGCCCCGCAGCTCAGCGCTCCAGTGAGCACGAGGGGGGAGGAGGAGGAGTGAGGACTGTGGGGGAAGTGAAGACTGTGGGCTGGAAAAAAATCTTGTATCTGACCATAGTTTGGAGACCTCTGGTTTATTGGAAGGTCTTGGGAGGGTTTGCAATGCTGGATTTAGCGGTCTCCTGCACCTTGAAACTGGAGCTGTAAAGGACCTGGATGGGGGAACTTTAAGTATATCCTGCTTCACTAGATGAAGGGGGGGGGGATATAAAATCCAGATGGGTTAGATGGGGGGGTGGGAGTGTTTGGGTTTCAATAGCATGCAAAAAAAAAACCTGTATATTAGAATATTTCAAGAATAGCCATGGAAAGTTGGTGCTCTGCATAACTTTACTGTAACTAATACATAACCTGATCCCTTGTAAGGTGCTTACACTGCATTCATGTGCTGCAGCCAATTTCCAAGAACTTGTACATTGTGTACTAGCCATTGATTGTTGTGAACATGGCCATGTCTTTACTTTGTGTTACATTGAATGTCCCCCATAGAGCTGTCGTTACCTTGCATACACATACTGTACACGTCTGCTCCTGCTATCCCAACATACATTCATTTATGACTACTTGGTCTTATCTAATCTTGCTGAACTTTGTCCTGTCAGCTACAGACCTTCACAGGATAAAGTTTGTGGAGAAATTGTAATTGATCTGTTTTACATAGTAAACACATAAGACCTACTAATCTATTACTGTGTAAAACATTTTGCAGTGTCGTATGATATCCAGTGTCCAGTGAAGATAGGCTGGCCATACTTTTTTTTTTTTTTACCAGCGGGTTGAACAAAAAATTGATCTGATTTTTATTTTTTTTGTTCCCGCAGCACTATTGTATTCAATGGCTATAGCCAGCAGCGCTGATCGTTCGGGAACAACCCAACAGGCTGATTGTACGCTGGTAGACTGACTTATGTACTACCAGCTAGCCCATGCATGGAACAAAATTCAGCCGGTTCCTGCTGAACATCTGAATTTTGATCCATGTATGGCCAGCTTAACTGACTTGTGTTAAAATTAACAGTATTTTCTGCATTGCTTGAGCACTTCCTACCGGTCACTTCTACCTCTTTCCTGTCCAGGCCATTTTCCAGCTTTCAGCACTGTCGCACTTACAATGACAATTGCGCGGTCTTGCAACGGTGTACAAACAAAAACAAAAATACCTTGCGCTAACTCTAAAACGTATTAATCTAAAACATGTAAGCCGCTGACACTGCAAATAGAGATTTTGCTGAAAACTGTAAGTATATAAAGTGGGTGCAGCGCTATAAATACAAAGTGATTCAAGAAAAAAGTGAACAATTATGAATAGTATTGTATAAACCATAAGTGTCCATCATGACTAAATCAATTATTCATGAAGGATTGAAGGATCGCCAGTGGAGGAAGACTCGGGAGCACGAGCATGAGTCAATGGATTATATGGACGTCTCTAACTTCTACACAGAAAAGACATCCCGCTGAGGCATCCCTAGGACTCCAGTGTACCGTTGGGATCTCCCCATCATCCGCCAGGGGGCAACTTTTAAGCTTTTTTTACTCATACAGCATACGCTGTTTTGGGTCCCAACTGTTTGGTAAGCCTCCATTTCATACGGGTGGTGGTATCTGCACATCTTTATCTGTTGCATCAAACCCCGAGGGGTCACCAAGACTGTCTATATAATTTTATTTCCATTTTTGGATTTTCTCCTGATTGGCAAGGTTGCCACCAGACCTGTAAAGCTTATATAGCATCAACCATCTTTATGCCCAATATTCATGATCTGCTTCCATCATTCGGGGGACTATTTTTACCTTTTGTGTTCACTATACACTCACGTGGTGATTATTAGTGTTTCTCTGTTAAGATGGACTGTTTGATTTATTCATGATGGACACTTATGGTTTATACAATACTATTCATAATTGTTCACTTTTTCTTGAATCACTTTGTATTTATAGCGCTGCACCCACTTTATATACTTGCAACGGTGTACAAATATGAAATTCTATATTTATTTTTCACACAAATGGAGCTTTGTTTTGGTGGTATTTAACCACTTCAATACCAGGCACTTATACACCTTCCTGCCCAAGCCAATTTTCAGCTTTCTGCGCTGTCGCTGTTTAAATGACAATTGCGCGGTCATGCTACACTGTACCCAAACAGAATTTTTATCATTTTGTTCCCACAAATAGAGGTTTCTTTTGGTGGTATTTGATCACCTCTACGGTTTTTATTTTTTGCTAAACAAATAAAAAAAAAAGAAAAAAAACAAAAAAAAAAGAGAATTTTGAAAAAAAAAATACGTTTTTTTGTTTCTGTTATAAAATGTTGTAAATAAGTAAGTTTTCTCCTTCACTGATGGGCACTGATAAGGCAGCACCAATGAGCAGGCACTGACAGGCACCGAGGATGGGCACTGGAAGGTGGCACTGATGGGTGGCACTGATATGCAGCACTGATGGGCACTCATGGGTGGCACTGGTGGTGGGCACTGATAGGCGACGCTGATGGGCACTGAAAGGCTGCAAAGATGGGTACTTATGGGTGGCACTGATATGCGGCACTCATAGGCATCCCTGGTGGCACTGGCAGTGGTAGGCATTGTGAGTGGGCACTGGCAGCTGCCTGGGCATTGATTGGCAGCTGTCTTGGCACAAATTTGCGTTTCCTTGGTGGTCTAGGGGGGGCATACCTGGTGGCCCTGGGCGGCATGATGGTGGTCCTGGGCGGGATCCGAGGGGGGCTGCACTGATAAACAATCAACACAGCCACCGATCGGCTCTCCTCTACTTGCGTCTGTCAGAGTGTCAAACTGACACACCGCATCACTGATCGCCGCGATGCTCGCCCCCACGGGCATGCGGCGGCTGTTATCCTGAATGATGTCATATGACGCCCAGTCAGGATAACTGAACCACTGCCCAGCCGTCATTCTGCTATAGGCCGGGCGGGAAGTGGTTAATCATCACTGGGTTTATTTTTTATTTATTTATTTTTTATTTTTAGCAAAAAGACAAAATAAAAACATTTTCATAGTGTGTGTGTGTGTGTGTGTGTGTGTGTGTGTGTGTTTTTTTTTTTTTTTAATACTTTACAAAAAAGGTAACTTTTTAGCGGCACTGGTGGGCACTGAACTGATAATCGGTGCCCTGATTATCAGTGTAGATCAGGGGTAGGCAACCTGGGGCCCTCCAGCTGTTGCAGAACTACAAGTTCCATCGTGCCTCTGGGAGTAATTGTAACTGCCAGCGTTGCAATGCCTCATGGGAGATGTAGTTCCACAACAGCTGAGGGCCCAGGTTATCTACCCCTGGTGTAAATGTTTTTTTTTTTTTTTTTTTTTTTTACACAAACCGGTTAACAGCTCTTCTCACGCTGTCAGCATGAGAAAAGGAATGCCGAGCACGACGCAGCAGACGGGTGCGATCATGAGAGGACATCATGTGATGCCCTCCCGGAACGGTCCGGCTGTGTTGTAGCCATCATTGGGCTATAGCACAGTCGGCAAGTGGAAAAAGGGCTGATTCACACCAGATGCCTGCCACTGCATTTTTAATTTGCATCAAAAATACATGCACAGTGGTTTCCATGTATTCCGGTGGACCTAGTTCTTACCAGTGCAGTCAACAAAAGTAGAACATGCCGAAATATCTTTTTTTTTTTTTTTCTTTCTGTATTGAACGCAGCAAAAGGCATCAAAAACGCACCGGAACACATATGTCCTGAATTAAGATGAAGAAAAAACACACTGGAACACATCAAAAAGGCAGAAATTGTGGTTTGAACCACCCTTTAAGTTATGGGCAAAAAAAAAAAAAAGCATATGCAGTACGTATCTGTGATACATGCACATTTCCCCAACGTGTAATCCCTCTTAGGCTCCATTCAGACAAGTGCAAGCGCATTTCTGGATGCACATTGCAGGTAGGGCAGCCCGTTTGTTTCAGTGGGCTTCTCTACCCATGAGAAACTGGGGGGGGGGACGCTCCACCTTGGAGCCTCATGGTGCTGTAGTGCCGTGCGTTTGGTGCACATGTTGGGTGGAGATATGAGAGGGTACCCCATGTGTCTGCTAAAGTGTAATGAGTTTCCCTGCAGGAGCATGCACAATTTCCCCACCTGCAAACATATGAACCTATCTTTAAAGAGCCTACAAGTACAGAAAAATACCTATTGATCTACCTGAAATCCACTCCTAAATACTATAGTGAGCTTTCAACATGCATCTTTTTTGTTGACTTGGTGGTGTCAACCTGGCCACGTTTTCTCTTGCCAACCTACTTGGACCCATCTTCTCCCCTCATTTCCACAACATAAAGGTTAATTTTGCTCTTCTTTAGATAACGCATGAAGTAATCATTGGACACAGTTTCTAAAATGTTCAGTACTTAGATTTTTTTTTTTTTTTGCTCTTCTCAAACAGGACCTTACAACAAAACCCTTTCAATGTTCTATTTAACCGATTTAAAGGAGAAAATACGAGAAGTTTGTTGTTAAGGTTTATGCCTGCTATGAAGCGACTGTCATGCAAGGGAAGTTCTGTTTGTCTGCCTCCTCCACCCTCCTTTTAAGTGGTGTGTGTGTGTGGTTTATTTATTTTTTGGGGTGGAGGAGCTGGCAGGTACTTGCTTCCACTTCTGGTCGGATCACCGTGGCACCGCACAGTCCCTATGTAGTGCACACCAGCGTGTGGTATGTGAACCATGGCGTGTACCTGCTGGTGCAAAGGAGGCCCTTAGTCCTATCGTTCTAATTTGATGCATAATGATGCTGCTCAGTCTGATTTGGACATCTAGATTTTAATGGACTTGGGTAAAGCTAAATTTTCTGAAAGATATTTAAAGTATTACTAAAGGCAAAACCTTGTTTTGGATGGAAGGGAGAGGGATTAGCGCACCAGTTTTTATAGCTGCCTGTGCCAACATTAGGAAGATTCACCCTCTCAATTTGTCAAGTTTATTATTGGAAGTGAAAGAGAAAATCTTAAGTTTTTTTGGGTTGTCCTTAGAACAGTAATAGAGGGGAAATCTTTCGATGGGGACACTAGTGCCAGTGACCCTGGTGATAACCAGGGATTCTCTTAGTTTGGAGAGATATTCCCCTCCCTTCCGGTCTTGACTATGGGACAGGAAGTGAAGGGAAATCCCTCCAATGGGACTCAGATGGCAAAAAATATCTAACAGTGGTTAAGTTTTTTGCTTTAGTTCCACTTTAAAGGATGACTGTGCTTTTACACAGAATACAGTAATTTGTTTACATTCCCCCTGTACAGCAGCACACTGAGACAGAGGGGTAGTATTTGCGGCTGTTTTGGTCTTGCATGCACCTCCGTTACTTTGTTGCAGTTCCTATACCATCCACTTGATGGCTGGAGTTAGGGAGGTGACCTTTTTGTGTTGCCTAAATGCAGTAGGTAAAAGTGAGGTCAGCAGGCTGATTGTATTGTGTGGTAGGGTTGTCTGTTACACTACTGAATGGACAGCAATACAGATTCTTTGGCTTTCAAATCTGTATATCAAACTTTTAAATTGTCATTCAAATATATATTTGAAGTCAAATCTTATTATTTATTTTTATTTTTTGCAATAACATGGTTGTGGGCAGATTTCTGACAGTCACAGGCTGTGTCACGCTCCTCCAACCTGTCTTTGAATATGAGGGAGGTGAAGCCTCCACCAATCTAAGTGTAATATCCCACCCCCATTGTGTTTAGCTGGTTACTGGGCATGGAGGAGGGAGGGAGTGGGCTGGTGTGTATGCGCCCCCATGTGTGTCTCTATAGTAACGTGGGCTGCTCAGATGTGATAGGAGGAAGTGCTCAGTATAGAAACTCACTGAAAACTGAGCATGTGCAGATCTGCCAACACTGCTCTGCAAAATCCCCAACAGTGTTAGGGTCACCTTGTGTTTGGACAGGAGGTGGAGATAGAGAGCAGCAGAATCAACTAGGTTTTTTTGAAGAATACAGTAAATGAAGTTCATAGTGACCGAGTATGAACAGCACTTATTGATAGTGGGTTTAGTGACACTTTCATTTTTAATCTTTATTTTTTTCCCCTAGGTTTTCAGAGAAGATACACTTCTTCTTTTTGTTTGTTTTGTTTTTTGTCACCCCCCCCCCCCCCCCAAGTGGAGTTTGACATCTTCTGTTCACGGCCTTCTGCTTTACCAACATAAAATTATACTGTGCAAGTAAATGTTTCCCCAATTGTCAAGTAATTCATGAATTTTAGAAAGATCAGTTGGTCTCCTCCCGGCTGGACATGTTGGATGCTTTGACATTAGGATCGTAGCATGCAGCCATTCTTTATGAAGGTAAGCTTTGCCTTCCCCTGCTTGGAAAGTGTATATTCATATTTTTCCACACATGCCTTCTTATTTGAGTCCATCCATAATTGAAAATCACCTCTGAATGGATGTTGGCTGTTTGTATATCTCAGACTTCAATGGCAGGATTGGTACACTGCCACCATTACAAGGGGTAGAGGGACTTACTCTTGTCTTTGGATGGTTCAGTTATGGGGCGTTGCCATATAGTTGAGACTCTTGCAGATTATGAAGTCAGAGACATGCAGAGCAGGGAACTTTAAGTAAAGCTTGTCCCTGTGGTATAGAGGAAGTAAGTGGTTTCTTCAACCCCCTTTGAATGTTCTGGAGTTGAAATACCTTTTTGCTGTTTCTCTTAAAGTGAACATAAATGTAAAATTCTGTATAAAAATAAATAGTAAAACCCTACTTTAGAGCCAAGAACCCCCTTTCTCATATGTAGACTTCAGAGGAAAGATGACTGAATACAGCACTTGAGAAACCTAGCAGGCCTCTTCCACCACTGAATCCAAAAGGAAAAGCTACCACTCAGTGCGTGGAATTGAAGAAAGGGTGTTGTAAACGCCCTTTAGATTTCCTTCGAGCTGCTACACTGAAATTGTCAATGGTTGCACGATTCTGGATAAAATGAGAATCACGATTTTTTTTTTTTTTTTTTTTTTTTTTAGAATAAAGATCACAATCACATCTTTCACATTCTAAAAAAAAAAATTGGGCTACCTTTTTTACAGGGTGTTTAATTTAAAAAAAAAAAAAAAAAAGTGTACTTTCCCCCCAAAAATTGCATTCAAAAAGACCGCTACGCAAATATAGTGTGACATAAAACAACCGCCATTTTATTCTCTAGGGTCTCTAAGTAAATTTTCTATGTGTTGAATCGAGGGGAAAAAAAAATATATATATATATATATATATACACACACACACACACACACACACACACACACACACACACACACACACACACACACACATATATATGCGCACACACTATATTATTTTTTTTTTTTTTTTATTAATCATGCAGCTCAAATATCTAGCATTTGTGGTCACCGGCAACCTGTTGTAATAAACTGGGCCGGGGTTACACCTAGCCTCTGAGAGCCGAAGCAGGAATCTGATTCCTGCCGCTACAATTTGTACTGGCCCTAATCGCCAGTATAAATGTAGCCTTAAAGCGGAATTTCCATTCCCCCAAACACTTTCTTTTATTTTATTTTTTTTTTTTTGCGTTTGTCCAAACATGTACATTAACAACATGTCCTATGTGTTGCGCATTTACTTTCTTTAAAAGTTTTTTTCTGTGTTTTTTTTTTTTTTTGTTTTTTTTTTTTTTTACTTACAGATCTCGGAAGCAGGCAGGTTCCATTTTAGCTGAGGGCATCTGAAGCCTCCTGTCTTCATTTCTGGGATTTCTTTGCATCTGGCTACCCAGCATGCACCTCCCGATCTCACACATGCGCAGTAATGCCGCTGCACGGCTCTCCTTCATCCTGACAGGTTGCCAATGCAAAATTTTGTCAGTAGGTGATTCGCTAGGACTCCTGGGATACATGACGCAGCTTTCCCAGGAACCCTTGCAAATCGCCTAGTGACTTAATCGCCTAGGCGGGGACTACAGGAAGTGAAGTAGAAAAAAATAATCAAAAAGGTATTTACATTTAGAAAAAAGGATTTGCATTGGTAAAAGGATGCGCAAGGAGGATTTCATAGAGAGAGAGAGAGAGAGAGAGAGAGAGTACATGGGTGGAACTCCTCTTTAAGCTTTGAGTTCTCCCCAGTGTTCATGCCAGTCTCCAACCAATAGTTGGGTAGGCCTGCCATTGTGATGGCGTACATCATTATTTAGAGACTTATCTGAGACTAAGGAGTTCTGACAAGTACAGGTGAAAATTTGCTAGCATTGTTTGTAAGGGTTAAATCATGTTAGGCACCCTCTTTTAACATTTTGATATACTTGGGCTGATTTACTAAAAAAAAAAAAAAAAAAATCTAGGCTCTAAACAATTGGGTGAATATTCAGGTCAACTATTCAACATTGTGAAAAGCATCTGCACATAAAGGGGTGTTCAAAGTGAACAGGGATTTGCTTTTCATATGATTTGGATGATCAAAGTAAATATTTACTCCATTTTTTAATTCTTCGCTCGTAACTCGGTCAACATTTAATAGGGATGATAAACAAATGGCAAGGAATTGCTGCTGTGTGCTACATTATGTGTTAAAGTATTCAAAATGTACTCCCACCGCAAGGTAAGAACAAACGGACGATTCAAATAGCTATGTATTGCAAAACAACCCCAGTCTCCTGTCGCATGACTTGTGATGTGATATGAATGAAAAACTGTGTTGGTGATGTCCCCTTTGATGGCTGAGCTTTGGAAAAGAGTTGGCAAAAATAAGACTATTTTCAGGTAGGAGATTCATCCCACTGGATCTGCTTGAAATTGAAATGTCCATTTTGGAAGACAAATCTTTCAAAGGTACCCTCCAGAGTACAGCCTGCTTGTTCAGAGCTTAGGTGTTTGTGTGTGTTTTTGTTTCCATATTCGCTTTCGTCACTGTTCTAGTAATCTGGGAACCCCTCCCTACTGGTGATACGGGGGTGCTATCCTTATAAGTACCTCCTGCAGACTCCTTCCTTCCCTTTTTTTTTTTTTTTTTTTTTTTTTTTTCCCCCCCATATACAGTATCTCACAAGTGAGTACACCCCTCACATTTTTGTAAATATTTTATTTGATCTTTTCATGTGACAACACTGAAAAAATTACACTTTGCTACAATGTAAAGTAGTGAGTGTACAGCTTGTATAACAGTGTAAATTTGCTGTCCACTCAAATTAACGCAACACACAGCCATTAATGTGTGTCCCTCTCCCTCTTTCTTTCTCTTTCTTTCTCTTTCTTTCTCTTTCTTTCTCTTTCTCTTTCTTTCTCTTTCTTTCTCTTTCTCTTTCTCTTTCTTTCTCTTTCTCTTTCTTTCTCTTTCTCTTCTTTCTCTTTCTCTTTCTTTCTCTTTCTCTTTCTTTCTCTTTCTCTTTCTTTCTCTTTCTCTTTCTTTCTCTTTCTCTTTCTTTCTCTTTCTCTTTCTTTCTCTTTCTCTTTCTTTCTCTTCTCTTTCTCTTTCTTTCTCTTTCTCTTTCTTTCTCTTCTCTTTCTCTCTCGGGGGGATGGGGGGGAAGAATTCTTGCTCTACATAAAGATGGCCCAGGCCAGTGTTTCTCGACTTCAGTCCTCAAGGCGCCCCAACAGGTCATGTTTTTCAGGCTTTCCATTATCTTGCACAGGTGATTTGATCAATTTCACTGCCTCAGTAATTACCACAACCATTTCATCTGAGTGAAAACATGACCTGGTTGGGCACCTTGAGGACTGGAGTTGAGAAACACTGGCCTATTCTATAAGAAGATTGCCAAAACACTGAAACTGATCTGCAGCATGGTGGCCAAGACCATACAGAGGTTTAGCAGGACAGGTTCCACTCAGAACAGGCCTCACTATGGTTGACCAAAGAAGTTGAGTACATGTGCTCTGCGTCATATCCAGAGGTTGTGTTTGGGAAATAGATGTATGAGTGCTGCCAGCATTGTTGCAGAGGTTGAAGGGGTGGAGGATCAGCATGTCAGTGCTCAGACCATACGCCACACACTGCATTAAATTGGTCTGCATGGCTGTCTTCCCAGAAGGAAGCCTCTTCTAAAAATAATGGACAAGAAGGCCCGCAAACAGTTTGCTGAAGACAAGCAGACTAAGGACATGGATTACTGGAACCATGTCCTGTGGTCTGATGTGACCAAGATAAACTTATTTGGTTCAGATGGTGTCAAGCGTGTGTGGCAGCAACCAGGTGAAGAGTACAAAGACCAGTGTGTCTTGCTACAGTTAAGCATTATGGTGGGAGTGTAATGGTCTGGGGCTGCATGAGTGCTGTTGACACTGGGGAGCTACAGTTCATTGAGGTAGCCTTGAATGCCAACATGTACTGTGACATACTGAAGCAGATCATGAGCCCCTCCCTTCAGATTTTGGGCAGCAGGGCAGTATTCCAACAGAACGACCCCAAACATGTCTCCAAGATGACCACTACCTTGCTAAAGAAGCTGAGGGTAAAGGCGATTGACTGGCAAAGCATGTCTTCAGAAACCCTATTGATGAGAAATGCCGCTCTATAAGTCTCCGTGTTTTCAGGGTACTGCCATCCTACTAAACAGAGTTGGGTGCTCGCTATTTCCATTATCTTGGGCATAGCCAAGTCCTGGATTCAAATCCTGGATCAAATCACTAACGCGTTTCTCAAGCATCTTTGGATGTGAAACGCGTTAGCGTTTTGATCCCCGTTGTGTCCACTTCTGTTATTTGTCTGCTGATTTTACATATCCAATAAAGATGCTCTTTTGATGGAGTGCGGCAATCCAGGACTTCTCTATTTCCAGAAACCCTATTGAGCATCTGTGGGGCAGTCTCAAATGGACGGCGGAGAAGGGCAAGGTCTCTAACATCCACTAGCTCCGTGATGTCGTCATGGAGGAGTGGAAGAGGACTGCAGTGGCAACCTGTGAAGCTCTGGTGGCCGCACAAAATATTGACATTTTGCACCCAATTTGGACATTTTCATTTAGGGGTGTACTCACTTTTGTTGCCAGCGGTTTATTTCTTATTTTTATTTTTATTTTTTCTTTATCTCTCTATCCTGCGCACCACAATCTGATAAACCTGCCCGAGAAGAAATTTGAACATGTGCTCTATGATGCACAAAAGGGAGGATACATGACATCAGGAAGTACATTCTCAGAGCTTTCTGAATTTTGGCAACCCATGCCTGTGCAGTTGAAGTCTATGGGGCCCCTCTACCTCTTTCTCCAGAGTGAACGCCCTAACTTTGTGCATCATAAAGCACATGTTCAAATTTCTTCTCGGGCAGCTTTATCGGGTTGTGGTGCTGTAAATATCTTACAACACTGCGTGTAATATAAATATAATTTTTTTTTCTTTAGCAAGGGACCCTAGGGAATAAAATGGTGGTCGTTGCAATTTTTCATGTCGCACGTTTTTTTTTTTTTTTCAAATGCTATGTTATATATATAATTTCTGGGGGGGTTGGGGGTCCTGGAGAAAGACATGCATGAATTAAAAGAACCAAAACACTATTATTTACCCCAATTTTTTGTATGCGAAAGATGTTACACCATGTCATGCTTTAAAATTGCACACTCGTGGAATGGCGCCAAACTTCTGTATTTAAAAATCTCCATAGGCTACGCATTAAACCATTTTTTACAGGTTACCAGTTTAGAGTTACAGAGGAAGTCTAGTGTTAGAATCATTGCTCTTGCTCTAACATTCACGTTGATACCTCACATGTGTGATTTGAACACTGTTTACATATATTGGGTCGACCTACGTATGGGGAAGGGATGGGGACGCTTTGAATTTTAAATTTTTTTTCATAACCAGATCCCCCCTCTATGTTGGAAAGCCTGCGATTTAAAAAAAAAATAAAAAATCTCAGGTTTTCCAGCAAAAAAAGGCAGTGTTAACAGCTGCTGCGCCGGAAGTGATGTCATGACGTAACTTCCAGCACCCAAGGGTTATAGAAATGGCTGGGGGCCACCTGGCCCACGGCTAGCTCTATGGTAAACTACCAGTGGATTCATTTTCCGGCTCCCCAATTGCATGGGCAAGCTGGCAGAAGCACTGGAGGGTGGGGGGAGGGTGGATGTCCCCTCTCGCCGCCTGTAAAAGCAATCAAGCAGCTAAACAGCCGCTATGATGGCTTTTTTTACTTTGCAGGGAATTGCCTAAAAAAAAGATATCTGATGCCTGCAGATATCTCAAAGTCCAATACATCATATGAGGTCCTACAGGCGGGAAGTGGTTAATCATGGCTCCTGATGGCTCAAACGCATTGTTGTTTTTTACAGCGATTGTACATGCATTTTCTATAAAGGAATTTTTCTTTTTGGATGCTATTCTAAGTGCTGATCATCCTTCATCTGATTCATATTTATCCACTTCACTTGTGGGCTTTGTACAGTCGTGCTATATTGGAACAGACAAGTACTTTATCAGAGCATAACTTCCAGCAAGGAGAATGGTACACCAACTGTCAAGAGGGTTCATGTCTGTAAGATGCTAAGAGCCCTGGGATATCTCCTTTATGGACTACCATACCCTCAAATTCCTCAAAGAAACTTGTACGCAATCCTCCATCATAATAATATTCAGGATTTATATAGCGCCAATAGTTTGTGCAGCACTTTACAACATAAAGGGAGACAATACAGCGACAATTCAATACATGAGGCTTAGGAGGGCCCTGCTCTTCGGAGCTTACAATCTAATAGGTTTATGACACTTGTTTTGAATCAGTCAAGGGGAAGAGATGAGTGTTCTTAAATTGGAGGCTGGTGCTGTTTTGTTTACTATGCAGATCCAAATTATGGACACATTTTGGCAGAATTGTTCAAAAAATGTGTCATGTATGGGGGCACAAATGATTACCTAATGGGTGACATTGTTTTATTGGACTTTTACATTGTGAGGTTCTGTGCTTTGTATGTTGTCATCAATGGGTCTCTGCTACACAGATCTTAAATGTTGTTGTTATTATCATCCATTTTATTTACCTTTTTTTTTTTTTTTTTTTTTTTTTTTTTTTTTTTTCTCTATTCCTTTTTTAACCAAATCTATAACTGATTATTATATGAAATGCGTCGTTCTACCTTGCAGAATTTTTTTTTTTCTCTTTTATATTTTTGATTTTGCTGCAAGCATCTGCCTTGCCTCCTGCTTTTTACTGTTAATTCTTGTACCAGCTGCTGCTTTTTTTCCACTGTAAAGGATCATTTGTTGCATTGGCCTCTCTCTCTGCTGTATCCTCTGTGTAGCAGGTGGAGCAATCTGTTGCACATAAATTGCCAAACTGTACAGTCATCTGTTGTGTTGGTCGAGATAAAATGTTCACAGTCAGATCGATATATTGGGGCTAGACTTGTGTGGTGGTTTTTTTTTTTTTTTTTTTTGTTTTTTTTTATTTTCTTTATTTAGGACACATCACAGTATGATGAGAGGCTCTTAGATTGTAAGCTCTAACGAGCAGGGCCCTCTGATTCCTCCTGTACCAAATTGTATTGTAACACTAATGTCTGCCTTCATTTTGTAAAGCCCTGAGCAAACTATTGGCGGTATATAAATCCTTTTGTATACATCAGGCCATAAGAGGACATATATGTTGCAATGTACAGTAGCTTCCCATAGCAGATGGCTGTTTGCTGTTGGTTCACAAATATCCCATAGTTTCATGTACCCCTTCTTGTCGCCCCCTTTTTTTTTTTTTTTTTTTTTTTTCCCCCTTTTTAGGGAACCTGAAAGGGGTCAAGCGTTTTTTGCATGTATACTTGGGCTCCAGCAAGTTTGCTCTGTGAGCAGATCCCCTGCTGAATCTGAGCTGAGTGGGATGGCAGTAATCGCTTTTTAAAAAATAAAAATCTGACAGGCTGGTTGTTACCAGCCTGCCCATTGATGGATCAAACCTCAACTGGTCACTGCTGAACCAGCAGAGATTCGATCCATCTATGCCTGCTTCAAGTGACACTAAAAACACACAGTTTTGTTTACATTATCCCTGCTCTTTCTGTTTGTGGATGATGGCACTGTAAGTATATTAACTTATAGCTGTCACATGACCTAGCTCTTTCCCAGCCTGTATGCAGGGAAACGGTGGCAGGAGGAGATTCTAGTCCTCTGCTGCTGGTCACATGTTCAAAAAAGCAACGGACTTTCCAACGGATTTTTGAACGAACGGACTTGCCTACACACGATCACGCCAAAGTCCGACGGATTCGTACGTGATAAAATAAGGAAGCTGATGGCCAGTAGCCAATAGCTGCCCTAGCGTGGGTTTTTGTCCGTCGGACTAGCATACAGACAAGTGGATTTTTCAATCGGACTCGAGTCTGTCGGAAAGATTTGAAGCATGCTTCAAATCTAAAGTCCACTGAAGGTCTGATGAAGCCCACACATGATCGGATTGTCCGCTGGACTCGGTCGATCGGATTGTCCGCTGGACTCGGTCCGTCGGACCAGTCCGGTCAAAGTCCGCTCGTGTGTACGCGGCATAATACACCATCTATTGCTGGTGTGTGTGTGTGTGTGTGTGTGTGTGTGTGTGTGTGTGTGTGTGTGTGGTTTGTTTGTTTTTGCATGCTAATCTCATTGATTGAATCTGAAGAGCTTACTAAAGTCACAAATTCTCGTAGGACAGAATAAAAATTCAGAAGTAATGTCGTGTTGTAATGCATTTGTATTTCATTTTCAACCGACAGCTGTACTGATTAAACGAAAATCGTCCGAAATGTTTTTTCGTACATGTCAAATCATATCGGATGAACTGTCCTGATCGGCTCTCGAAAGCTCTGTACTAACGATCCGATTATCAAACGATTCGAAAGCGGTATTTTTCGTAAGATTTTTCTGATTGTGTGTACGGCGTTTAAAGTCTCGCCCCGGATGGCTCTAAAAGTAGAAAAAATAAAGGATCGCGCTAAACCTGTATAGTAAATGGCTGTAAACCATACATTGATGAATAAAACACATCAATTGTAAGAGTGTCCAAGTTTCAGTGTGAATAATGTGAACTCCATAAACAAGTAAGTAAATGCAGACTATCTCAAAGTTTATCCGAAAGAGGATTTTGAGTGAAAAACCTGTGAAACATGAATAATAGAATACTTCAGTGTCCAAAAAAAAAAAAAAAAATTACAAGTCTATATGTGTTTTGACTTGAATAAAAATAACATCCACCCGTGCAAAAAAGATAGTCCATCCACAAATAAACCGAATCTTCAGATGCTTGATAAAATTAGACCTGTGAATCCACCAGCACAATAGAAAGAATCACTTCTTACCAAATGTCCGTGATCCCCCGTTACAGAGGATCAGGGAAAGCCTGTAGTGTAGACACAGCCTCCAGCCTCTCCAAAGCACTCCTTCCTGCTCTTCACATCGCATCACTGGCATTCAAGCCCATGAGTGGGTGCACATAGCATGTAAAAGATATAAATGCTCCAATAGTGTAAAACCTTAGGTTTATTTGAAGACATTAAATCAAAGTATCGCATTTACAAACAATGCAACGATAAAAGCCTGATGTGCCTGCCGGCGCACGATCTGACAAACCCATCCTTCTGGAAATACAAACCGCAACACAAGGTGACGTCAACGCGTCGCTCCTCCCTGCCCGTTTAATAAGAGAATTACGTCATCCAGGGGCACGAAAGTGGCTGGGTGGCTACACTGCTCATATGTCTAATGCTGATGTCATGTGTTCTTTTCTGTTTGTAATCCTAAATGAATCTCAGTAGCAGGGAGCGTAAAAGGGAGACTTAAGATTGTGGAATTGTTGGTAGGCTTGCATTGGCTTCCTATAATTTGCTGGGGTCAAGCATAATCCATGTACCTACAGTAAGTGTTTTAAAATGGGATTGTGCCCTATGGAAATAAAAATCTTGAAAGTGATATTAAGCTCTCGGTTCAACACACTGAGCACAATAAAATTAACATTCCTTAGTAAACAACTTCTTTTTTTTTTTTTTTTTTTTTTAAATTTATTTTTTTTTTAATTCTTCACCTCGGCACTTGCAGTTTTTACAACTTTCAACCCAACTGGCTTTTGCTCTGTGCTTCTTCCCTGAACTTGCAGTGTTCAAAGGAAAGTGTGGAGAGTGGACTCTCAAGTCAGTCTTATCTTGGAGAAGGGAGGAGCAGACTAAAGCCTTGCCACTCTATGCTATGGGGCTGTGTGTTTCTGTTGATGCATACAAAGCTGGCTCCGTAGAGCTCTGCAAGAGAAAGGAGCCACCCTGAAACCAGAAACCTGGGGCAGTAAACGTGACACCAAGAATATATATATATATATATATATATATATATATATATATATATATATATATATATATATATATATATATATATATATATATATATATATATATATATATATATATATATATAATTATATTCAGAGTGATTAAATCAGCTGATGAAAGTGTTTAAAAAAAAAAAAAAATTCTGAAGGGTTAATATTTTAAGTACATTTCCCCTATCTGGCAAGAGAGGAGATATTCAGGGCCTCTGGTTTGATTTAATTTTATTTTGAAGTTGGAGAGATTCAAATGTTGCTAAGACCCCTTTCACACGGACTGTCCGATCAGGTCCGCCCGTCCGTTTTTCAGGCAGACCTGATCGAATCCTTCAGTCTCTTCTATGGACACATGTCCACTAACACCTGCTGCCATCCGATCCTGTCTGCCAAAAACATATGGATGGTAGTCCTATTCCCCATCGATCGGATAGAAACAGACAGAGGGTCTGTTTCTATTTGATTGCCCCATATAGGAGAGTGGGACTGTGTCCTTGTCCACTTTGCATAGCGCAGTGGACACGGACCGGTCGTGAGCTATGATTAGCGGAGAGATCCCCAGCTGAGCAAGCGGATTACGCTTAGTGGAGACACCCGTGTGAAAGGGGTCATTAAAGGGGTTGTAAAAACGGGTTTATTATCTCCATGCTTTAAGATAAAGTCTGCGTGCAGCATGCCCCCCCAACACTTACCTGAAGTCCCTCTAGCTCCAGGTATGTTGTAGGAATGTCTCTGCCATCTGAGATTCCGCTCCTCATTGACTGAGACAGCAGCGCAACGTTATTGGCTCCCTCTGCTGTCAGTCAGCCAATGAGAATAGAAGAGAAGTGGGGACGGGCCGCAGCTCCGTGTCTGAATGGACCTGTGACTGAGCTTGGGTTCCCCCATACCTAGCTGCTGGCTGTGGGGGCACCCAACAGGAGGGAGGGGCAAGGAGAACTGCACGCAGGAGGCAAGTATAACATGTTCGTTTTCTCTCTGTAAAATTTTTAATAAAAAAAAAAAAAAAAATGTGCAACAGTTGGGCTAACCATGGATTAGCAGTTAAAGAGGTTGTCCACATATATTGGTACTGTGGGGTGTGGACAGGCCTTAAATATTTTGGTTTGCCCTTATGGTGTGCTGGGGGGGGGGGGTCCAGATTCGGTAGAAAGGGGCAGCCCTTATTGGGCGCCATTGGAAAGGGTAATTTGAGCTGGTTTCATTGATACGTATGACTAAGTTGATTTTAGGAACTGTAAGTCTCTATAGATTATGAAAAGCCTTTTTGGTGTTGTGGCAAAAAGTGTAAAAGAAATGGCCCGCGACCTGGCAGAGAGGATTAGGTCAATTACTCTAGTGGTAGAGTCTCGGGGTTCACATTTGCATTTTATTTATACCAAATCTTTGATTGTGTGAGTTGAAAGAGGATCTTGCAGTAAAGTGCAAGGTCTGCCTTTTCAGTGTGGCCTGTTTCCTCCTCTAAAAAAAAACATTAAAGATAGTAGTTGAAAAATATACCTGTAAGAAATAGTATTATATACTGTATTTGCTTTCTTTTGCATTGCCAACACTGATGGCACTATCCTTCCGGTGAGATTACTGGGTAATGAGTACCTAAAATCTTGCAGGAGACACTTCAGTCCAGTGCAAGAGCATTTTCTCCTAGGACAGTGATGTGCAATTCGCGGACCTCCAGCTGTTGCCAAACTACAAGTCCCATCATGCCTCTGCCTCTGGGTGTCATGCTTGTTGCTGTCAGAATCTTGCTATGCCTCATGGGACTTTTAGTTCTGCAACAGCTGGACGTCCGCTAATTGCATACCCCTGTCCTAGGATTTGGGATCCTCCTCCCCGTGTCTTGCCTGAAGTTTTGTGACATAACCTTAGTCTGGTTGCGACGGGAGGAAGATCAGTGTAAGGTAGGTGTACACTTTATTTAATTTTTTTTTTTCCTCCCTTCATTGTTCACCCATTAGGCCTTGTGCACATTGCAGCTGATAAACTCACATTTTTGTGAGTTTGGGCTTTAACAGCCCCCCCCCCCCCCCCATGTTCTATGTTGTTTTTTTAACCACTTAAAGAGCGGGCCTCTTTTTCAGACTGTGTTGACAAGTTAAAAACAAGTTTTTTTTTTTTTTTTTTTTTTTTTTTTTCACTTGGAGCCCCCAAACATTATACTTATTTTTTTTTTTTTTCTAACACCCTAGAAAATAAAACATGCTGTTGACAGGCCGTTTTTAAAGCAGCATTTTCCTGCCAGCAATCTTACATCCAGAAAGACTTTTTTGAAAGTCCTGTGTGCATGGAGCCGTACGCAGCAATATTTACAAGGACATTGTTACTCCAAGTGATCGCCACTTGCTTCTGGGTCACGTGCTGAGCGGCTGGTCTGATGCATTGTGAACACAGGAAGTCGCCTGCTGGGCACAGGCAGGAATTTGTTAATGCAGACGAATAGGTGTGCGCAGCCAACTACACTAGTGTGTGTGTGTGTGTTTGTTTTTTTCCCTTGGCGAGCAGGTGCAGGAACTTAACCACGGGGAATTCAGGGGTGTGTGCAGTGTACCGCCTCCCATTAGAGCTGCACAATTAATCGTTAAAAAAATTGTGATCTCGATTCAACCACTCTGACGATCTCTATTGCAGAGTTTGCTGATTCTTTCATATAACAAGTGGAGAGACTTGTCTGCTCACTCAGCTGTCAAAAGAAAACATCTGGGCAGTCTGCCAAGTTTTTAAAATGAAACATTGTAACTAACTCTTCCTTCTTAGATCAAAGGGATACTTGCGGGAAGTTTAACCACTTAAAGTCTAAATCTTTTTATGACACTTGTTTCTTAAGGTAAAATCATAATAAAAAAAAAAAATATGTATATTAGCAGAGACCCTTGGGAATAAGATGGCAATTGCTGCAATATTTTGTCACTGTATGTACTGTATTTGCCCAGCGGTCTTTCAATCGCAATTTTTGGGGAAAAAAATACACTTCAATGAATAAAAAAAAGACAGTAAAGTTAGCCCAATTTTTTTTTTTTTTGTTTTTAATGTGAAAGAGGATGTTACGCCGCGAGAATCATGAGAGAATTATGATCTATCTTCTAAGCCAAAAAAGTGATTCTCATTTTAGCCAGAATCGTGCAGGTCTACCTCCCACCCCCACATCCTCGACTGGATTGGCATCTCAATCCTAGCACAAGTCCCCCTATTACCCACTGTAAATTCTCTTCTCCCCCCTCCTCCTAGCTGTACAAATGCCACCAAAAAAATCCTCATTGTTATTACAAATTATGTGAGCAGACTGCAGTTCCTCCTTAAATAAAGATTTGAAGGGGTCTTTCTGTAGTAGTCTCCAAGAGTACTAAGAAGCTAGTGCTTTACTCAAACTAATATGCATTTAGCAATTAACAGCTGGGAGAATGCAAAACTGTCAAATGTGTTTTGCTCAATTTTTTTTTTTTTTTTTTTTTTTTTTTTTTTTTTTTGGTTGTTCTTTCTTCTAAGTCAATAAATTATGTCATTTTTGTTAAATCTGGTCTGTGCAATTCACTAGGAAAGTGAAACCAGCAATTCCATGAACACTATGCCATCTAAGCCTCTCATTCAATTCAAAACACCTAGGTAAACCAGTTGTATTTCTTTTGTGTTTCATAATAGAATTGTATATTTTTATACCTGAAAGGCGGACAAAACCTTTGGGAATCCAATGCTAGTTTTGATTTGAAATGACAAAAGAAGTCGGGAATCGCTCGCTCTCGCTCTCTCTCGCGCTCTCTCTCTCTCTCTCTCTCTCTTCCCCCACCCCTCTCCCCCTCTCTGTTTTGTAATTATATTTCCTTTTCAATCTTCAGCACAGTAATTTCTGTAAAATGCAATATGGCCATCTGGAGGTGTTCTGTACAGAACTCCCCCCAGCTATGTGATTTCCCGCTTGTGTGATTGGCTTGCTGATTTTCCCAGAAGTCTGTCTTAAGATACAGATAGGGTTTTTTTAATCTTTGGTGAGATGCGCTTAAAGGGAAATCACATCTTAAGGGATGCAGACCCAGCAACTTTTCTCAGAGCCCTGTAGGTTCAGCACCTGATTGATAATTCTAAAACCACTCCCATACAGATTCACTTTGTACATGGACACAGACAAACTATTCCTTCAGATAAAACAAAAGGTAGGAATTTGCAGTTTGGTAGAATCCCTGCAATGGACACCCAAAGGGGAAGTGTGTGTGTGTGTGTGTGTGTGTGTGTGTGTGTGTGTGTGTGTGTGTGTGTGTGTGTGTGTGTGTGTGTGTGTGTGTGTGTTTGTTTTTTTGTTTTGTTTTTTTCCACAAAAGTGGAGTTACTTTTTAATGCAGTTCTGTACTGAGCAAGGGTATGAAAGTCTAGGTACAGTTATTTGTTTACCAAGAAGAGTTTGGTCCATTACGGCTTGTGTATGAAAAGTGCAACAGCAAGGAAATTGATAATCGGTCATTTTTTTTTTTTTTTTCTCTTCAAATCAGGACCTATAAAAATATTAAAAGCTGTTTTATATAAGTGACAACTGTCATAGAAAGAGTGTCTTCTGTTTTTTTGGTAGTTGAAGCTCATCTTTCCCCTCTAACCCATCCTGCAACTTTTTATTTATTTATTTATTTATTTATTTATTTATTTTTTTGTAACCTTGTGAAAAATATACAGGTGTATCACAAAAAAATAGACTATCATCAAAAAAGTTAATTTCAGTAATTCAATTCAAAAAGTGAAACTCTTATATTATAAAATAGGTTCATTATACACAGAGCGATTATATTTCAAGTATTTCTTTCTTTGAATTTTGATGATTATGGCTTGCAGCTAGTGAAAAACCCATAATTCAATATCTCAGAAAAAACAGAAGCGCAATAAAGGATTTTTAATACAGAAACGTTGGCTTACTGAAAAGTATGTCCATGTACAGTATAGTAGGCACACAATACTTGGTCAGGGCTCCTTTTTCATAAATGACTGCGTTTAGTGCGGCATGGCATGGAGGCGATGAGCCTCTCGCACTGCTGAGGTGTTATGGAAGCCCAGGTTGCTTTGATAGCCGCCTTCAGCTCGCTGCATTGTTGGGTCTGGTGTCATCCTTTCTCTTGACAATGCCCCACAGATTCTCCATGGGTTTAGGTCAGGCGAGTTTGCTGGTCAATCAAGCACTGTGATACCATGATGATTAAACCCAGGTATTGGTACTTTTGGCAGCTTGGGCAGGTGCCAAGTCCTGCTGGATAATGAAATCAGCATCTCCATAAAGCTGGTCAGCAGAGGGAAGCATGAAGTGCTCTAGAATTTCCTGGTAGAGGGCTGCGCTGACTTTGGACCTGATAAAACAGTAGACCAACACTAGCAGATAACATGGCTCCCCAAATCATCACTGACTATGGAAACTTCCCACTGGAACTCATGCCACTTTGATTCTGTACCTCTCCACTCTTCCTCCAGACTCTGGGACCTTGATTTTCAAATGAAATGCAAAATTTACTTTCATCCGAAAAGAGGACTTTGGAGCATTGAGCAACAGTCCAGTTTTTTTCCTTAGCCCAGGTAGGACACTTCTGACGTTGTCTCTGATTCAGGAGTGGCTTGACGCAAGGAATGTGACAGATGTAGCCCCTGTCCTGAATACGTCTGTGTGTGGTGGCTCTTGACAGCACTGACACCAGCCGTAGTCCACTCTTTGTGAATCTTCCCCCAAATTCTTGAATGGCCATTGCTTTACAATTTTCTCAGGCTGCGGTTATCCCTGTTGCTTGTGTACCCTTTTATTTATTTTTTTTTTTTTCCTTCCGCTCAGCCTTCCATTAATATGCTTGGATATAGCACTCTGTGAACAGCCAGCTTCTTTAGCAATGACCTTTTGTGACTTGCCTTTCTTTGTGGAGGGTGTCCATAACTTACTTCTTAGCAACTGTAAGTCAGCAGTCTTCCCCATGATTGTGTAACCTACTGAACCAGACTGAGAGACCATTTAAAGGCTCAGGAAACCTTTATATGTGTTTAGAGTTAATTAGTTAAGTAGAGCATGACACCATGAGTCTACAATATTTAACTGTTTACAATATTCAAATTTTCTGTGATACTGAGTGCTGGGTTTTCACTAGCTGTAAGCCATAATCGTCAAAATTTAAAAGCAAGAAATGCTTGAAATCTAACACTTTGTGTAATCTATATAATGAGTTTCGCTTTTTTAAATTAAATTTTAAACTTTTTGATATTCAAATTTTTTGAGCTGCACCTGTATATCTGCCTAGGTCTGATGTCCAGGTTCCTTGCTTGCACTGTTTCCAGTGGAATGATGATAAATAAATCTTAGCACTCTGAAGTTTTTTTTTTTCTCAGTAATACAAGGTTAATAAATGTGCCCATGACTGCTGGTTCCTGATAGTTCCTTCATGCTGACTTCACTGCTGCAGACTCCTCTTCTGGATCCTGAGAACCCTGTCTCTGGATAGCCAGTTGGATGCTTCTTTGTCACTTAGGTAGTGAGAAGGAACTTCTGACTCGCTTCCCAAACCATTATGTCCTTCATCTTACGGTCTCCAAAATGCAACAAACTGGACCTGGAGTAGATATCAACTTCTTCAGGACTAGCAATGCCTGGTGTCCAGTAACTATCCTTTGACAGTCTGCTCTCTCACTTACCCAGCCAGCCAGTCTTCAGCCCCTTACTGCCTTTTTCGGTCAACCCCCTGAAACATGTTAGTGTCCTACTGCTCAACTTAGGCCTAGACCCCGGGCGGTGTTCTGGACATTCCTTCCGGATCGGCGCAGCATCTCAAAACTGAGTACCAGACCATGTGTTCAAGAAGCTAGGCAGATGGAAGGCCGCCTGCTTCGCCAGATATATTGTGAACCCTCAAGTGGAGGTGGCCCTAGCTTTCTCCAAGCTTGCCCAATGAGCTTAGAACCAATAAAGATATACTTCTTCCTACCTACTTATTTTTTGCCCCTTTTCTTGGCTTATCTACCAGACTACCAAAAGCCACACCTCCAGCGCTATTTATGTTGTAAGTCTTGTTGTGTGTTTGTGATCCACATCTGTCTTAGTCTTAGGCCCATGACTATAAAGGGATAGATCTAGAGAGATATATCACATACACTACTCCGCATAAATGATTACATCCCTTTTGAAAAAGTATGATTTTAATCAATATCTCAATGAACACAAGAACATTTTTTGACAAAACCTGAGGTGTGTGTGTGTGTGTGTGTGTGTGTTAGAACATTTATTTAGCTCATTACATGAAAGGTCATATAAGTAAGGTTCATATAACTTAGATTACAAAATCGAAATCGTCAGTTTTACTCAAATAAGTTGATGCAAATATAAATGCACCCCACAACAAAAACCACTACATGTATTATTTTGTATGACCTCCATGATTTGTAAGGACAGCACCAAGTCTTCTAGGCATGTAATGAACAAGTTGGCGATATATTGCAACGTCTATCTTTTTCCATTCTTCAAGAATTACCTTTTTAGATCCTGGATGGAGAGTGATGCTCAACTTGTCTCTTCAGAATTCCCCATAGGTGTTCATTTGGGTTCAGATCAGGAGACATACTTGGCCACTGAATCACTTTCACCCTGTTCTTCTTCAGAAATTCAACAGTGGCCTAAGACATGTGTTTTGGATCTTTGTCATGTTGGAAAAGTGCATGACGACCAACGGCACAGAGTGATGGTAGCCTCTCCTCTTTCAATACAGAGCAGTACATCTGTGAATTCATGACACCATCAATGAAATGCAGCTCCCCCACACCAGCAGCGTTTATGCAGTCCCACAGAAGGACACTGCCACCACCATGTTTCACTGTAGGCACAATGCATTTTCCTTTGTACTCCTCACCTTTTGTGACGCCAAACAGGGTTTTTTTTTTTTTTTTTTTTTTTTTTTTTTATTTTGAAGCTATCGGTTCCAAAAACATTTTATCTTGGTCTCATCACTCCAGAGTACAGATTCCCAGTAGTCTTCTTTTTCAGCATGGACCCTTGCAAATTCCAGGTGGGATTTTTTGTGCATGGACTTTAGGACTTTTTTTTTTTTTTTCCCCCTTCAACCCTTTTTGTCAGACACTTCTGTTGAGGTGTTAACTGCTGTGGACAGCCTGGATGTGTCTGTGAGATGGTTGCAGTTCCATCTTTGTTACATTTTTCTATCGCTTTTGCTACAGTATTCTGACTGCTTTGCTGTTCTTGTAGCCTTCACCTTTCTTGTGTAAAGATATAGAGATATATAGATAGAGAGATAGATACATATAAATATTTTTTTTTTTTTTTTTTGTTCTCAGACCTTGTGACATTTCTCTTCCACGTGGTGCCATTGCTGACAGCATGAAATGGGAAGGGGTTTTCTTTTAAAGTAATGCCATTTTATAATAAACTGTCTGCCAGACACCTGTTTAATGAATAATTAGACTCGCCTGTAGTTGAATTCTTGTTAATTAGGACTTTGTCTAAAATGTTAGCTTTGCTCCTGAGACTTTCATTGGGGTATATTCATTTTTGCAACACGGTCTTGAATGAATTTGGTTAGGAAAAATCTTTTTTTTTTTTTTTTTTTTTTTAATTTTTGTGCAAATTAAGAAAAATCTTGGTTGCAATTAGAGGTGCATTGAAATTTCGGCCGACAAAACATCAGCCGAAAAGGGGAGGTCCTCCCCGAGTGCCACATGTCATTCTGGCGCGGCGAGCTCCCACTGTGTGTCAGCTGGATTTGCATCGCTGGACGCCAGCTTTAACAATGTCCCACTTCCTTGACCGGCTCTTGTGATAGACAGCACACTGATCCAGTGCAGGGAAATTGAATCAGTGTGTCATAGGAGGCGGGACATTATTACAGCGGCCGTCTGGCGATTCAAATCCAGCTCTGTGACACAGCAGGAGATTGCACTTAGGAGGCTGCATCTGATGGGCACTGATGAGGCTGCATTGATCTCTTGTAGTATGTCTGTAGTCTCTGACCATCTCCTGTATCATGTCTGCTAGCGTTGCACTGAATGGAAATTTTTTAATAATACTATTAGCAATGTGTTTAAGTAAGAGATTGTAGACATGATACAAGAGATGGTTTGACCCCTTTCACACTGGGGCGGTTTGCAGGCGGTATTGCGCTAAAAATACCGCCTGCAAACCGCCCCTAAACAGCCTCCGCTGTTTGTTCAGTGTGAAAGCCCGAGGGCTTTCACACTGAAGCGGTGCGCAGGCAGGACGGTGAAAAAAGTCCTGCAAACCGCTTTTTTGGAGCGGTGAAGGAGCGGTGTATTCACCGCTCCTTCACCGCTCCTGCCCATTGAAATCAATGGGACAGCGCGGCAATGCCGCGGCTATAGCCGCGCTGTACGAGGGATTTTAACCCTTTTTCGGCCGCCAGTGGGGGTTAAAACCACACCGCTAGCGGCCGAATACCGCTGCAAGAACGACGGTACAGCAGCGCTAAAAATAGCGCTGTTGTACCGCCGACGCCCCCACCGCCCCAGTGTGAAAGGGGCCTTAGAGACCGCAGACTGCATTTTTGGTCAGACTTCTCCTAAAACCCACCCCCTCCCCCGGCCAGCCAATGCTGGAAGAATACAAAACTGAGAAAGCTATTATACTCATATTTGGTAAAGGAATCTGAATCAGTAATTTTTGTAATGCTGCAATGATTATTATTATTTTTTTTTTTTTTTGGGCAAGTCCTATATCATCATTTTCATAGAGTGGCAGTCGTTCTATGTGCAGCTCATAAAGTATTTAAGCCGGCCATAGACTTAGTTAGAATCTTAGACGGTTCAGCAGGGACTGAGGTTCGAACCATGTATGGGCAGGCTGAATGTACCCAAGTTAATCAGTCTTCCGGTGAGGACGGCTTGTGTTGATAATGGGAATAGTTTGGCTTTACTTTACAGTTCACCCCTTACAAATCCCCCCCCCATTTTAATGTCCTTTTTAAAAATGTTCTATCAAACCATGTTAAGACAATACCCACCTTTTTTACCATGACCACCAGTCACTGTAACACCAGAACACATTTGCCGTGTTGATCTTTCTTTAGCCTACGGGAAACTATTCCTACTATGAAAAGGCTAGTCAGTTGTGGTTTGCCTTCGGCCCTAAAGTTACCATTGTTAGGGCTTCCGTTAAATCTCTTGGGGCATATTAATGTCCTCAAAAAATAATGCTTCTGCCTAAATTCTAACTATCTATTTCGGAACTGCCCGATATGGACCCAGATGTGGTTCACTGTTGGCTCATTTATCTAGAATGGTGCCCCTCCTCGTTTGGCCAAGTCCACACTTCAACTTCAAGTGCAATTGGGAAGGAACTGGCCTTACCCAATTTCCAAGTATACTACTGGGTGGCAGTATTGGTGATGAAGTACTGGAGTTTCGTGAGTTTGCGGGCTAACACGTGTGTGTTTGTGTGTGTGTGTGTGTGTGTGTGTTTGTGTGGATTGCCTACTTGGGTTCTCTGTCAGACCTACAAAACTTGGTGTATAGGGGAGCGGGGGCGTATGCTGAGGTGCTGGGTCCAACCAGGGTGATGTTACAGGTCTGGACAGATGCTAGTTGTCGGTTTTTGCGGGACGCACGCTGCTTCTCTGTTCAGCCTCTTTGGGGTAACCCTTAGCGCATTTTAAGTCGGTTCCTGACCCCCAAGTGTGGACGCTATATGGTGTCAAATTTTTGCATGATATTATACCCTCGGGCGAGCTAGTGACCTTTCCTCTGCTCTCTAGGACGTTCCGCCTGCTGGGTTGGATGTTCTTCCGATATCTTCAATTGTGCCATGCTGCCAGAGCTCCATTTCCCATTCTGCCTCTCCTCTAGTTTGATCCTATTGAACTGTTATCCCAGGACGATCTTGAGAAACCACTCTCTGCATTGTATTGGACCCTGCTTGCTACTTACTCATGCTATTACCCTTCTGCTGTGACCACCGCTGTGTGGATGTCCCCAGATCCATGACCAGCAGGCTACAGTGACAAAACTATTCCCCCTTTCCACCTCCTTGGCTGTCATCCTTGCATGGCGATTTTAAATATACCCCCTACCTCCAGCTTGTGGCCGTCTGTACTTTACAACACAGCTTTAAGTCCTTAACATATTGCTGTTTGTGGGCAATTTACATGGACTGTTCCTTTCCTTGGCTTAATAAGACCTTCTGACCGTTTTTCCATTCAGTTTGGAATACCAGCCATGGCTGTACATACGAAGTGCTTAATGTCTACTTGCCTCTAAAGGCTAGCTGTATGCTTGTCAATTTTCTGACAACCTTGTCACGAATGGTTTTATATCATGGTGTGGTGATGGTTTTGGTCTTTTTGTTTTTTGATGAATTTTTGTACCAATAAACGTTATCAATTTGATAGTTACACCACTGTGTTTACCTTTTTTTTTTTTTTTTTTTTTTTTTTTTTTTTGGAGTCCCTTGGTATACCTTACCTTAGTTGTTTTCTTCCAGTCTGCCCCTGACTCCGGGGCCCCCCACCCCATAACAGGGGCGAGCTGGGAGATCCCTTTTTTTTAACACTGTTTGTTTTTTTTTCTATTTGCTACTGACTGCCCTAAAGTTGAGAAATTGTGGGATCTATGGAAATGGGATATCCTTTCCTTGGACAGATAGGACTGTCTTGAGCAATGTCCCAAACTGGTAAGCTCCTCTAGAGTTGTTAATTTAAACTAAATGTTTAAACCTGAGCATATTTTGCCCTGGTGAGATTACAAAACATTTACCCAGATAGGAATCCTCACTATCCTTGCTGCCAGACTCAGTTGGGTACTTACTTTCCCATCTTCTGGACATGACCTAGGATTCACGCCTTCTGGTCTGACATTTTTTGAGCTTATTAACCTTGGGCTAAAGCTGTCGGTCCCTATGTTTTCGGAACTCGCCCTGTTGTGGATCCCTGATGCTCAAAGATCCCATCATAGTAAACTACTGATATCTTATTAACTTCTTCTCCATGCTATTCTGTCTCCCCTCCCACTGTCCCCCATTTTCCTTGGGGGTTACGTAGCTCTCCCACTGTTTGCTGGGTTCAGTCCCAGGAAATAGTAGTTCATTTTCTTTCTCTTTGTAATGCGGCTGGATGTTTTTTCGGGCTTTGTGTATTTATGCTTTATCTGTTGTGTACACCTATGTTATGCCATGTTAAACAGTTTTCTCTTTTCTTTTACTTTTATGTATAATGCTTTTAGTTTCTCCTTCAGAAAAGCACTTCTGATTGTTAAGGTTCCCATTGTTCTCCAGGCTCCAGTCATGTCATGTGATGTGTTTTAGGTGCAAGTCAGAAAGAATTGTGGTTGTTCTGGTGCATGCGGAGGCATTTACTCTGTGTATACCATGGCCCAGTGTGGAGCTAGGTCCATTTCTGATGTGCTTTCTCCATATATAATCGCTCCCCTTGTCATGTTTAATCAGTCCTCACTTTGTGCATCTGGTGTGTTTTTTGTTTTGTTTTGTTTTTTTTTTTCTTGACTGATTTGTCATTGGTGAGAAATATCAATTTCTACAGACTTGTGTATGTGCATATACTGTACTCACTGGCTTTTGTGGGATGGCTCTATCATGGACTGTGGAGTTACAATGCAGTCAATTCATGTAAAAAGTGCAGAGCAGTTCCCCTGCTCACAAAAAGCACCCGACAATGTTTATCAAATTGCTCCACACTTGAAGAGCTCATTTACACTTGCTTTGGCTTCAACAAGGCTTCGGACAGGCAAGCTCTCTGAACGTTATTCAAAGATCCTGTCACTAAATAAAATGGTTGGCTTACAGTCCTGTTTATACCTGCTTTTGCTTTGCTTTGGCTTCAAAAATTATACCCCATGTAGCTTCAGTGGTGCTTCAAAGTCTCCATAGAAGTCTATGGCAAAGCTTGCTTGAAGCCCCACCAAAGCCTCATTAAAGCACCAACCAAAAGTAGTTGTAAATAGGACTGTAAGCTAACCATTTTATTTAGTGACAGGGGCTTTGACTGGCATTCGGAGAGCTTTAACAAAGCCTGTCCAAAGCCGTGTTTTGAAGCAAGTGTAAACTAGCCCAAAGAAACATTGTATCTTCTTATCTGTCCTTCTTCTGTTTATTCATTTCGACCCCTTTCACACTGGCACCGCTCCGTATTAGCGGTAAAGCGCCGCATGTTTTGGTGGCGTTTTACTGGCTGCTAGCGGGGCCCTTTTAACTCCTGCTAGTGGCCAAAGAAAGACTTAAATGTGCCCAAAAAGCGCCACTGCGGAATCGCTTGGCAGGCTCTGTCAGCGGTGCCTATGCATTCCAATGGGCAGGGGCGGTGGCACCGCTCCTAAACCACCACAAACATGCTGCTTGCAGGACATTTTCTAGCGTTCTGCAAGCGCACCATTCCATCCAGTGTGAAAGCACTCAGGCTCTCACACTGGGGCTGCAGTGGAGGCATTATTCAGGTGCTTTACAGGCGCTATTTTTAGCCCTTTTGCGCCTGAAAAACCCCTCCAGTGTGAAAGCGGTCTTGGGCTCGATTCACACTAATGCGTTTTTTTTTTTATGCAATTTGCAGAAATGCAGGGAACCTTTTTAACATGGATTCCTATGGAACATGTTCACATCAATGCATTTTTGTGCTTTTGTAAAGGGTCTGACTTTTTTTCCCGCAAAATGCAGCAGTTTGCATGTAATAGACTTCAATGTACCCGCATCCACGCAAGTACCGCGGTTTGGTGTTGTGTGTTTTTTTTTTTTTTTTTTTTTTTTTTTTTTTTTTTTTTTTTAGCTGTACATTTACTGGTTGCTAAGGTTGAATGTAAAAAAAAAAAAAAAATCATTGCCGGCTAAGGAAAAAAAAAAAAAATTGCGGGGTCCATACCAGGCCCTTGGGTCTAGTATGAATTCAGAGGGGACCCCCTCACGCTGTTGGGGTTTTTGTTTGTTTGTTTTTTTTCTTTTCATTCTGTGGGGAAGCCCGCTGATGACAATTCATTCTAGTTAAACTTTTATTAACTTTTTGTTTTGCTTTGTTAATTAATATTTTTACACCTTTTTAACAGATTTACATGTTTCACATTGAAAAAAGCGCGAAATGAAGAATTTATTTATTATTTTTTTTATTTCATTTGTAAAATAACTGCTTTGTACCATTGCGGACAGCTGAAGCATAAAAAAGTTGCTGTAGGTATTGGTGACTACTTTAACCACTTGCCGACCGGCTCACGCCGATATATACATCGGCAAAGTGGCTCGGGTGCGCAAAACTATGTTCTCATACGACGCTGTGTCATCCACGGCTAGCGCACACGCAGCCGGTGGCTGATTCCTGTCATGTTCTAGTGAGCCCCCCCCCCCATAGTTAGAACATGCTGAAGTAACACAGTTAACCCCTTGATCACCCCCTAGTGTTTAACCCCTTTCCTGCCAGTGACATTTACACAGTAATCAGTGCAATTTTATAGCAGTGATCACTGTATAAATGCCAATGGTCCCAAAATAGTGTCAGAAGTGTCCGATCTGTCCGCCGCAATCACGATAAGAATCGCAGATCGCCGCCATTACTAATAAAAAAAAAATAAAATAAAAATGCCATAAATCCTTTATTTTGTAGACGTGGTAACTTTTACGCAAATCAATCAATATACGCTTATTGCGTTTTGTGTGTGTGTGTGTGTGTGTGTGTGTGTGTGTGTGTGTGTGTTTTATTTATTTATTTTTTTATAATATGTAGAAGAATACATATTTACCAAAACTGTGGAGGAATTTATTTATTTTTATATATTTTTGGGGGATATTTATTATAGCAAAAAGTTAAAAAAAAAAAAAAAAAAAAGCAGTAATTTTTTGCTTTTTTTTGTTTTATAGCGCAAAAAATAACCACAGAGGTGATCAAATGCCACCAAAAAGCTCTATTTGTGGGTAGAAAAGGACGTCAATTTTGTTAGGGGACAACATCGCACGACCGTGCAGTTGTCAATTAAAGCGTTGCATTGCCATACCGCAAAAAAGTGCTTGGTCAGGAAGTGGGTAAATCCTTCCGTGGCTGAAGTGGTTTAAAAAAAAATATGATTTGATGGTGGTGTTGGGGTATGTATGTATGTATTTGATTGAAGCAAAGAGTATTCTGTCTTATTTTATTGCCATCTTGTTTGATAACCTAATGTTCAGGGGTTGCGAATCTTTAAAATAAAATCATGAGAATCGTGATCTTTTTTTCTAAGCAAAAAAATTGTGATTCTTATTTTATCCAGAATCGTGCAGCTCTAGTTTGTATGTATGTGTAAAGGGAAGGACTCCAATGAATGAGTCACTAGAGTTTGCATTAAAGACCTTTTTATAGTTGTGTGCAACAATATAGTTTGATATAGTTGCATACCTCCAATGCTGACAAAATGTCAGCACCCCAGAGCTGGCACAGTATTTGCTTGCTCAGCTCCTACACTCTTTTTTTTTTTTTTTTTTTTTTTTTTTTTTTTTTTAAATCTGTAAAGCAGAACATATGTAGTGATAAGCTATATATAGAGTGGTGACCTATACCAGGCAGCAAGTGAGGTTGGCCATTATTTCCTATGTTGTCTTCCTACGCATGCACGCTTTGTTAAAGCCCCACCTCCAGGCACCAGAAAAATGTGTAATACTTGCCCTATTCCTCATTTAGGTTTCCTTCATGCTGTGCAACTGGTCCCCTGAAGCCTCTTCTCTAAGACTCTCTGGATGGCAGATGCACTGTGACGTCATCTGGTACAATGCTAGTCCTTCATTGTATGTGAGGATGGCAAGGGCCCAGCCACAATCCAGAGCGTCAGGGAGAAGGAGAGTGCGGAATCAGGTCTTAATTACAGCTTCTTTCTCTTCCCTAAGACTTAAATGTTTGTTATCTTTTTATACAATTTTTTTTTTTTTGGGTACAGTTCTGCACCATATAGGCCCATGTTACCAAGTGCTTTCTAAACCTAGTTAGCAGGTCTGACCTGCATATGCAAATAGTGATTGCACCACATGTGAGGTATTGCCGCAAACATCAAAGTGCGTACAATAATTATAAGTTCAGTGCCATAGTGCATGTTTAACTCTAAACTGGTAACCTTGCAAAGTTTTTTCCAACTTTTACTAGGATAATTGAATAGAGGGCTTGACCAATTTGCTTTGAATCTAAAAGCCAGCTGAAAGTTAGGAGCCAGTTTGTGTTCTGCGATTATGTAATATGTGTATCGCAATCGCCATTTTCATGTATCAGGATTTTATGTGCTTGGGTGTAAATTTTTTAATGATTTTAGAAGAAAAAAAAAAACCGCACTGCATTACTTTCTTTGCTGGCCGGGGGGGGGGGGGGCCCAGTCAACAGAGACCCGGAAGTGACGTCATATATACATGGCTATTAGAGCAGATGTGTATCCCTTCTCCTCCCTCCCCTCAACCCTGGGGCCCCCGCTATGCCGGTCCCGGGCCTGCAGATGGGCAGACGGAGCCCAGGGATACATAGTGAGGGCGAGGCACTTTACCCACATGTGTGTCTAAGCAATGCTTTCACCTGAGAAGTGAAGCGGGGCTAAATGTAGAAGAAAAAAATCTACCTGCCTGGCACCCAGAGCTGCATGTCCCGGGTGATTAAAAATTGTGCATCCCTGCAAAAGTGAATGGGCTGACAAAAGCGCAGGCGCCAGGAAACATTTCTAGTCGCCATGGCAGCCTGGCGATTTGTCGAGCCCTGATTTTAAATGTACGGTAGTTTGTTGCTTTTTCACAGGCATGCGAAACTTAATCTTTTAACATTTGGCATCTACTTACTTGGTGCAACATCTTTTATCTTATATATTTTACCAAAAAATTGGGTATTGTGTTTTTGTGCACTAAAGTGCATTTTTGTATATATTTTATTTTTTTCCTGAAAATTTCCATTTGATAAATGGCTGCAAAACATTGTGAGACATAAAATTGCAATAGCTACCGTTTTATTCTTCAGGGCCTCTAATTTCTGAAAATATATAATGTTTTTGGGGGTTCTAAGAAATTTTCTAGCAAAAAAAAAAATGTGTTTTTTTTTTTTTTTTTTTTTTTTACATGTATGTGGAAAAAAATGTCAAAACTGGCCCGGATACAAAGTGGTTAAGCTGTATTTAATCCCAAAACTAAAAATGTATTCTATTGCATTTTACCAGTCATTAGCTGTGGTGGCTGCATCACTTTTTTTTATTTTGGCGTGTCCCCCTCTTGGGTTTTTTTTTTTTTTTTTTTTAACCTGGTGATGTGACCAGTAATGCACCTCCCTGATTAGTAAGACACCACTCCTGGAGGACTGAGTGCTGGGGACAGAATAAACGGAACCGTTGTCAGTCTGGGGGGAGGGGTTAGTGTTAAATATATTGACAGATTTAGAACCACTAAGAGATTGAAGCCAAACTCCGGCTCACATTTTATAATCGGTTACAGCAAACCGTATTTCCCTTTTTTGGGATAAAAGTTTTGCATGAATATATAACACCTGATCAATTTAATCACCCCAGCCAGTGTTAAATGGCTTGACTCATCCATGTAAACTAATACATTCTGCTGGAGAGCTGAAAAAGCTGTGATTTGAAAAACATACCGGTACTTGCTGGCTAGTTCGCCAAATTACAAAAGAGCCTAAAAAAAAAAAAAAAAAAAAAAAGAAAATGCAGCCATCACATCTAAGAGTTGGTAAGCTGTAATATGTTTGCTTTTGGGTTTAATACTGCTTTAAAAGAAGAGTTGATTGCTATGCCTACCTAGGAGTAATCTGTAGAGCAGTGGTCTCCAAACTGCTGCCCGGGGGCTAGATGCAGCCCCTTGCTTGCTATTATCTGGCCCTTGGGGCACTAGTTCATATACTGATACCAATGGTGGGCCCCATTTCGTCCCAGTGACCCCAACAGTGGGGCATTTTCTACTCTCAGTAGCCACAGTCCAGCCCCACAAGTTTGGGGACCCCTATAAATTTTGTGTGTATTTGTTTCCTCCAGGCAAACTAATTTGTATACAGCTACAATACATTTACCTTGTGCTTTCTAGACATGCTGGTTTTGTAAACCCGTATTTATTTATTTATTTTTACTTTTTAATTTGCAGACCACAGCAGCATGGTAGGAGAGAATAAACAAAGTCTAGCTATTTTGTTTATATTAGCTTGTTACTGTTACCTTCCCATCATTTTATCGTCTTCATTCACTTTTCAGAATGTAGTAATAGGACAGAAAACCTATGATGTAAGTGTGCCATAATGTGCACAGCAATACAATCTGCTTTAAAGGCGCTGCACACCACATACAGTTTTTTTTTTTTTTTTTTTTTTATTATACACAGTTCCCCCATTTTCTGAGGCTAAAATGTAATTGGACAAATGAATATAATAACAAAATATTAAATAAACATTTTATTTGAGAATCCTTAAGGTTAAGGCTTAACCATTTGCCTACTAGGCCCTTAAACCCCCCTCCTGCCCAGACCAATTTTCAGCTTTCTGTGCTCTCACATTTTGAATGACAATTAGTCATGTAATACTGTACCCAAATGAATTTTTTGTCTTTTTTTTTTTTTTTTTTTTTATTTTCATACAAATAGAGCTTTCTTTTGGTGGTATTTGATCACCTCCTGGGTTTTTATAAATGAAAAAAGACAGAAAATGTTGAAAAAAAACCCCACAAATTTTTCCTAGTTTCTGTGATTAAAATTTTGCAAATTATTTTTCCTTCATAAATTTTGGCCACAATTTATACTGCTACATATCTTTGGTAAAAATAACCCAAATTAGTGGATATTATTTGGTCTGTGTGAAAGTTAGAGAGTCTACAAGCTCACATGGCATGTGTATACCACAAATGATGCCCCAAAATACATTCTGCTACTCCTTCTAAGTATGGCGATACCATGTGTGGGACTTTTTCACTGCCTAATCACATAGAGAGGCCCAACATGCAGGGAGCACCATCAGGTGTTTTAGGAGCATAAATTACACATCTAACTTGTTGACTACCTATTACACTTTTGAATGCCCTGGAGCACCAGGACAATGACACTGATGTGGCACTGACAGATGGCACAACTGATGACACGTGACACTGATGTTGCACTGATAAAAGATGGCACTAATGCATGGCACTGGGGACAGGTGGCACTAATGGGTACTGTGGGCACTGTGTTTTATTTAGTGTTCACTCACGCAGCAGCAAAGAAGCTCTCCCTCCTCGCACACGGTCTGCGTGAGCAGGGAGAGCCGGCAATGGGAGATCTTGTGTGTTTACATTTGAGATCATCTCTCATTGGACACGCCGATTTGAGTGCTAAATGGCCGCTGTGATTGGCCATTTAGCATGATCTGGGGTTGGCTGTGTCCAAGGGACACAGCCAACACAGATTTTCCCAGATGTGCGCCGGGAACAAGTAAACAGGAGGACGCCCTCCCGGCAATTAAGCGCAACGCTGTAGCTGTCTTTCGGCTATTTCGCGGGCGCGGAGTGGTTATTGTACACAGGACATTACTTTTTACAACCTCTCCTGAACAATTTAACTTGACCGATTAGTAACTCAAGTTTACAACGTCCGTTTTCCCACGTTTACATGCTGCGTTTGCGTTTAGAAGTGTTTCAAGTGCGCTTGGCACTTGAAATGTCTCTAAACTCAGCTTCTGAACTTATTTTTATTTTTTTTTTTGCATTCCAAAAAAGCCTCTAAACTCAACTGCCTAGAAATGACTGTAAACGACCCTGTGTACAGATAACATAGAGGAGAGTTCAGAAGCAGTTGAAAAAAAAAATGCACAACTGCTCCTTAACGTTAGTTTTTAGCAGCAACAGTATACATGAGGCCTTACTGGCAATGACTGCTTGACGTCTGGAATCCGTGGACATTACTAAAGACTGGGTTTCCTCCTTTCTGGAGCTTTGTCAAGCTCTAACTGCAGCTGTCTTCACTTCTTTGTGGGTCTTTCTGCCTTTTAGTTTTGCCTTCAGCAAGTGAAATACATTCTCAATTGGGTGGAGACCAGGTGATTGATTCGGCCATTGCAGAATATTCCACTTCTTTTCCTTCAAAAGCTCCTGGGTTGCTTTTGCAGTGTTTTGGATCATTGTCCATCTGTACTGTGAAGCGCCGTCAATCAACTTTGCTGCATTTGGCTGATTCTGGGCTGACATTATATCTCTAAACACTGCAGAATTCATCCAGCTGCTTCTGTCACATCAATAAACACCAATGGCCCAGTGCCACTGGAATCTATGCATGCCCATGCCATCATACTGCCTCCACCATGTTTTACAGAGGACCTTGTGTGCTTTGGATCATGAGCTGTTCCAAGCCTTCTCTACACCTCCTTTCTTCTTTTTTTTTTTTTTTTTTTTTTTTCTTCCCTCCTTGTTACTCTGGTACAGATTAATCTTAGTTTCATCCGTCCAAAGAATACTTTTTTCAGAACTGGTCTGGCTTTTTTTAGATGATTTTTTTTTGGCAAAGTCTAAACTTGCTTTTCTATTCTTCAGGCTTATGGTTTGCAGCCTGTGGTGAACCCTCTGTATTTGCTCTTGTGAAGTCTTCTCTTGATTGTAGATTTTGATCATGATTTGCCCACCTCCCTGGAGAGTGTCCTTCACTTGTCCAGATGTTGTGAATGGGTTTTTATTTACCGTAGAGAGGATCCTGTGATCGTTCACCACTGTTGTCTTCCATGGACATCCAGGCCTTTTTATGTTGAGTTCACCAGTGCGTTCTTCTTTCCTCAGAATTTACCAAACTGTTCATTTGGCCCTGCTAATGTTGCTGCTATCTCTCTGATGGATTTGTTTCATTTTTGAAGCCTTACAATGGCCTATTTGACTTGCATGGACAGCTCCTTTGAATGCATGATGTAGGTTCACAGCAATATATTCCAAATGCAAATACCACACTTAGACCCCATACACACTATTAGATTTTCTGCAGATTTTTGTCTTCAGATTTACCCAAACCATATAATATGAGGTCAGACTTTAAGAGTTTCAATTTGTATGCAATCAGGCAGGCACTTGCACTACTTATATTGGCATGGGGTGGGGTCACCCTGTGACGTCATCTGGAGGCCCGGCTCTTATGAAGTTACCGCCCGGGGCGTGATGGGCAATGATGTCATAAAGGGTGGTCCTCCGGTGAACCCGCCCCATGCCAATATAAGTAGTGGCACACCGCGCACCCAGCATTAGAGCGGGAGAGATTGAGTCAACATCGGGAGAAGACCGGGCAAAAGAGCGAGAAGACAGCAGGAGGAGACCTGGCAGAAGACAGTGGACAGAAGAACAACCGGAGAGAGAGCGGAGAAGAGCCGGAAAGGGGAGAAGTTGGAAGAGACAGAGCTGCTTAATTGATTACTTTAAAAACCTGTGTACCGTTTTTTTATTTTTGACTTTTTTTTTTTTGGGTAGGGGTCCAATGTACCCCATACTCATTCATAGGGTGGGGGGCCGGGGCCTGGAAGCACATGTCGCATGATGTGTGAAAATCAATATTTCCCTATGAGAGCCGTCTTAACTGGTCCGACACAAGTTGGTCCGACTTTGAAAATGCTCCCTGCCCTACTTTGGTCCGACTTTTTGGTCCTAATTCAGCCCATTGAATATCATTGAAGTTGGATCAAAGTAGGATCCTTGTCCTAACCATTCGACTTGTGACATCTGACATGGTGAATACAGCAGCAGTAAAAGGAATTTGTCACACTTGGATTGTTTTGATTGGTTAAAGGACAAGTCGGACTATCAGAAAGTTGGATCAAAGCAGTATCCTGTTCATTCAAGTCAGATGGATATAGGACTGATGTCACAGAGCAAAGTAGGATGACAGTCGTATCAGTGAACCCAGCCCCAATGTCGGAGCGCTTGTCGTACAAGTGTGAACCAAGGCTAATTGATGAAGAAATAACGAAGGTGTAGGCCACTCCTGGCCATGAAACTGCTTTTGATTCAATTTAGCGCTGCAACTAACGATTATTTTCATAATAGATTAGTTGGCCGATTTTATTGTTTTGATTGGTTAATAACCTTTAAAAAAAAAGTGTGGTGTATAATTTAGTTAATATGTAAAGTTTAAAAAAAGCAATTTATTCCTAGAATATCTCTATAGGCAGGGGTAAATGTATATAACCAACTATATAATTAGGGAGTAAAATCTTCCACTCTGAGAATAACAGACAGAAGAGATGTACTGTATTAGAGGTTGAATCTGGTAAATATCATCAGACTCAGATCAAATTTTTTTATTTAAAGAAAAAAAAAGTTAGACTGTGTTGCAGATTTTCAAACAGAACTGTAATATTATATGCTGGCCATACAAAAACAATGTCTTCCTTCAAAAAAAAAAAAAAAAAAAAAAAGTCATTTTAAGAACATTCGTTCGATTTTTCTAATCGTTAGTGGGGTCAAATATACGTTTGTTTTCAACCACAGTGACGGAAAAATTTAGAAATAATAGAAAACTTCTTTGTCAGGAATTTCCAGACAGTGTATGTGGTTTTTGTTCAGAAATTACATTCATTTTAAAACGTAATGTTAAAAGCAAGTGAAAATTTAAAACATTCTTTCATTCAGCGAACAAAGATTTTTCGCATGAATATTCTCGTCTGAAAATTGATTTGTGTGGCCAGCATAAGGCTCGGTACACACCTATGCAGTTTGCTTGTGATCAGTTTATGCAGTGCTTTTTGCTGTGCATGTTGATTTTTGCGCACGTGATTTTGCTGCGATTTTTGCATTTTTGCTTTATTTATTTTTTGGCCAACTTGTTGTTAGGCAGATTAAAAAACACAAATTGCTACAAAAACACACTACGTGCTTTTCTGCAGCTTCTGCATTGAAGTATATTGAACCAAAAAAGCACAGTTTTGCGTTTGAAAAATGTCCTTGACCCTTTCCAAATACGCAGCAGCTGAAAAAAGCATAGATGTGAACGTTAAATTAATTGTAGTGCGTTTCTGCAAAAAGAACCAAAAAACACATAGGCGGGAACCAGGCCTAAGAAATTTAGCAACATAATGGAGTTAAAAAAAAAAAAAAAAAAAAAAAAAAAAAATTAGCCTGTCATAGTACAAAAAAGAGCAAATAATTGCTACTGTAAGCCTCGGTTCACACTGGGACGACTTGTCAGGCGACCTAGTCGCCTGACCAGTAGTGTCCCATTCTGTGCAATGGAACCGTTCTAATCGGAGCGACGCAAGTCGCTCCGACTTAGAAAAAGGTTCCTGTACGACTTTGGGGGCGACTTGCATTGACGTCTATACAGAAGTCATTTCGCAAGTCGTTGCTGAGTCGTCTCCTGGGTCGCCTGAGGCAGTCGCGCTGTAAGTCGTGCTGCCTCAGTGTGAACCGACCCTTTAGGGGTTAGGTTTTTTTTTTTTTTTTTTTTTTTTTTTACTGCGCAACAGTGAAAGTAATATTTACAGTAGCGATTTGCTCTTTTTGTACTATAAAGGGCTAATTTTATTTTTATTTTTTAACCCCATTATGTTACTGGCCGATTTTAATCGATTAGTTGTCGATTAATCGATTAGTTGTTTCGGCCCTAATTCAATTGGGGGATGGCTATTCTTAAGAGCTGTAATTCCTAAAGCCTTCCTCCAGTGTAGATGTACATACCCTTAAATTAAACGAGAGTGCGCACCTTCAGCCTATAGCCATTATATAACTCATTATATAACTATAGCTTGAATATGTATTGGTAAATACTTGAAAAAAACTAAAATTGTGCCTGTGTCCAATGATATATGGACCTAACTGTAGATCAACCACATCTGCTGGTAAAGCCGGCCATACATGGATCAAATTTCGATCCATGTGTAGGCAGCCTAATTGTGCCCAAGTTGATCTATTGATCAACTTGGGTACAACCACCCTGTTGGATTTTTCTTCATTCGTTTGCTGTCAGCGGCTAATAATTGTACTCTGCTGGCCGGGAATGCCCCCCGCTGGCAGAATACAATTGCGCTTTGGGATTCATTACCCCGTCAACGCTAATGGTTGAATCAAGCGTGTCCTTCTTCTCTTTTTTTTTTTCTTCCCCAACCATGGTGGAAGGAAAGAAAATTGATTAACATATGCGCTACTTAAACAGAGCCTAATACGTCGTACTAGTCCTCTGACTAGCCCCATTCGGGATGAAATGCATCAGAGGGGAGTGGCCAATATACGTGGACTGTAGCTGAAGCATCTGTTGGCGTCCCAGCAGATGTGGCTGATCTATGTGCTGTGCGCCCCCTAATTTTCCTGTTATCGTTGTTCCATGGAGTGAGGCTTGCTCCTAGAGAGGTTTGCACTCACTGTGGGAGAAGAACTGATGGAAGGACGAATGGGAGGCATTTGAGCCACCACTATTTTATATATGTGGTGGCAAATTTCAGTTAGTTTGTTTATTTTTTCCGGAAATAGCAGATATATTTGCAGCATCTCCCAGATTCAGAAACAAAAAGATAGGATACAACAATAATATTAGCACACTATAGGAAAGTTATTCCGTCTGGACATCTCCTTTTAGTAAGAGCAGGTAACCCGAACGGTTTACAAAAACTGTTTCTGCCCGATTGAGTCTGAATCCACCGTACAGTTTTAGAAGTATGTTACGCTGCAATTAATACAAAGGGTCATGTGCACCAACCACTAGTTGAGTGTTTAATGTATGCTATGGCTTTAGTTGATTCTGTTCTGTCTTTGTTTGATAAATCTCTGACTACAAATAAAAGTGAATGCTTACACTACAATGTTCTAAACCAGATAGACTGGTAATTCATGAGGGCTGCATGCAAAATGGTAGTTTTGATGGTACTGTCTAGATATTTAAAGTTTGTTTTAGCAACATTTTTTTTAAAATGTATATTTGGTGCATCTCTGCAACATCTACACTATTTATTTATTTTTTTATATCCCTTTTTAAAGTGGTTCTAAAGTCAGAAGTTTGTATACCTCTTTTTTCTTTTTTTTTAATGCGTTCTATGTATAAGGTAAAACCTTCTGCAAGCACCCCCTCCTTAGGACTTACCTGAGCCCGATCTTGATTCTATGATATACTCCAGCACGGGCTGTCTCTCCCCTCATTGATTCAGACACAGCAGCGGGAGCCATTCACTCCTGCTGCTGTCAATGATGGCCAGTAAGAATGAGCTCCGGCGTGTTTGCACAGCCCACGTGCAGAGCCCGCCAGGAAGTCGGCGCTGCGCTAATCACAGGCAGTGAGACATTGTCCCGGTGTGCGGCTGCGACAGATCAGGAAATGTCTCACCGCCTGTGATCAGCGCAGTGCCGACTTCCTGGCGGGCTCTGCACGTGGGCTGTGCGAATATGCTGGAGCTCATCCTTAATGGCCAGTGAGAAGAAGGGAGCGTAAGGGGTGTGGCCGAGCCTTGCTCTCTGTGTGTCTTATGGAGACACACAGCTAGCTTGGGAGCCGTCATGCACCAGTATCCCCATTGCCAGCCATTGCTATGGGGGCACTTGGCAAGAGGGAGGGGTCTGGTGCATCGGCGCAGGACCCAAGGGCAGCAAGATTGGGTCTGCTGTGTGCAAAAAAACTCTTTACAATCCACTTTAAAAATGATGCAAGTATAGAACAAGATATGTTGCTCTACCAATGAGCTCCTAACCTCTTTTTTGCACTAAGAACTTCAGATTTTCACTGACAGCTGGCACCAGCACAAGGGACACTTCAGTTTAAGGCCTTGTGCACACGGGCATAAAAAAATGCTGCTTTTTACAGGCGTACAGCATATTTTATGCTTCAAACACGTTGACCTATGTGGCCATGTGCATCATATGTTTAGATCCGTATTTTAAAGCGAAGCTTCACCCAAAAGGGGAAGCTCCGCTTGACTGCTCCCCCCCCCCCCCCCCCCTTTGGTGTCTAATGAGAGTGCAGTGTGATTCACGCATGTGCAGTAGGTAAACCGTCTGAAGCCACAAGGCTTCAGCACTCCATATATGCAGAACTCCATGTAAGATAAAGATAAATCAGAAAAGTAGTACACTGAGCAAAGTAACGCAAAGCAAGTGTGTAAAGTTAAGCATCCCCTGTCAAGAATTATACTACCGTCCCATCTACAATGTCCATTCAGAACAGCTGCAAGTTCAGATTGGTGCTTCTCTGCTGCAGGGGAAAGTCCCCAATTTAGTTTGATAAACATTTTAAAGTTTATTTAAGCAGTTCAACCTTTTATACTTATGCACAATATTCATGTTCCATTCATCATTTTTTAGTGGTATTGAGATGAATCAGAAAATGATGTCTGAGTGATTCAGGGCATTGTGTGGGTAATATGTGGTGAAAGAAGTGCTAATGTGTAAGGAAAATGTCTTGCATGTTTTTCTTTTTATATGTACATGTGTACATTGCTCACAGATTGCCCTTTGTTTTTCAGATGGATCTCTAGTGCATTCACAATGCCAGGATTGCATGCTGCTGGAGAGCAGATCAGGACATCTTAACCCACCTGGAAGAGGACGTGGTATAAACCTTAGATGTCCTGAGTGTCTTGTTTCCATTATTGAAGGCAATCTACTTTGGTTCTTCTCTTGACAATCTTCAGATTTTGAAGGAATGTTGGCTCTGTAAACTAGAAAATATATATATATATATATATAACTATATTCAGTGTTCCGGTCGTCTTTTCTTACTGCCTCCTGTCATAAAAAACAACCAACATGTCTACCTCCTCGCTGCGTCGACAGATGAAAAATATAGTCCACAATTATTCTGAAGCAGAAATCAAAGTAAGGGAAGCTACATCAAATGATCCATGGGGTCCATCCAGCTCTCTCATGTCTGAGATTGCAGATCTCACCTACAACGTTGTGGCATTCTCTGAAATTATGAGCATGATATGGAAGCGACTTAATGACCACGGGAAAAACTGGAGACATGTATATAAAGTAAGGATATGTTTTCATTTTCTGTTTTAATGTAAGGCCTCATGCACACCTGGCATAAAAATGCTGCTTATACAGGCGTTTTTGGTGGGGGTTTTTTTTTTTTTTTTTTAGCCTATAGAAGCAACACTGTTAGTCTATGGTCATGCACATTTGGGCATTTACAGGCATTTTTGTAGAGGAGTGTTTTACAGGCTAAAAAAAAAACACAAGTGCATTTTTTTCGAGAGGAGCTTTGAGGCAGAAATAACACTTGTCATGCCTAAACGCGGCATTTTAGGCATGTCAGACATTTTTAAGTATACATTTTTTTTTTTTTTTCCCCAGTGTTTTGGGGAAAAAACGTTTAAAAAGCAAAGGTTTGTTAACCTGCCTAAACACATGTACAGTACCCTCCATAGGCACGTTTTTAATGCTGCTTTTTTTTTTTTTTTCTGCAGTTCTGGCATTTTCTTCTGCCGCCTGGTGTTCATGGATCCTTAACCACTTGCCGACGGCTACAGCACGGTTGTACCGCTCTCGAAAGGCATTTATTGATGTCCTCCCAGACATCAATCCTTGTCCTTCAGACCCAGCTGATCACATATCGAGATAAAGGGCAAATCACGCACACCTGGCATAAAAATGCTGCTTATACAGGCGTTTTTGGTGGGGTTTTGTTTTTTTTTTTTTTTTTTTTTTTTTTTTTTTTTTTTAGCCTATAGAAGCAACACTGTGCCAGTTATTGGCATTTCCTTTCCTCAGCACTGTCACTGTTTGAGAAGAGGAAAGCCGATATCCGGCTAGCCTGTGACAGCACACGTTTACACTGGTAATAGGGGCACTGATCATCAGTGCCCTGATTATCAGTGCAGCCTCATCAGCACCCATCAGTGAAGAAGAAAAATTCCTTATTTGCAAAATTTTATAACTAACAACGAAAGTGTTTTTGAAGGAAAAAAAAAAAAAAATTTAATGAGTACAGTGTTGAATGAAAGCAAAATTGTCTGTCATTCAAAGTGTGACCGCGCTGAAAGCTGAAAAGTGGCCTGGGCAGGAAGGGGGTGCCCAATAGGCAAGTGGTAAAGTACATCTTAAAATATCAAAATAAAACTGATTAAAATGGCAATGCCACTCAAATATGGTAAGCAGGGATCACTGAAATGTGTACATTAATGCTTCTGTGCTGACTCTCATCTGGAGCTTGTGGCCTGAAACTTTTATTATTGTTTAAATACCCCGTAGACTTTAATTACACTAATTAGACCTTCCAATATGTTCCTTTTTGTTTCCTGCTTTAAATAAATAAGTGCAGCGCTAAGGTTGCAAAAAAGCAAATTTGCATAAATTATATAAATGTGACTTAAACATAAATATATCAAATAAACAGAGATTCATACATGGTGAAATGTGAATCAACCAAAGAAAGTGAAATTTCTGAAAAAATACAGGTGTGGTGAAAAATGTGCTAGTATGGTGACTTTACCATAAATCAGGTGAGAGAAATTAGGGTGTTAATATTAAACATTTACTCTCTGCTGGTTGGCTCGGGATGGCATGTGATCGGCCCCTCTGTGTATACGGCGAGGCTTGGTTACTATGCTATTATATTTATCTCACAGAGTCACATGGAGGTTACTATACCAAGCCTCGTTTTCATGATGAGGCTTGGTTTCCCATATTAAATGGACACCAGCTAACCAAGCCTCGTTTTCATAGCGAGGCTTGTCTGGCCTGTTTGATAGCCATTACACAATTCCAAGTCTCGTTTTCATAATGAGGCTTGGTCACATTGTATGACAGATATCACTAAACCAAGCCTCATTTTCATTACAAGGAAGTGTTGGTTCGACATAAGGACATTTTGTAAGGGCTGTGCACTGTACTTTATCCGCCTTTTATTTTATTTTATGTTATGTACACCATATACTATGGAGACCTGCACATAATGTTGACCTGGAATATCTAGGTATCCATTTCCTTCCGGGATCGCGACACAGGAACCGGAAGTGATGTTATGTGGAGCCATTTCCGGCGTTTAGCAGGTTCTGGGGTCATTTTTACTTTATAAGCGATGCTGTTTCAGGGGGTCCACACCCCAGATGATGACCGTGGAGTCGAAACGCGTCGGGTGGACCTCCTGTTTGCATCGCTCTTTGTTATGCACATGCTTTTTTCTACTCTTCCAAATGTGAGTGTTTTATTCTATTTTTAATAAATTGCCTTTTTTATACGGTATCACGCTATGTTAGCCCATCTTTTCATTGCATGATATATCCCTCCTGGCATTTACCTTCCACCCTCTTCACGATGATTGGAGCCTTCAAGTTACTATTCAGTGACAGTCCAAGGTCGATTGATTGATACAGATCTAGGACCAGTTGTTTCCAACAGATGTGTTCAACCTAATAAGCTCTGCAGACTTGGGTGGTGTAAGCCCTGCCAAGTCAATAAGATCTGTGGTACTGCACATCTAATTGGAGTTTTTTGGACTTTACATATCACCATTTTCATTTTTTGGACTTTGTTCATTGTGCAGTTGTTATACTAGCACATTATTATACTAGCACATTTTTCAGAAATTATTCTAATTTTTTCTGAGTTTGGACTCACATTCATTATGTGTTTGTTTGATGTACTTCTGTTTTAATAACACCCTAATTTCTATTTCTCACCTGATTTATGGTAAAGTCGCCATACTAGCACATTTTTTACCATACCTGTATTTTTTCAGAAATTTCACTTTTTCTTTGGTTGATTCACATTTCACCATGTATGAATCTCTGTTTTTTTGATATATTTATGTTTAAGTCACATTTATATAATTTATGCAAATTTGCTTTTTTGCAACCTTAGCGCTGCACTTATTTATTTACAGTTTTTGCTTTTTGTCTACAAGCTGTGCTGGGTGCTAGGTTGCAGGTTGACAGCGCAGTATTCCTTTAACTTTATTTTTTGTTTCCTGTTTTGCCTATCAATTTCTCCAATGCATCTTTTGAAATGGTTTAAAGGACTGATTTACTAAAATAAAAGCTCCCCAGCCCCCTTACCTTTTTTAAGCTGCGTTTTGGAGCATGTCTGTGCGTGTGCTTTATGCAAGTAGTGGCACATACCTGCACACAGATGCATCTTGTATTGTTATCTGTTTTGGCTTTGCGCAGCAACTGTAGGTCTTGGAAGTTTTTACTGAAGGTCTGGACACACATGCACTCTTTGGCCCCTGCTGCCCATATGCATGAGCCCTTTCATACTTGTTTAAGTGACAATTCCATCCACTTTCCCCAGGTTTAATTCCAGTTATTGCTTTTTCAATTACAGGCTATGACGCTAATGGAATACTTAATAAAGACGGGTTCTGAACGGGTTGCACAGCAGTGTAAGGAAAACATATATGCCATTCAGACCCTGAAAGATTTCCAATATGTGGATAGAGATGGGAAGGATCAAGGCGTTAATGTTCGAGAGAAGGCCAAGCAGTTAGTGGCTTTGTTAAAGGATGATGAAAGGCTAAAGGAAGAAAGAGCACATGCCTTGAAGACCAAGGAGAAGCTAGCACAAACCTCGACATGTACGTATGATGGCAGGAGCCTTGTACTATACAAGCACTTTGCATAAATTACTTATGAGATTTGTATGACTGCTTTGTTCTTGGTGGCAAAATGCAGTGGTTGCTGTTCCTAACCCCACTCTGAAAATTCTAGTTGCCTGGCAAAATCTGTCTTTCTAAATCTGTCCACTAAAGATGAGCTCAGGCGTGTTCGCAAACGGCATGTGCAGAGCCCGCCAGGAAGTCGGCACTGTGGAGTGCGAATCGCAAGCAATGAGACATTTCCGATCTCTGCAGCCGGGCATTGGCACAGTGTCCTACCGCTTGTGATTAGCGTTCCGCAGTGCTGACTTCCTGGCGGGCTCTGCACGTACCGTTTGCGAACACGCCTGAGCTTAACCTTACTGGCCACAGATGGTCTGAATCTCAGCTGGGTTAGCAGGAACTGGCTGAGATTCCAAAAATGTATGGACAGGCTGAATGTACCCAAGTTGATCGATTTGAACTTTGTATATTGCCAGCTTTAGTCGTGGCTCATAGTCCATAAAACAGTTGATAAAAAAGCCCTTATACTTTCCCTTTAAAGCGGAGTTCCGCTTAATTTATTTATTTTTTTTAAGTCAGCAGCTACAAATACTGCAGCTGCTGACTTTTAATAATCGGACAATTACTTGTCCCAGGGTCCAGCGATGCAGTGGAACTAAGCCCCGCTCGTCTCCCCCTCCTCTCTGTGGCGCCGGCATTGTCATTGTGGGCGCCCGGCTGTGGCTTCACAGCCGGGCACCCACTGCGCATTTGGTGCGCTGTGACTGGCCAGGCAATCATCTGGGACCTGTGATGTTCTGGGAGGAAGTGGGAGCTGGAACCCTCTAAAAAGAGGGTCCCCCCCCCCCCCCCAAAAAAAATGACATGCCAAATGTGGCATGTCAGGGGGTCACGTTCCCTTTAAAGCGGAAGTTCCATTTTTGGGTTGAACTCCGCTTTTAAGTCTAAACACCATATCAAAGTTCATTGATTGGTATCAATATACACATTATCCTGGGCCTTTTTAGATCAGAATTCCACCAGTGATCTTGTACCTGGAGTGTGGTTCAATTTTCTCTGTTTTCAGGCCTTGTGGAGTACAAGCCAATAAAGTATCACTTATTTTCAGCTGGAGTTTTCTGATATTACCCCAGTCAAACTTGCCTACCACCAGTTGTATTTTAATAAGTGGACCTTATTCTAATCTTTTTATTGTGGATTTTTAAAGTTTTTATATTCTGGATAATTTGCATGTTCAGGATTTTAATTCAAAAGCAATTAATTTCAAAGTCTTCATTGGAGGCATCTACTATAGGAGGTCAGGAGCATTAACGGCAGTTTCCCCCACTCTGCCTGGATTCATAAGAGTTGGTAACATTGTAATCCATTTACTAGCTGGCTTCATATGCCACGTTGGGTCCTGTGTTTGTGAGCTTCGGACTAAGGATTCCAACTGGACTTCACAGTTGAAAAAAGATGTTTTTATTCTTTTTTTTTTCTGTCTTTATATATTGCTGTACTGTGGTGGTGTGTTTTTTTGTGGTGTTTTGTTTTTACAAGCAGTTTTTTTCAGTCACACCCCCCCCCCCCCTGCCAGTTACCCCCCTAACAAGCCATTTGTTTGCCTGCCGGGTGCATTCATTCAGGCTTGATCCTGAGCTGCAGTGTGTGTGTGTTTGTGTGTGTGTGTGTGTGTCTCTATTGACAAACACAGTGGGGCTCGGCTCTGAACCCCCTCTCTCTTGTCACTGGATTGGATTGATAGCAGCAGACAATGGCTCCAACTCCTCTCACAGAGTCCAGTGAGGAGGGAGAGCGAGCACAGCACTGGGTCAAGATAAGGCTCAGGTAAGTATTTGGGGTGGGGAAGAACTGTACCTAAAAGGGTTTTTACCTTAATGCAGAGAATGCTTTTAGGATAACAAACTGTTAGCCCTAGGGTAAGTCAGTTGGAGCTTAAAGTGGTTGTAAAGGCTGTTGACATTTCTGGTGGCTCCACAGAACATCGCAGGAGCAAGGAAAGGTGAATGTGCTGCTGCAGTGAGACCCTTTGCTATTGCCCTGCATTGGAAAAGAAGAGGGCCACTTAAATTTTTTTTTTTTTTTTTTTGTAGCATATAGTGTAACAAGCGCGCATCATAAATCAGTGTATACTATATGATATAGGTGATCCTAATAGTTCTCACTCCTATTAGTATAATTATAACCACACACTGAAAAGTATTCTAATGTGACAACAAACTCATGTGAAAAATTGCTAAAAAGCATGTGACAAAAATTACTTTAAAGTAAACTTCTAACTCGTGTTAGTATAATAAAATATGACCACACACTGCAAAGTATTCTAATGTGAAACAAACTTATGTGAAAAATCATGAGAAAAAATTATTACTAAAGTCCTTTAAATAATTCACCATGTTTCAAAAGAACTCTTTGTGAGTATAAGTGCCGGTTCACACTGCTGCGCTGCGAATTTGTTCCGTTTTTTTTGTCCTGTGTGAGGTACTATTTTTACCGCGATTTTAACGTGAATTTCAGGAGTTGGACATAGCTGCGATTGATGTTCTAGCCAATGGAATCATAATGGAAAAAAAAGGGTGTTAACTTTCTGTGTATTTCCTGGTTTTTGTGGAGAGTAGTGTGGTGGAATTCGCACATATCTGAACCAACAATGCGATTCCAGAACGATTTACATTGATGTCTATGGAGGCTAAATTCAAAACGCAACGCTGTAAACTCGCACAAGACCCTTTTTTTTATCGCATCGCATTCATAGAGGAATCGCAACGCATGTATGTGAACGACGGTCATAGAAAACAATGACTTTAGGGATGACATGCGAATTTAGAATGTTTTTGACGCATCAAATTCGCCATGAACTCGCATCAGTGTGAACCAGCACTTAATATCGTGCTACTAGCCACAATGTTGCTTAAGGGATTTCAATCCGCAACAATGTAGCAACCACTCTACATATCCAATTCGTGCTACAAAAAAAAAGATTTAAATTTATGTGTGGAGGTGGGGGAGGTGGTTCAGACAAGGGTTGTAACCCTTCTCTTTCCAATGCGGAGCTTAAAAAACAAAAAAAAAAACAAAAAAAAACCACACACATAAAGCATACAATAAATTTAGTCATGGGTAGGATAGTAGAGCCAGAGGTATAGGCAACTGAAATATGCGGTTTTCACAGGAGAGAACCTCTGATTGTGCTTTTTTTATTCTTTTTTTTTATTACATGTGTGTTAATATCACATGAATGTTTTGTGGTTCAGCCCACCCTGTGTGTATATGTGTGTGTGCATGCGTGCGTGCGTGCGTGCATACATACATATTTTTTTTTTTTTTTTTTGCAACTGGGTCTGATTTATCAAAAACAAGTGAATACATGGTGAGGTTGATTTACTAAGGGCAAATATATTGTGCACTTCAATCCTAGGTTCACTACTATGCGTTTTTCCAGCACGTTTTGCCTTTTTTGATGGGTTTTTGCATGCAGTTTTCATGCATCCCCCCCCCCCCCCCCTTTTAAAAAACTGAATAGCTGGATGTTATGAAGCAGGCTAGGAAGCTGGCCGCCACGTCCTTAACCGATAAGTCATCAGCTGGGGGGGGGGGGGGCAAAAGTATGGGGAAAAGGCCCTTGTCCCCATCAATATATCTTCCCCCTCCCATGTTGAGGGCATGTGATGTGGTATGGTTCAGGAAGGGGAGGTGCGCTAGCTTGTCCCTCTTCTTCTTTCTTCTTCTTTCTTCTTTTTATTTATTTTTTACCTGTCAGCGGCATGCTCAGATAAGAGTCTGGCATGGATTTGGTGGTGGTGGGGGGCGGGGGGACATGAGGTCCACCTCAAAATCCATACCAGGCTCCTCCCCTTGAGTGCCCCCACGGAGAGCCACTTTCCGTGCGGGTGTGCTCGAGTCCTGCTGCTGCTGCGTCCATTGACACAGACAGCAGGACTCTGCCCCGCTGCCTCGTCACTGGATTTAATTGATTGGCTCCTGCTGCTATTAATCTATCCAATGAGTACCCAACACAGCGGCTGGAGCTGCTGTGCTCGTCCCCGTTGCTGGAACGATCGGGTTCAGGTAAGTAAAAGGGGGGGCTCTGGGTGGTTGCTGCTCTACAGAAGGTTTTTCACCTCAATGCAAAGAATGTATTAAGGTGAAAAACCTTGAGGGTTTACAACCCCTTTTAGATGTGAACGTGTACCATAGGAATCCATGTTAAATGTACTGTAGTTCATTTCTGCAAACTGAAAAACACACCAAAGAAACGCATAGGTGTGAACCTAGTGTAAGTGCATTTGCTGTAGATCTGAGGGGAAGCTCTGCTGGTTTCTATCATCTAATCCTGTACAAACAAAAATTACTGTTTTTAATTTTTGTTTTCCCCAGTCATCTTCCAGGACGGCTTACAGAGGTAGGCTCCTCCCACCTAGCACAGGAAACACATGATCCACATCATAAAAGACAGACCACAGGCAGTAGCCCCTCAGTATTTGTTTCCTCCGGCCAGACAGGAACTCTGAAGAAATTTTGTTATTTTTCTCTGGCCTTTGTGTTAGGTGGCAGGGGCCGCCCGGCTACAGCATCCCAGAACAGGGGCAGTGAACCTGGGGAGGCAGGTAACTCAGACTTTCTTACTCCCTGAAAAGGGAGTCTTGAATTCTTACTCCAGGGGACCTCCTCTCTTCACAGGAGTATGGTCAGCAGCATGCCTGTAGATTCAGGTACACTGGCAGTGTGGGATTTGGACTCAGGTGAGTCTTCCAGGGGACAGTGCGGACTTGTGGTCTCCTGATGCTTGGCATTTGGTCAAGCACCACATGTTGCTGGCTGAAATCTTGATATTTACTGATTAATATGGATGGATCACGGCCGCTGGCTTCCCCAAATCTTTTGAAGGGAGTACTGCATGGCTGGAGCAGAGACATCCAGAGTTGCGCACGTCTGTAGAAGCAGGTGAACTATGTTGGTAAGCCAGGACAGCATGCAGCCTGCGATGCTGCAGGTCCCCCTGAATGGTCAGCTATAGCAGTCAAGAAGCCCCAATGGGTCATGTTTTCAGGATTTCCCTCAGACGAAACGGCCGTGGTAATTAAGGTAGTGAAACTGATCAAATCGCCTGTACAAATCAATGTAAATCCTGAAAATATGACCTGTTGGGGCGCCTTGAGGACTGGAGTTGAGAAACACTGAGCTATGGGGTGGTTTTGTGAGTATTCCCTGGTGCTATCAACTGATACCAGGGAGGGAAGCGCGATCAGGGAAGCAGTAGGCGGACCTCAAACTTCCCAGGAGCATTACAGCAGACTTCATCTGATTTGCAAAGCTACACCATTCTGGTTCCACCATGACACCTGTTTTAATTTTGGTAAATGGCCACATGGTTATCCTTCAGAGGATGTCCTCTCTTTCCTACTGGTTTCTGTGAATGTTTGCATGCCTCCTACAAACACGGGATGAATGTGCTTTGTGTTCCTGTCCGCCATTTAATGTGGTCATTTGGAGGCAGAGGCCCTAACACCTTCAATCTGCAGAGCTGGGGCTGGCAATCTCCGAGATCAGCAGAAGCTGCAACCCGTTGACTCCTTCCTACTCCATGTTTACCAACAATTAAACACTTTGCTTTCAGCAATTAAACCACAGCTAGTGGGGTCTGCTGTGGTTTAATCTGGACCTTTTTTTACTGGGATTTAGGCAATAGCCCACCCCTAGGCTGAACTAGAAACATAAATTATGGACCCTGCAACATTCAATTGACAGGCTCCTGGGCATAACCTCCCATGCAAGGATTGCATGGGCAATCCCGTGTTTAATGATTGCTGCTTAATACCTGCAGGTGTTGGCCTTATGATTTGCTCCTATTGCACACTTTAGGGCTTATCTAAATGTATCAGAAGCTTTCATTTATCACTAGATTTGGACATGTTATAAGCTGGGAGGCTTTGTCTCCCACCTTAGTGTGGGCTATATAAAGTTAAGTGTACAGCATTCTCTGTTAACATACATTGTTTTAAATATGTAGTTTAACCACTTCAGCCCCGGAAGATTTGGCTGCTCAATGATCAGGCCATTTTTTGCGATATGACACTGAATCGCTTTAACTGAAAATTGCGCTGTACCCAAACAAAATTGACGTCCTCTTTTCCCCACAAATAGAGCTTTCTTTTGGTGGTATTTGATCACCTCTGCGGTTTTTATTTTTTGCGCTATAAACAAAAGAAAAGTGACAATTTTGAAAAAAACACTCTCTTACTTTTTTGCTATAATAAATATCCCACAATTTTTTTTTTTTTTTTTTTTTTTTTTTTTTTTTCAAAAAAACATTTTTCTCCAAGCGTCTTCCAGGACAGCCCATGAGACCTTGGGCTCCTCCTACCAGGACAGGAAACACGTCACCCCCACCAGATAAAAGGGCGGTCCTCCAGGCCCATGTCAGTTATTTGTGTTTCCTCCGTATGGGGGGGAACATGTTCATGGAACCTGCTCCCATAGGCCTTATAAGCAGGGGCTTTGTATGGCTTTTTTCTGGGGCATATCACTTACCTCTTCCTCTGCCAGAAGCAGCACACCGCTGGGGAGGTTGGCTGTGTTGCTGTTCTCTGTCCTCAGTGCCTGGAGAGGGCCAGGACCGGGGTGAGGTCGTGCCCCTAGCACAGTGCATTGCACTCTAGCTCAGCTGAGCTTCGGTTGTCCTTCCCTGCCGACAGCCTGGCTGATCTGAGCAAGGAATGGAGGAAGCCGCAGCGTTCGAGGGGGCGGAGCTATTGCGCTCCAAGTTGGCCCACAGGAAGTGCCTGGAGAGGGTTACTTCCGGGGCATATGACATCATCGGGCGCCGGAGACGAGGTTACAGTCTTCATAAACGGCGCGAACAGAGAACGCTGGCTGCTGGTGTTTCTTGGTGTTAAGCAGCCAGGCTGTGGATGACCAAGAGGGGCAGAATGGATCCTCCTGCAGTACCTGCACAGGCAGCGGATGCAGTTCCCAACACCAGCACCTCACAGGTAAGCCTGGGGTGTTCTGTCACCACCTTACTATCCCTGTGAGTGTTCCCTCCCCCTCCCCCCTCTGTAGTAGTGGGTGTAAGGGGACACATTTCCTCCCTCCTGCACGTGGTGTTAAGGAGTGATTGTGTGGCTTTAATTACATTGTGGGTCATTTATTTTGTCTTGCAGACCAAGACTCAGGACAAGGCCCAAGCGCAGCCACTTAAAAGGAAATGTGCGGTTTGCGCAAACAAATTGAGCTCCTCATGGAGCAAAGCAGTTTGTCGCCCCTGTATAGAAGGCCTAGTAAAGGATGACCCGGTTGCCTCTTGCCAGAAGATGCTTACTTCTGTTAGGGATGAGCTTGCGTCCACCTTCAGTTCCTTTAGAACGCTTATTGACAAGCTCCAGACTGCAGCAGAGAGTCCGTCTTCACTGAAGGCGTCAGTAAGCACTCCGCAGGCAGAGAGTGAAGACTCTGAGGCTGAGGTCAGATCTACCCGTTCTTCTCTGGAAGAATCAGGGTCAGATACAGAGCCCAGAGATAGAGAATCCATTCGAGGCTCAAGATTTAAGTTATCTGTTGAGAATGTAGATGGCTTATTAAAGGCTATCTATACTACCTTTTGAGTTAAAAGAGGAAGAGGTTCAGTTATCCAAACATGATCTTATGTATAAAGGATTACATAAGAGAAAATCAAGAGTGTTTCCAGTTCATAGTTCTTTGGTTGATACTATTAAACTGGAGTAGGATAATCCTGAGAGAAAACCATTCTTCTCTAGTAACCTAAAAAGGAGGTTTCCTTTTGATGAGGACACTGCGCAGCCATGGAATAAGAATCCCAAGTTAGACGCACCTCTTTCAAAAGTTTCTAAAAACTCGGACCTGGCGTTTGATGATATGGGTACGCTTAAGGATCCGATGGACAAGAGGGGGGATATCCTTCTCCACAGAGCCTGGGACTCAGCAGTTGGAAACCTGAAACCAGCTTTGGCTTCCACTTGTGTGGCCAGAAATCTGGAGGTTTGGTTGACTCAGATTCAGTCACATCTGTCAGCAGGTACCTCCAGAGAGCAAATTTTAAAGTCTTTTCCTCTCCTATTTCAGGCAGTGGGTTTTTTGGCAGATTCTTCCGCTGAGTCGGTAAGAATGTCAGCCAGGACTTCGGCTCTAGTGAACTCGGCCAGGAGAAGCCTTTGGCTTAAGACCTGGTCAGGGGACTCGGCCTCCAAGTTGCGCCTTTGTGGCCTTCCTTTAACTGGCGATCATTTATTTGGCCCAGGTCTACAGGAGGCACTGGAACGCACGGCTGATAAGAAAAAGGCGTTTCCAGAGAGAAAGAGAGTTCAGACAGCCAGAAAAATTTTTTTTCGTGGCCAAAACAGGCAACAGAGTCCTAGAGAAAAGGACAGCAGGCCGAAAAAGCATTGGACTGGGCACAAAGGCAGGGGCAAAGGGGGAGTGCTATTTAACCCTCCTCAACAGCCCGCCAAGCCGCAGTGACTTGTGTTCCCCGGTGGGAGGGAGATTGAGGGCCTTCATCCCACAGTGGGCAGCAGTCACTCTGAGCCCCTTCGTCCTGGACCTAGTGACCAACGGGTACAGGCTGGAGTTTGTTCACCAACCACCAGAACGTTTGTTGGTCACATTTCCTCCACAAGATCGGGAGAAAGCGAGGGCTCTGGGTCTCCAGATCGGAGACTTATTAGATCAAAAAGTCCTGATTCCTGTTCCTCGATCGGAGCGGGGCAAGGGATTCTATTCCCATGTATTTGTGGTCAGAAAGCCGGCAGGAAAGTTTCGACTTATCCTGAATCTCCGGACCTTAAACAAGTCCATCAGATACAAGCATTTCCGTATGGAGACGGTTTTTACAATCAAAAACCTACTATACCCAAACTGCTTTATGGCCACGTTGGACTTAAGGGATGCTTATCTTCACATCCCTATCCATCCAGCCTTCCAAAAGTTTTTGAGATTGGCAGTGAAGACGGGTATGGGGACCCGACATTTTAAATTTCAGGCCCTCCCCTTCGGTCTTTCCTCAGCCCCACGCATCTTTACGAAGGTGTTGGGGGAAGTGCTGGCTCCTCTAAGATTAAAGGCAATAACGGTTATCCCTTACTTAGACGACCTCCTGATAGTGGCAAAATCATACCAAAGGCTGTTGGAAGATCTCCAGGCTGTACAGGACTTCTTACAGTCCCTAGGCTGGCTAATAAACAAAGAAAAATCGTCCTTGATTCCGGCCCAGAAAGTAACTTATCTGGGTTACGATTTTTGCTCCGTGAACCAAAGAGTTTTTCTTCCTCAGGAGAAGATTACCAAAGTGTTCCAGACTATGTCAACATTGCAGACCAACCAGTCGGTCTCTCTGAGACAGGTGTCGAGGGCAGTGGGTCTTATGACCTCATGTTTTCCCTCAGTACCATGGGCGAGACTCCGTCAGCGTCCGTTACAAAGGTTTCTTTTAAGAAACTGGGACGGGGACGTAAGGTCCCTGGAGTCAAGGATCTGGCTTCCCGACAGGATAAAAAGAAGCCTGTGGTGGTGGAGAGCTGGTCAGCACCTAGCAGGAGGTCTCCCATGGTCCTTTCCCATTTCCCGAAGGATTACCACGGATGAGAGTTCCTGGGGATGGGGGGCCCACCTCAGCAATGCAGTAGCGCAAGGAGAGTGGTCCCCAGAGGAGGCAAGGGCCTCATCCAATCAAAGAGAGCTGCTTGCAGTCCAGAGAGCCCTCCAGTCTTTTCAGATGGAGGTCAGGGGTCACAACCTCCAAATCCTGTCAGACAATATAGCGACAGTCGCGTATATCAACAAGCAGGGAGGCACGAGAAGCCGGAGGCTTCAGTCCATTGCCCAGGAGATCCTTTCATGGGCAGAGGGGAATCTAGCCTCCATTTCTGCTGTACACCTGAAGGGGAAAAACAATTGCCTGGCAGATTATCTCAGCCGTCACAGGATAGACCGAGACAACTGGTCTCTTCATCCCGAAGTCTTTGCAGATCTCACCAAGAGATGGGGTTATCCGGTAGCGGATTTGTTCGCAAACCGAAACAACCGCAAGACGGAGATATTCTTTTCCATGAACCCGGCAGACCAAGCCTTTGGGATCGATGCTCTGGCAAACCCGTGGCCTCCGGGCCTATGTTATGCCTTTCCGCCAATCAGGCTGATTCCAGAAGTCCTCCGGAAGTTTCGGCTGGAAGAGACAGATCTGATTCTAATTGCCCCGTTTTGGCCCAAGATGCCATGGTTTTCCCTGCTACAGTCTCTGGTTTCAGAGCCTCCGTGGAGTCTTCCGAAAAGGGAAGACCTATTATTGCAGGGTCCAGTATCACACCCTCAGGTGGTTTCCTTAAACTTGACGGCCTGGTATCTGAAGAAAAGATACTGAGCGCCCAAGGGTTCTCTGACAAAGTAGTCAGGACTCTCGTGAATTGCAGGAAGCCAGTTACTAGAGCCATATATTCCAAAGTTTGGGAAAGGTTTAACTCATGGTTATCTGAAAATGATAGATTAGCTCATGATATTCCGTCTATTTTGGAATTTTTCCAAGAGGGTGTCGACAAAGGTCTTTCTGTTAGTACCTTAAAGGTACAGGCGGCAGCTATTAGTGTGTTCCTCCAGTTTTCTCTCCTGGAAAATCCCACTATAGCCAGATTTTTCAAATCTATCTCTAGGGCCAGACCAGTAGTGGTGAGAAGTTGTCCAATGTGGGATCTGTCCCTAGTACTTCAAACTCTGGTAGAATTTCCGTTTGAACCTCTGGAAAGTATGTCAGTTAAGTTACTTACATTAAAAACTGTGTTCCTTATAGCTGTTACCTCAGCTCGTAGGGTAAGTGAGTTGCAGGCCCTATCAGTTAGGGAGCCCTTCCTCACGATTTTTGAGGATCGAGTTGTGTTACGAACCGATCCAGGTTTTTTGCCCAAGGTGGCAAGTACATTCCACCGATCTCAGAACATTGTATTGCCAACTTTTTGTAGTTCGCCACAGGGCGACTTAGAAAGAAAATTTAGTTTCCTAGATGTAAGAAGGATTCTCTTGGTCTATCTTGAGGTCACGAAGACCTTTAGGAAAACTGATGCCTTGTTTGTCCTCTTTTCTGGAGTTCACAAGGGGAATAGTGCATCTAAAGCCACATTGGCTAGATGGATAAAGCAAGCCATCTTGGAAGCTTACAAAATTAGGGAGGTCCCTACACCTTTTTTTACTGCGCACTCAACTAGAGCCTTGTCTACGTCTTGGGCTGAGAGGGCTGGTGCCTCACCGGAACAAATTTGCAGGGCTGCCACTTGGTCCAGTTACTCGACCTTCATTAAACATTATCGCCTGGATCTCCTATTAGCTCAGGAGCAGGCGTTTGGTCGTAAGGTCCTTCAGGCAGTTGTCCCTCCCTAGACTGGTAAGTTCTGGCTCATCGTCTCATGGGCTGTCCTGGAAGACGCTTGGAGAAAAGCTGAGTTAGACTTACCGGTAACTCCTTTTCTGAGAGTCTTCCAGGACTGCCGGATTCCCACCCGGTATTGTCTGAAGTTATGTGTATTATGCATATGTTTTGCAGGGTCCTACGGTTCTTGAGAATACTGACATGGGCCTGGAGGACCGCCCTTTTATCTGGTGGGGGTGACGTGTTTCCTGTCCTGGTAGGAGGAGCCCAAGGTCTCATGGGCTGTCCTGGAAGACTCTCAGAAAAGGAGTTACCGGTAAGTCTAACTCAGCTTTTTCCCCAGTTTAGGCCGATATGTATTCTTCTACGTATTGTTGGTAAATATATCGCAATAAGCGTATATTGATTGGTTTGCACAAAAGTTATAGCGTCTACAAAATAGGGGATAGATTTGGGGGCTTTTAATTTTTTTTTTTTTTTTTTTTATTGTTTTTTACTGGTAATGGTAGCAATCTACAATTTTTATCGGGACTGCACTATTACGGCGGACACATTGGACACTTTTGGCACATTTTTAGGACCATTGACAATTATACAGCGATCAGTGCTATAAAAACTGTATAAATGTCACTGGCAGAGGAGGGGTTAACTGTGTTCACTAGGTGTGTTCTAACTGTGTGGAAGGATGGGACTGACTAAGGGAGAAGAGAGATCGGTGTCCATACTTGGTATGAACACACAATCTCTCTCCTCACCCCTGAAAGAACCGGGATTTGTGTGTTTACAGAGATCCATAGTTGAACTACATTCAGAGGAAACCATGTTGGTATTGTAGTGTGTTTCTGCAAAATTGAAAACATGCTAAAAAATGCATAGGTGTGAACCAGGCCTTAAAGGGGTTGTAAAGGTAAAAATTTTTTCACCTTAATGCATTCTATGCATTAAGGTGAAAAAACTTTTTACAGTACCGCCGCCCCCAGCCCCCCCCGTTTTACTTACCTGACGCCTCGAATCTTTGCTGCTCGTCCTCGTCAGCTTCATTGCAGCTCAGCCTGGTCGCTGATTGGCTGCAGTGGATGGATTGAAAGCAGCGCAGCCATTGGCTCGCGCTGCTGTCAATCACATCCGATGACGCAGCGCGCCGGGGGGCGGGGCTGAGTGATACAGCGAGCGGCTATAGCCGCCGGCTGTATCACGGGAGCGCGCCCGCAAGCACTCACCACCGTGCGAGGGAGCTCGCATGAAGGTGGTAAATGCTTGCGGGGAGGAGCTGAAACAGCCGCCGAGGGACCCCAGAAGACCAGGTTCGGGGCCACTCTGTGCAGAACGAGCTGCACAGTGAAGGTAAGTATAACATGTTTGTTATTTTAAAAAAAAAAAAAAAAATAACTTTACAACCCCTTTAAAGTTGGGAGTTAGTGGCAACATCTCCACCTTTCCTTTCACTTGGGGCTCATGAATCTCCCCTATTGTATGACATTGTACTTACCTTCTAGGGGACCCAGTGAGCATGGAGTAAAAACCAACTGTTTTTATTGTAGACGGTGATCAATAATGAGTAATTGTCGTTATGCTGTGCCTCACCCTGTGAAAAGACCTTCAGCCTTTTTAATCTAATCTCAGTATATTTGTTATGCAATGAGTGGTGCATTTTTTAGCTGCATAAGAGTGAAATTCAATTATTTTATTTTACAATCGCTATTTTTTTTTTTTTTTTCTTGACTAAAAGTCTTGTAAATCCTGTGCACAAATGGTTTTTGAATTCTTTTAGCCCTCTGATAAATGGAGGTTAGAGCAGGGTACCCCATATGTCAGCAAACTTATTCAGGTTTGCACTTCCTTCAGACCTATGCTGGTAGAAAGTTTCCAAGTGTGGATATCAGCAAAAAGATTATGCTAGCTTCTTGCCTTTTGATGACCACCTAAAATAAAAATGAAAGTGATTGCAAACTATCACCTTGTAAAACAACCCATTCAGTTTAAAATAGAAATAGAAAGCATTTGTGTATACATATACAAAAACCATTAAAAATACATTTTTCACCTTTTTGTGTTTAAGTGATCACATACCCACTGTTCTCAGCTGCATAAGAGCTGGGGGAAGGAGAAGCAGCAGTACATTGGTCTTCCCAGTGAAAGGCTCTGTGTGTGTGTGTGTGTGTGTGTCAGGATAAATCTTACAGCACAAATCTGACAAATGAGACCACATTGAGTTCCCAGCATAGCTATAGAACTGACCATGGTGTGTTCTCCTGCTTAGTGTGGTCAGTTTTTAATTGGAAAGCAGAGGGACTGACTGGCAGGAGCACCAGGGATTTCACACAAAGTAAGCAATACAAAGAGAACAAGATACTTTTGATACAAGTACATGGTACAGTAAGCACATATCAGGAATATGAAATGTTGGCTTTACATGTTCTTTAGATCTCTAACTGGGGCTCGAATGACAAAAACAACCTTGAGTTTGAGGACATGTGTTCTGCCATTTTAAACTTTGTGGGGTCAAAAAAAACAAGATGACTGTGTAGATTACTGTCCTTTTACCTCCAAATATAGTGGTGTTTTGTGGGCAAAAATATTGATTGTTGTAATTTTATAGACTTGATTTTTAAACCATGAGCCCCTGGTTACAGCTGTAGGACTACAAACCTACATTCCTTTTTTATTATTTTGTCAGGTTCTACTGCCTTCAGGATAATCGGATACCTGCAAACAAAAAATTCTGTAGGCCAGCCCAGGATAACCCCTCCTTTTCTCAGAATACCCCAGGTTTTTTTTTTTTTTTTCTTTCTATTGGCCTAGGTGGATGAACATATTTTCTTCAGCTCTTCTGGGAATAGTCTAACCATTTCTTTTATACTACTTTTTTTTTTTTTTTTTTCTTAAATTCCTCCTCAGTTAAGATTCCTGGCTACATCGCTGCTTGAGCTGGTCTGTTGTTGCAGCTCTCCAGATCAGGCTTTCCTCAACCTGGCTTTGAAATGCTTCACCCAGACCTCACACTACATTATGGGCTAGCCTAGCTTTCTTGACCCCATTCTGGTATGATAGCCATAAAACGCTTTCCACGTGCAGAACTGTTGGCATTCTCTCAGTGCTTGTACCATCTCTGGTGTTCAGGCTAAGCAGCTTATTGTTTTGACCATGACCGCTTGAGTGCTTTCGTCATATACCGCTTCCTCCCAGTCTGAATATAGATATCAGATATTCCTAACCGCTGACCACCAATAACAAGGCAGTACTCGTTTGGTTGCTATACCAGAAGTGGTTTATTTGGGATCCCACACAAATATATACACCAGGATGACCAACTGTAACCAGAAACCTAATTAACATAAGCTAATTAATTATTTAACCAGACTAGGTGACTCAGATATGAGCTTTCAGGGCAGCCTTGTCTCCTAGCTCACTGACTATACAATACACATTATCATAAATATCAACACAGAACTCCTTCACACAATAGCAGCATTAATTGGCACAAACAATGGGTGAAAGACTCTTAGATGCCACACTGACTTATTTACAATAAACACATTATAGCAGACAACAGACAGGTGGCTGGAGTTGATGACAGCATCTGCTATGAGTCCCCACAGTATGAAGCAGTCACCATTTCTAATATGGCATATACAGGGTTCCCAGAGTCTGTGTGTCTTGGGGGGGACATGGACTTGAATCCAAAGTAACATTACTTCAAGGGTCCCCAGGCATACACCTCACAAACAGTATTGTTCCCTTAAAATCTAGGGCCCATAATCAGTAGGCAAGAGGCTAGCATTCAGTCCCCTCCAAAAGCCTCTGTCCCGGGTGAGACTATCACAGGGTGCCTTTGAATTTCCCGCATTTCATTGGTTTAACGCTAAAGCCTCCTACACACGATCAGATTTTCATCCGGGAATTGTGTGATGACAGACTGTTTACCTAAAATCCGACTGTTGGTACGCTCCATCAGACAATTGTTGTCCAACTTTCGGTCAACAAATGTTGGATGGCAGGCTAGTAAATTTTCGAACAATGGTCTGTCAGATTTTCATATCGTGTGTTCACAAGTCCGTCACACAAGTCCAAAGTACAAACACATGTGCTCGGAATCAATGCTCACCAAACACGACATTAGAAGAAGGTGCCCAAAGCGTGTCGCTCATGAGCTGAAATTCCACGTAGTACGTAGGGCTGGGAGATTTTCTAGAAAAAAAAAAAAATCTGCGGGGTTTTTTTTTTTTTTTTGGACACCACGCCGGTCCTGAGGAGCTGTGGGCAGGAGTTTTTAGGCGAGGTCGCGACGTCCGGCCTCGCGGACTAGGCCGAAGCCTCGCCTAAAAACTCCTGCCCGCAGCTCTTCAGGACCGGCGCAGTGAAAAAAAAAAAAATCTAAAAAAACGATTTTGCTTAAATTTTGAATCGATTTGACCTATAAACTCGATTCAAGATTTAAATTGATTTTTTTTTTTTTTTTTTGTTTTTTTTTTTTTCCCCAGCCCTAGTAGTACGTCACTACATTCGTGTTTGTTGGCCGACAGTTGTGTACGCAAGACAAGTTCCTGGCACACGCCCTTCGGACAAAAGTCTGACGCTCTGTTGGTCAACAATTGGATCGTGTGTACGAGGCTGAAGTCAGAGTTGACATCTGTTGGGTGGACTTGCGCCGTCTGCTCTCTTTCCTGCTATTTGGCATTGAGGAAATGCAAAACAAAAGGCTAAAGGAGGGGTACCTCATCCTAAACACAGTATATAGAACAAGAACATGATGGATTATCGCAGTACCACTGAGGAATAGGACCAAATATAAATTAATAAGAGTTTATTACAAAAAAATCATACATATAAACCTACTAAAAACAGAATACTGTCTAGAGGTTCAGCAATACAGGTTACAGTATATGTGAAGACAGGATGGTTGATGCGTTTCACATGATAGCTTCTTCAGAACCAACCTTAACATATAACAATAAACCTTAAAATGGAAAGATAGGAGAGATACATATATTAAAACACAGGCAGGACCAATAATATGTAAATATATAAAGTATAGATAAATAAAAAAATATTACTCAATGATATTCAAACTTACGCTTTACAGAACCCAGATAGTCAAAACTGAGGAGCAGAAATGGTATGCCCCTCATAAACCGGGGGGAGTGTATAGAGACAGGGATGCAGGACCTGGATCCGAATATTTCCCAATAAGCCTGTAGAGTTATTAAAACAGGCAATGAATTAGTAGCAAAGCAATATACATAAATACCTTCCATTGGTAAATATCAATCTATCCAAGAAAATCAATCTATCCAAAAAAAGGCCACAACAAGTTATGGCCACATTAATAGGTACACTAGACACAAAAATTGTTCAAGCCCAGTATACTTTGATCACATATCCAATGCTCACAAAGCAGTAGCGCAACAAGGAATTCTTAACAAGAAAACGTCTTGCTGGGAAAGGAAGGACCAATTGCCGAAAAAATAAAACCCCTAAATCAAACACCCCAAAATGGGAAAAGATTGATGGCAGAGAAAGGGATAGCAAGTGAGACAAAGCAAAAAGATGAGACTGCAGGTTTTACCTAGGTGGGATCTACATCTCAGTCCATACAACTCAAACCGAGGGGGAGAGAAGACTGTCTCCTAACATTGAGCTCTGCAGAATAGTCCAACCAGAGATGGTACCAAACAAGTTGTAATAGAGGGTCTGGCAAGAAGAATATCTATTGACCAGCGCCTCTAAAAAGACCATAAGGAATATATATGTATGTATGTATGTATGTGTATGTTAATTACAATTCAGGATAACATACAGTCTAGTTATCAAATCGAACCATGGTATGAAAAGATCCACCATATAGTCATAAATTCAGCACAGAAAAACAAGCAGCACCTACCATTCAGAAAGACAGCTCCACATAGTACACCGCTCACCAAACCCAGCATGAAAGGGTAACTATATAAACAATGTGGCGCCAAAATTAAGTTTGCACAGCTGTTGCAGCTAGAAGGAGGAGAGAAAAAAAAAAACCGAGGCAACCAGAGAAAGCGCGTGTGAGTCGGAATGACTTCACACTCCGGCGCATCAGCCTCATAACATAGAGCGGAGAAAACGAAACTCTGCACATGCGCGGACGGGGCGGGAATCACCGCAAATGTAGAGCCGACAACTGGAAGGGACGACTGCAGTGATACAGCGCCACTGGTGGACACAGATCATATGCAACTCAGCTGGGAAGAACCCTAACATCAAAATAAACAAAAAAATACGTAAATAAGTAATTTAAATATATAAAAGAAGAAAAGGGAGGGGGGGACCCCCAGACGCCACCACCGTCAACTCCACCACCTACCATGCCCGGTGGAGCCCCCCTAAGAATCTCAATAGGATCCAGATCTCGCATATCCACCTCTGTATACCAGTGGGCTCCTCAGATTAACCCTTTAGAAAAATATATGAAAAACGTTTGATAATATAATCACACTACAAAATGAATTAAAAAATAACATGGACCGCCACGTATGTTCAAGCAGTATCCCCAACCTTCCTTATACAGTCAGGTCCATAAATATTGGGACATCGACACAATTCTAATCTTTTTGGCTCCATACACCACCACAATGAATTTGAAATGAAACGAACAAGATGTGCTTTAACTGCAGACTTTCAGCTTTAATTTGAGGGTATTTACATCCAAATCAGGCGAACAGTGTAGGAATTACAACAGTTTGTATATGTGCCTCCCACTTTTTAAGGGACCAAAAGTAATGGGACAGATTAACAATCATCCATCAAACTTTCACTTTTTAATACGGAATGAGAAGAAATCCTGGATAGCCGCACTCTGGGATAAGGACATCTTTATTTAGGTAAAATCCAACAATACAAGCAATTGCAGAGAAGTACAGGGTGGTAGACTGCTAACACGTTTCACATCATTTGGATGCTTATTCGTAGCATAGCATCCGTATTCCCAGCTACGAATAAGCATCCAAATGATGTGAAACGCGTTTGTCTACCACCCTGTACTTCTCTGCAATTGCTTGTATTGTTTGATTTTACCTAAATAAAGATGTCCTTATCCCAGAGTGCGGCTATCCAGGATTTCTTCTCATTCCGTTGCAACCCAGCAAAGCCAGCACCTGGAACCAACTAGCGTTAGGGCGGTGTCATTCCAGACAAGAGTGTTTGTGAGCTGCATCTCTCTTTTTTCACTTTTTAATACTTTGTTGCAAATCCTTTGCAGTCAATTACAGCCTGAAGTCTGGAACGCATATACATCACCAGATGCTGGGTTTCATCCCTGGTGATGCTCTGCCAGGCCTCTACTGCAACTGTCTTCAGTTCCTGCTTGTTCTTGGGGCATTTTCCCTTCAGTTTTGTCTTCAGCAAGTGAAATGCATGCTCAATCGGATTCAGGTCAGGTGATTGACTTGGCCATTGCATAACATTCCACTTCTTTCCCTTAAACTCTTTGGTTGCTTTTGCAGTATGCTTCGGGTCATTGTCCATCTGCACTATGAAGCACCATCCAATGAGTTCTGAAGCATTTTGCTGAATATGAGCAGATAATATTGCCTGAAACACTTCAGAATTGATCTTGCTGCTTTTGTCAGCAGTCACACCATCAATAAATACAAGAGAACCAGTTATATTGGCAGCCATACATGCCCACACCATGACATTACTACCACCACCATGCTTCACTGATGAGGTGGTATGTTTTGGATCATGAGCAGTTCCTTTCCTTCTCCATACGCTACTCTTCCCATCACTCTGGTACAAGTTGATCTTGGTCTCATCTGTCCATAGGATGTTGTTCCAGAACTGTGAAAGCTTTTTTAGATGATGTTTGGCAAACTCTAATCTGGCCTTCCTGTTTTTGAGGCTCACCAATGGTTTACATCTTGTGGTGAACCCTCTGTATTCACTCTGGTGAAGTCTTCTCTTGATTGTTGACCTTGACACACATACACCTACCTCCCGGTGAGTGTTCTTGATCTGGCCAACTGTTGTTAAGGGTGTTTTCTTCACCAGGGAAAGAATTCTTCAGTAATCCACCACAGTTGTTTTCTGTGGTCTTCCGGGTCTTTTGGTGTTGCTGTGCTCACCGGTGCGTTCTTTCTTTTTAAGGATGTTCCAAACAGTTGATTTGGCCACACCTAATGTTTTTGCTATCTCTCTGATGGTTTTTTTTTTTTTTTTTTTTCAGCCTAATGATGGCTTGCTTCACTGATAGTGACAGTTCTTTTGGATCTCATATTGAGAGTTGACAGCAACAGATTCCAAATGCAAATAGCACACTTGAAATTAACTCTGGACCTTTTATCTGCTCCTTGTAAATGGTATAATGAGGGAATAACACACACCTGGCCATGGAACAGCTGAGCAGCCAATTGTCCCATTACTTTTGGTCCCTTAAAAAGTGGGAGGCACATATACAAACTGTTGTAATTCCTACACCGTTCACCTGATTTGGATGTAAATACCCTCAAATTAAAGCTGGAAGTCTGCAGTGAAAGCACATCTTGTTCGTTTCATTTCAAATCCATTGTGGTGGGGTATGGAGCCAAAAAGATTCGAATTGTGTCGATGTCCCAATATTTATGGACCTGACTATTTTTATATCCAATTTTAACCTACAGAATCATGATTCACTCTCAATAGATCTGACATCTCAAAAACGCAGCATGACAGAGGGGAGGAGAGGGAAAATAGAGGAAAGGAGGGGGGGGGGGGGGAAAGGGCAAAAGAAGACAAAAAATCCAACAAGGCAGGACAAAAACCCAAATACACCATGTTTTGGGATAGCCCTGTCTTTTTTATTTATGGTTAAAGGAATGACCTGTAGCTTAAAGACTCATTGAGACCAGGTGCTCGGGTAGCGTTCAACTTAAAAATACATTTGGCCTCACGCTGGAGCAACCGCAGATCGATATTCCCACCACGTGGGTCCTCCCTGACCCTTTCAAGGGCCGTGAAACAGACCATAGATGTATCATTCTTGTGCTGGAGTGCAACGTGTCTGCCTATGGGTGTGTATAGTAAATTTTTTCTAATGTAGTAAATGTGGTCGTATACCCGTCTCCAGAAATTCCTGGAGGTTTTCCCGATATAGAACGAACCACATTTACAAAAAAGCAATATACACGAAACCCTTTGTCTGGCAGTCAGCATGAAATCTCATATGTTAAGTCTCTCCATTGGGCAGGACGTAATATGAGCCCTCCAACATCCAACTGCAATATTCACAATCCTTGCATCTGAACATACCTGGACTCTCGTCCCCAATGTCCCTAAGATCCTGGAAGTGATTCCGAACTAGTCTGTCCTTCAAAGAGGGGCACTTGCTAAAAGTGATTTGTGGGCAGTCGCTAATATATTTGTTCAAAATGCGATCGCCTGACAGAAGGTGCCAATGTTTGTCAATTGCCCGTCTTACAACCTCATGGTTATTGGAATACGTTGTTATGATTCTAACAATCTCATTCTGTTTTTCTTGTTTCTTCTCAAACAATAATTGCCGTCTATCCTTATCGAAAGCCTTCTTAAACACCTTCTTTAGGATTGTCTTATTGTATCCACGCTCACTAAGTCTTGTTCTCAATAGATTAGATTCAATCCTGAAGGACTCTTCTGTGGAGCAATTTCACCTTAGACGCAAATATTGCGAGTAGGATAATCCGTCATGTTGTTCTTGTTCTATATGCATTGAGGAAACCTCACTACTGCTCCTGCTTTGCAAAGAGCCACATGGATTTCCAACTGCTAGTGACTTTTGTCACCTCCTGAGCTTCTGACCCCCACTGGCTACCAGTTGTCTGGGTTTTGTGAGATCTTGAGGCCTTGCCTCCTACTTTGAGCTTAGTTGCCTCACCATAACATGATCTCAACCTGTCTGTATCGAGGAACGAAGAGGACGATCTGGCCTCAACATGTGAGCCCAGGTCACATTCTCCCTAACCATTCCACAGATTAGACTCTGTGCCGCATTAGGGCACTGATGTTTGAAATCTGGAATCCTGCTACCCTGTGGATGTAGCCCAGATTTTCATAGGAGTCCTACTTAGCTCTGTTAATTGAACCCGAGTCCCCTGTCTTATTGTCGAGAGCCTTTACTGCAGTTACACAAGATTTTCTGGCTAGGTTCACCCAATTCCTCGGTGGTCCTGACTGCAGAAGCTTTAAGCTAGTTCCCAGGCCTTAACCATGAGTTGATTCCTGATCTCCCCATGGCCTTAGGAGGCCCAGACAGTGACCATCTCTGGCAGTCTTCTACCATTACCTCTGAGTCCTACAAGAGATCACTTCGACCTATATTGATGCGGTATGTAATTCTCTGCAAGTGGAGAATCGGCCTACTGTCTCCAACCTTGGATCATTCAAAGCTCCAGAGGTGTCCAAATTGTGGAGTCTCTTCCTTCCTTCTCTTCCTGCAGCACAAGGCGGCCATAGTTAATGCAGAAACGCCACTCATAGCCATGTAGGTGCTGTCCTCTGCATCAGTCTGAGTCCAAGGCTCCTTGATGACCTTCCCCCAGGAACCGTCATTGGCAACTCGGGCTTATAGGATACAATCGTGAGGCTTGGCATTCTACAACTCCGAAAGGGAGTGACCGATGGGCCTATAAAAGAATAGAGTGCATAGCTGTGTGTGTTTTGTGTGTGTGTGTGTGTGTGTGTGTGTGTGTGTGTGTGTGTGTGTGTGTGTGTGTGTGTGTGTGTGTGTGTGTGTGTGTGGTGTTTTTTTTTTTTTTTTTTTTTGTTTTTTTTTTATTTATTTTTTTTACGTATATATCCCTAAGATCAAGTCTGTTACTGTCTGCTTAATTTGTGTTTTACAGGTAAAGCGAACTTTAGTTCCCTTATGTTTTCTATTTTACTTTTATTGCACATTTCCAGCATCTTCTGCATCAACAATGAACCCAACAACAGAAGCAGAGCAGGCATGGCCTCAGAGCAGTGGCGAGGAAGAGCTGCAGCTCCAGTTAGCTCTGGCCATGAGCAAGGAAGAAGCGGAGCAGGTAAGAGCAAAGGTAAATTCACTCGGGCCCTTTAAAACTTTTATTCTACTGTGTTTATACCAATATTTTGTCCATAATAAGGTTATATTTTCAAAAGGTGTAGTTTTTTTTTTTTTTTTTTCTGTATTATGTTGATTGATCTTTAACACAGCTGTAACCATAAGTTCTGTGAACATATTGTATGTTTTGTTATATAATCCAATAAAAGGTCATTGGTTCTTACAGTATTTGAGCTTTACCGCACACCTGTGGACACTAATGCATAGCTGACATAGTATTTGTATCTTCAGTTGCAGGCTCTGTACCTCCAGCACTACTTCTGCTAGCAGTACAGTTTTGAAGTTAGACATTCTCCACTCTACAATTCATTGCTTCATGCTTGCAAATCCTAGCAGTAGGCCTGATATTTCCATGTGAGAGGCAGTGTTTATGCAAGTAGGGATTCAGAGAAATGGCATTTATATAGCTGATCTACCAGGGTTCCAAGTGGTACTGGAGAGCAGAGCCTGAAAAGATATTTGTATGCCAACCACCTATGCTGTGAGCTGTGTTCTAGTGCTATTCAGGTAATGACTGATCAGGTTCCTTTTGGGTTTGTAAGAACTGTTTTTCTTTGTGGTCACCTTATGCAACAATTTTATTAACTGTACCATGTTACTGGGATCAGCCTAGGCTTTAGGCTCCAGTGTGGGAGTGCTTGAATGTACATCCTTCATGTTGAACATGTGGGAGAATTTTTTCCAATGCTGCTTATTCGGGGGTGGGGGGAGAGAAAGGGACTGTTGTCTTTGCCAAGGGGTCATTTAAGAGAAACCTGTTATCAGAGAAATGCTAAGGCTTCCATTGCTGACCCCCCACTTGAAAATACTAGTTTTCTAGCTGATTTGATCCAGTAGTGTCAATATATTTTCACTGACCTGGATCAAGTATGGCGATAAAGACTTCTGTTTTGATTTGCTTCATACTTGTTACAGCTCTGTCACTCAAAGTACTGAAGCTATGGATTCCCGATGAAACTAATATTTTAAGGAAGAGGCCAGCAGTGGAAGTTCTTTCCCTTTCCTTTTCCCACAGACCGTGCAACAGTTAGTCAGCTAGCATTTTCAGAAGGATGTCAGGTATAAGAGCCCTGTATTTACCTCATGACTTTAAATTGTACCTGTCACATAAAAAAATTGTGGGCTGCCATTTTTGACTTTCAGAATCCAGGAGCCGTACAAACTAGAATTTCAGAGGGTCACAGACTTGGAAACAACGAACATCGGGTAAATACATTTAAGGAAAAATTATAACCCCTTATCAGTGCACGTGTTGAAGCTGCTGGATCAGCATAACAACCAAGCAAGTAGAGGAAGAGGCAGCCTCTATCATGTTTTTCTCATGACAGGTTACCTTTACAGGGGAACTATGAGGCTGAATGTGGGAATTGCCATTGATGATTTGGTATATAAGTGCAAACTTCAAGGTTTTCACCCTGGTGCTTGCCATAATTGTGTGCTTTTCGTCTTTAGGTAAGTGACTTGGGTAGTAAACCAGAATCAAGATGACAACTCTGGAGCCTGCAAGTCGGCAATGGCATCTCCCATAAATATTTCCTCATAGTTTCCCTTAAAAGTTTTAATAATTATATTTTTATTTAACATTATTTGTTGTTGGATTGACGGACATAATGCCTATGTACAACATAAAGTGGTTTTCAGGGTAAATAGAGTCTAGCCAAAACAAATCGCTAAGATTTGAGAAGATTTTACAGACCTTGGGGTACTGCTGGCTTCTTTTGAAATGTATAGAACCAACAGAAAGAAAATTTTACTTTCCTTGCCACAAGTGCTCAGCCATTTTTAGGCTTATTCCCAAATAATTCTTTGGTGCCCAAGTTGTTTCTATGAAAGTTACTTGTCTTTTCCTGGAAAATGGCCAAAAGCCTTAATTTTCCTTAACAAATGGCATGGTGCACATGTGCATTTGGGGGAGGGGCCTTGTTATTTTAAGGCCTTTCACCCCCTATCTTCTCTCCCCTCCTCCTACCTATTCTGGTCTGGGCTTTTGACCCTGCTACTTTGGCTTCCCTGTGTCAGTGAAAAGCAGCTGCAGGGGAAAGGGAGCACCAACAACGGCTGGGCCATGGGAGACTTCATAGCTCTTGGAATTCTGAACTGTTGAATGCTCCATGACACAGGGGAGTCGGAGCTGCAAGACCAGACTGGACAGAAAAAAGGTAAGTCTACAGATTTTTTTTTTTTTTTTTTTTTTCACATGGTAGGTATGAGGGGGAGGGGGGTTGTTTTGAAGACTAGTTTGGTGTTGGGCCTCCTTCCACTCCCAGCCCACTCACTCGTCATTAAAAGCAGAAGCCGACTCTGAGGTAATCTCCCTGTTCATTCTGCTCTGTCCTACTATCAGCTTGTTACTTGCAATTACATTTGCATGCTGAGCACATTCTTGGCTCCCAGTCTTGCGCCCTCTCTGGATTTAAGTGCTCCTGTATACAGTATAGGCTGCTATCAAATGCTATACAGATACTAAAACTAGAAAAAAAATGAATAAAGACCTGCATTGTTTCTCTTTTTTACATCTGCCTAAAGTTCCGCTTAAACTCTGTTCAGTCCATTCCATGGTTTCTTTTGGTTTCATCCTGTGTTCTTGCATAATACAATAATAGTCAGGACAGATCTAGGAATTCTTGCAGGTTATTCTTCCTTAACAAGTACACAGCTCTAAGAATCCAGCTTTTGTCAGTCCCACGGTGTCTGGTCAAAGTAGTGAGATTGATGGTTGATGTGTTGATGTTCAACTTGAAACTAAAGCTAGCCAAACACTTTTTTTTTTTTTTTTTTCTGCAGCTGGAAAAAAAAATCCAATATCATTCAGTGTATGGCCAGCTTTACATTTGATCCTTTTGTTGTCCTCCTTTACTCTGCTATCCCTTGTAGGTCACTCTGGAGTATCTTGGCCTCCTGTTCACGCATTTGTGTGGTGAAGAAGGTCTGATCATTGAGCGGTAGAACTTCTATTAGTTTGGATGACTTGTGAAATTGGCTAGCATTTTTACAGTTTGTGAGAGATGCTTTCAGTTTTGTGCAGTGGTGTCTATTACTCCTTGAAATTCTCAATTTGTTTCTTTTGCAGGATCCCTTTGCAGGTTTTTCTCGCCATTGCTTTTGTTAAACTTGCGTTTTTCCTGCACACTTAAAGGTTTTCTGCAGCTGATTGATGATTTACTATGCTCAAATTAAAGGTCAGATTCTTGGGCTATCCCGAGGAACCACTTCATTTTCCTGTAGATCTCCCTATCTGTAGTGATTAAAGCTGAAGGTTAAACTGCTTATATTTTGACTTTTCTGGTACTCCCTCCCCCTTCATAAACATGGTAATACTTTTATATAAAAAGGGTTTTGGTTGTGATGGGACAACCTCCAGACAGGGAATGAGGTGGGCTCTATCGGACTTGCTGAAGCTTGAAAAGCTCAGTGTGCAGAAGAATCAGAGCAATTTCAGTTGAGGAGCAGAGCCTTTTATAACTGTGCAAGACTGAAGGTATAACTGGAATTTTAGCTATAATTCCAGTTACAATAAGATGACGGTTACAGTTCCTTTTTGGACCAGAAGAAAGATCCTACATTTCCCTTCTCAGTTCATAAACTTTTGTTCTTCTACCCCTTACTTTCCTGTTACCAGCATGTACCATTTTTTGCTGAGGTTTGGTTTACCTATCTGTATTTACATTTAACCGTTGCGTTTTGTTCTTCTTTTGGTTTTTGGCCGCAGTATTCCCAGCTTCAGCCTTTCAAAATCTGCCTAGATTGTTCAAAAATTGATAGGTTAGTAGTTATTTATGGCTTGTTGTTCACTATCTCTTAGCTTACCATGTGTTGCCACCGAATTGGAAATAATACCATACAAAGTACCATGGAAGGTTGGCGTTTATTTAAAAAATTCAACCTAGGTTTTTTTCCCATAAAATTTTGAATGGCTAGTTGAACATTTTCATATAATTCTGCCATACATAATTTTACAATATTTTTTTGTTTTATATGTTGTGTCCAGTGTCTTAATTCTAGTTAGAAGATCTGAAGCTGTGGTATATATGGCAGTTTATAAAGTTTGAACTCATCTGTCCTTGTTTGCCTATTTTTCCCCTTCCCTCCATGTGTTATTTTTTTGTCGTTCTTTTCCCACCATGCTGGTGTGTCTTGTGCTTTTATTTTGTTTTTCTTTCCCAGCCCCCGCCTGTGTCCGAAGAAGAATTGCAGCTTCAGCTTGCACTTAGCTTGAGCAAAGAGGAACACGACAAGGTAGAGCTAATGCGTTTTTGTAACCAAAACCAAAATAATTCTAATAGCAAATATAACAATCAGTCCCCTGATGACAGTCTGTCCGTTGTGCTGTTGTTTTCCTCAGTACTTGAAAACACAGGATAAACGCTAAGGTTCTAATTAACCCCCACTAACCCCTGTCTGCCTTCTTTCCCTCACTGCTAGCTTTATTTGAGTTTGAGAAAAGATCATATGTTCAAGTGTTAGTCCACACCAAGGGAGGTACAGACCGCACATGCACTTATATAGATGCTTAAAGTACTGCATAAATCCTCTCCACCTCCCACAAAAACCCATAACAGATCTTTCTGCCATTTAAATTCTCTTGGCAGACTTTTTTTTTTTTTTTTAAATGCCAGATTTCAGATACAGCACCGTGGTGACCATCACTTTTTTTAAATGAGCTTCGGCTCAAAGCTGATAACGGGCAAAAAAGATACATTTTGGTCAAATATGATATTCAACCAGGTCCTAATTTTTTCTTTTTGATTTAAAACAATCTTTATGTAGGAGGTGCTGCTTGGTTTTTGATAGGTGTAATTTCTTTTTATTAAAACAATTGTCTTATCAAATCATCAATCATGTGTATGACCAATATTAGACTGTTCAGAATGTGGGCCACTCTTGGTGTTTGGGCAAGTTATTTAAAGCCTAAGTTTATTCTAAATTATTTTTTAAATATCAGCACAAGGGGAATTGCTTACAGTCAGTACATTGTGTCCCTTGTGCTGCTGGATGCTGATTTAGTTGAATCTCCTCCTCCTCCCCCCCAACCAGTGGTAATTTTTTGGTGCTGTGGAGGTTATTGGAACAGAATAACCTGTCATGTACACTCATTAGGAGTGCTGACTATGCCTGCCCTTTACACTTACCTTCTCTATTCTTAGAAGCTGTACTATAGCATCTTTGAATTAAAAACTATGAATGGAGAAGACAGAGCTTTCATTCATCCACCCATCCTCAACTCAGATTGTTTTTCATGCATAAGCAAAGCTATAGTACAATTTCTGTGTATAGAGGAGGTGGGCGGAAAAGGAAGGCATAGTCCAACCCTTTTGATGAGTGCATTTGACAGGTCTCTCTGTTCTATTAAGCCCTGCAGGAAGATTATCGATGGAAGAAAGATTTAGACTAAAGCAGCAGCCGGCAGCACAAGGGACACATCAACACATTGCAAGTAATGTCCTTTGTCCAATTTTTTTTTTGTTTTGTTTACTAAGCTTAGGTTTTTAAGGGAGTCTGTCACAATTCCATAAAATGTATATTATACAACCAGGAGTCTGTGTGCTCCTGGCCATCACACCTTTGTTGGATATACCATTCCAAACCATGGGAAATTAATATGGAGTTGCCTTTCAGGCTACAACAGCCTCCACTTTTCTGGAAAGGCTTTCCACAATATTAGAGTGTGTCTGTTGCAATTGGTGTCCATTTAGCCAAAGAAGCATAAGGTCACATACTTATGCTTGTCAAGAATTCCTGCTTCTAAATCATCATTCCAACTCATTTGAAAGGCATTCAGTAAGACAAAAGTCAGGCCTCTGTGTAAACCACTTGGGTTTCTCCACACCAAACTCCTTAAACCATGTTTTTTGGGCCTGGTTTTCTAAACCTGCTAGAACAGAAAAGGGCCTTTCATAAACAGTCACAGCACACAGTTGTCTAAAATGTCTTTGTATGTTGTAGCAGTAACAATACCGTTCACTGGAAATACCTGAACCCAATAACTTGTAAGGGTGCCTACATACTTTTTCCTATATAGTAGGTGTGGTAGTTGGGTGTCTACAAGCTTTTGGCCATATAATGTATAGCAGTACTGTCTGTAGCTGCCAGTTGTGTTACTGCTATGGAAGTAGTATGTGTGCTCTAAGGCCGACAAATTCTTTCCACGGTTTGCCTTGGTTCCCTCATCAGAGAGTGGGGGGAATCCATCCCTGCCGGGAAAACAGTGATTATTGCTAGCAGCTACAACAGCTGCTAGCAATAATCGCATGTAAAATCCGTCAGGCTGTTGAAGCCTGCCCATACATGGTTCGAATCTCGGCCAGTTCCTACTGAGCCTGCTGAGATTTGGACTCTATGGCTGGCCCTAGTTGGAAAATAGTTACTTTCCTTCGTGGTTTTCAAGACTGGTGCCCTGTTTTTTGTGACAGATCCTCTTTCAATTGTGCCTTTGCTTACAGTCAAGACTATCTTCCAAAATGCACTGCAAGTTGGAATACAGCATGCATATCAAGTTCTTTTGGGGAAGACCCCATTAATTGACTGGTGTATACAGTGTGTAAAACGTTTTCCTAATGCAGTGCTTGTTGAAACTGGTCCTTTTGGAAACAACAGCTTATTTTCTAATCCGTACAACTTGTGCGAAGTAACTATTGTTTATGATCTCTAAAGCCCCAAGTCTCACTTTGCTGTTTTCTTTCTTTATATCTATATGCTAAATATTAATTTTTGCTTTGATTTACTGTAATTTAAGCTTTTGTCATTCCAGTGCTTTCCCTAGTGTGTTAATTAACCATGCTAACTTAATCAAGTCGCTTGTGTGTATCATATGGACTTCAGTACTAATTATTCTGAAAGCTTTTGTGACAGATGCAATGTGTACAGAGTTCTCGTTTTGAGGTTCTATCTTCCGCATCTACTACAGTATTGGATTGTAACCCTTAAATATGTTCTCAATGAAAGCATGTTTTGTAATCCTAAAGATGATTAAAAACTTTTCATTAATGATGTAAAGAAGTAATGTTGTATGTGTGTGTTTTTACATCTTGGGTTTCTTGATCTCGGAAAATGGAAATAAAGGTAAGTGTAGAAAGGTGAATAGTCCTATAAATTCAAATACTTGATATACTGGTATTTGCCTTTTAAGATCTGTCAAAATGTGGAGTTTGCTAAACTTGATCACACTCTTTTTTTTTTTTTTTACATATTTAATTTGTTAAATTTTAGTTACATCTAAACCCTACACCCTTCTGTCAATTTAACTGTACAGCTCGAAATGGGTTCATCTTTTGCTTGTTGCCCAGCGAATCTGTAGACTTGACATACACAACTGTAAAGTACTTCCAGTCTTGAAGCCATTTCTTGAGTTTCCAAGGCTTTTCTCATGTGTATGTAGCCTATTTACAGTTAGATCCCCTTTATTGAAAAGGATGGGAGGCAAGAGCCCTATCTTATGCATATTTATTGTATTCTGCTGCTGGGACCTTATAATTATATCATATCCCCATTGGAGCTAGTGCTCTTTTTAAGAAGAACATTTTTTTTAAATGCTTGTATTTTTGACATTTTTGATGCTTGTTAATACCACTAATTATGGAATGGATTTTATCACTTAGAAATGTCAGGCTGTGTATGTAATTTTACTAACAACTGGGAACTATTATCGATACATAGGAAACTTTTTGCTACGTTATTGGTTCATAAAGGACAACCACGCCTTTATTTTAAAAGTCAATATTCTAATAAGCTTAGCACACTTATTAAATCAGCAGTATACCTGTATATGCTGTACCACTTTTCCAAATAAAATATTCTGTCACAATCTAACTTAACTCTTTGCATAAATAAACCAAAGACTATGACAACCTAAATAGCACCAGGCTCACATTTTCACGTTTAATGTTAAATGTGAAAATCAGAGGTGTTCTGTCACATTAGCAACCATGTAAGGTCAGCAGGTTTGCTGTTGTTTTTAAAATCTAACATCTAAACAGTCTGTCCGATCTACAAATACTGTATTTATGCATATAAGCTCGGTTTTGTGTTGAAAATAGCTTTTATATCTAAAACTCCGGTGGGTGTAACAAGATTTGTGTTTTTTTTTTTTTTTTTTTTTGCTGATCGGAAAATGATCCGATCCGTGACTCTGATCCGAGGATCGATCCGATCCGTGAGTTTTTTGATCCGTTGCACCCCTATTCAATGCACCTGAAGAAACTTGCTCCTGCCTGCTCTCTTAGTGCGGGGGCACCAACACAGAAGGCCTCTGTTTTTACAGGTGACAACAGGGAGCAAAGTGTGAAAGCAAGAGGTGGCAGAATGGAGTTGGTGCGAGGGCCACATAACAAGGCCTGGAGGGCCGGATTTGGCCCACGGGCCTTGTGTTTGACATATGTGCCTTTTAGTGTGACCCACCCACCTGTTGGATGCTTGGTGAACATACTGAGATTTAACCACACTAAACGGAAGAGCGCTACACCCATCCCTGGCATTACACACTTGGGTGAGGCTGACAATACTCAGTAAGCAAGCACGTTTTTAATGTTTGAGTTTTAACAAATTGGCTTTCCTCTCTGTTTGTCCAACGTACCTGTTAGCCATTTGGTTAGCAAGGTTTTCCCATATGCATTGAATGCTGGGACTTGTAGAACATAGGAAAGTACTTCTGGTGTACTCGTTCTTCCAAAGGATGGCCAGTGATGTTAGCGGCCACCATTTTGGTTGACTTTAGAAAAAAGAGTTAGTACTAACCTGTCTGGTCTTCGGGTGGGGTAGTTAGAGGAACGTGTCTCCTTATGAGGACAACATGCTATTGTATCTGCAGGATCCGGATCCCTCACTCTCGGCGGCCTTCGGGCTGATACAGGAGTTTGGAGACTATTCTGAGTTCCGAATTAACTGGACAAAGTCATCCCTATTTCTCATCGATTACACTGTGGCGGTTTCCTCCAGACTGCCCCATTCCTCTGTCGGGATTGTTTAAATATTTGGAGATTTTGGTGCAGCTCCCTATTTCTAGGTTCTTGGAACTAAATTTGACACCAATTATAGGGGCTTTTCGAGAGAGGGTGCAGAAATGGCAGACTCTACCTCTTACGGTGATGGTTCCTAATTCGACTAGGTTCCTAATGCGACTACGTTGCTGGAGGCTGCAGTAGCTACTTCGCAGTAAACTCCTCCTGAATATGGTGTATAGGAGGGAGGTTCCGGGTAGAAAGGTGGGTTCCGTTATGGCACTTCTTGGCAGGATATTTAATCTCTGTGTGCAGGAGATGAGCCCTTAAGGTTGTTCCCCAGTGGTCCGCTGTGGTATAATTGATTGTTGGGAGAGTTCTTTAAACTGGAAGATGGATGTGTATGGGGTAAAGTATTTACATCATATATACCAGTATGGCACAATGTCCACCTTTGCTCTATTACAGGAACAGTTTGGGATACCTAGATATATGCTCAGTTACGTCATGCCGCTGTAGCACGGTTTGGTAGTGGGGAGGTTAGGGTTCAAAATACGGCTATTTTTTCCTGTTGGAACCTGATCCAGCCAAACGCATCTCCAGATACTATTGGAGCTTGGGGCTCCTGGGTTTGCTAGCCAGGGCTAGGTCTCGCTGGGTGGCTTTTGTACCAGAGTTGTCAGGAGTTGTGGCAGGAAGTTCTGGATGCTTAACTCGCCTCGGTCATCTCTTCCACAGATAGGATGATTCAGCTTGGGTACCTTCATCAGATGTATTATACACCGGCTAGATTATTTTGCATGCATAAGGGAGAATCTGCTTCCTGTCACAAATGTATGGGGGCGGAAGGGACTTTTATTCACATGGTCTGGGAATGCCCCAAGCTACGCCTCCTGTGGTCTATGGTGACTGAATTTATATCTGATAAATTTGCCCTCCCTAATATATGTTCCCCCTTGAGATGCCTCCTGGGAATTTTTGACCAAGAGGAGGTGAATATACTATTTTTCCTGCAGATCCTTTGACAATTCTTTTGCTTTCCCCATGACTCAGAATCCAGAAATGTCAGTGCAGGACTGGATGAAAGATGCAAGGGTCTGTCAGGAGTCCAGAAACTCATTGAGCTTTTATACACATACACACATACATTACAAGCAAACAGATCACAGGTGAGGATGGTTACCTTTTAATAGCCATTCAAACCCCTTTGTGTCAACTTGTGTGCATGTTATCAGGCCAAAATCACCAGGGTATGTAAACTTTTGATCAGGGTCATTTGGGTAGTTTCTGTTGTGATTATGATTTAATAGAGTAAGCACAGTTGATTGATAATAAATGGCTTCAGCCAAACCCTAACCATGAGTGAAAGAAAAAAGTTTTTATGTTCTCATTCATAGTCTCTGAAAAATGGCCAAGAAATCATAAATTCTGCCAGGGTATGTAAACTTATGAGCACAACTGTATATACTAAACTATTTCTGAGGATTCTATATTTTGGAGTCTGGAAACCTGATTGCTAGGAGGTGGATCTATGAAGAACAACTGACAGTAGTAGGAATGTGGGTGAAAGTTGTGGGGGGAGTAGGGGCTCTGGTCTTCTCGGGGGTCTGGGCCCTGTTGGGGGGGGGGGGGGATTCTGGTTTACAATTTCTGAATTTGGGACTCTGGGTAGAGTCTTCAAATGTGGATGGTGATGGCCTTGATAACAGGATCACTGTGAAATGTCTTCTGTACCTGTTCCTGCTGTCTCCCTTACCTGGCATTTTGTCTGTATGTTTTTTGTTATGCTGAAAAAAAAATCTTTTGAAAGAGCGTTAGACTGTGAAAAATCTTAATTTTATGTGGAAACAAGTTATAGCATTTATATAATGTTATAAGTCTGCTAGGCTTATCGCAGTATTGATTTATAAAATAAATGTGTGGTTGTCCTTTTTAAGTCTTTAATTATAGTGTAGTATTTGTAGGTTCATAAGGGTTGTATTTGTAGGTTCATAAGGGTTTACCATACATAATTGTGTGATAGTTTGACATCCACACTGGTATGTTATATTCAGCAGACCATTTACAGATCATTCATGTGACTGTTATTTCCTCAATCCTTCTGCTTTATGGCATGCTTAACTGTTAATTATTACCATCAATGGACTACTTGGCCTTCCAAGCATAAAGCACTGGATTTTTATTACAGTAAATAGGTTATGCAACACTAATGACAAATGTGCATGTTCAAATTTTTTAATCAATAACAAAGACAGTTTGGAAAGGGAAAGTAACCCATGACATCAAGATTTTTTTATTTTTTAATCTGTGTGAGGAAGACTTACATCCCTTATCAGGTTTTAATGCTTTCTGTACCTTTTCACCTCAACTCCCTGGGCATTGTTCCCTTCTATTTAGTAAATTTAATCATATAAAGTATTACCTTGTAACATCTTCTAGTAGCTGGTGGAAGTGTTACTGGCTCCCTAGTCAGTTATCCATAAGAAAATATTGGAAAAGTCACGTCATCAAAAGGAAGCTAGAATTTCTGGTTATTGCAATACCCTTCTTGTCATTGAGACAGGAAAATAGGGGAAACGTCAACAATGGCACTTACTGCACTGCAGTAAAACCTCACAGGATCTAGGCCTTTCCCACCCTGTGTGAAACTATCATTTCAAAAAATGTAGTACTAAGAAATACTGCAGCTGCATTAGCGGACTGACTTCTGCAAATGCTAGTTATCTGGATGTCTCTGGCTGAAATAACTTTGATTTACTGACCTGGTAGTCAGAGTATGATCATAATGCTTAATCTGCACACTTATTGCAAGCTTTCCCACTTTGCATTACCCAGCTAAATAAGCCCAGTTGTGCATTATACAGTACATGAAGGTGCTGGCAATGGCATCCAATTAGATTTGGGCTTTAATTTTTCTAACGATAATGTAGAGATGATTGCTAATTTTGTATTGCTTGTTGTAATCATCCAATCTTCCTTATGAGAGCTAGAGATAGAGATCCATCTAATATTATACATTTTTACCCCTAGGTGTACAGAAAGTAACCTTATTTCCCAACTAAGTTTTTTTTTTTTTTTTTTTTTATCCTTTCCAAGCTATTTGGTATCAATATTTTCATGAGAAGCTGCAATCTTGCTACGTTTTTAACCAGTTTACTGTATCTGTATAAAGCAGTGGTTCTCAACTCCGGTCCTCAGGACCCACTAACGGGCCAGGTTTTATGTATTACCTTGGGGAGATGCAGACTAGAATACTGCAATCACTGAGCAGCAAATTAGATCACCTGTGATGTATTTCAGTTATCTTGCAAACCTGGCCTGTTAGTGGGCCCTGAGGACAGGAGTTTAGAACCACTGGTATAAAGCGTGATTCATTTGCTTTAATTAGTGATTCTTTATATTATCAGATTTTTAAAAGGCAAAAGCAAGTCAGACTTGGACCTACCGTATAGCATAAAAAAAACAATTCTTCAAACACAGCTTGCTGCAAACTTTAATCATCAAAGTGTCTGCAAGTGTGCTAATTATGAAAAACCCAGGACCACTCAATTCGGCGTTAAACTAATTTGGAATTCAAAAACCAGTCATGGAGCCGGTGTACAACTTTAAGTTAGCAGATGTAACAGGCTTACAGTGATTCCAGCAGTAAAGCCTTCATAATGTTAGGTGTAAGCTTTAAAAATCTTCAGAAACTTGTATAAAGTTATGGAATATTTGGGCTGCACAAGAGATGCTGTTCCAATTAAAAAAAAAAAAATGTAGTTTAGCAAGATTGCTGTATCCATCCTTCACTCAGGAATATCATAACACTCTGTCCACATTGTCATATTTGGTTGTAGTATTGATTACACTTTTCATGCAGTGGCTGTCCCTGTCCAAAGGGGCTCATTTACAGTGTTCTTTTTTCATATTAGGAGGAGAGAATCAGGCGGGGCGATGACCTCAGACTCCAGATGGCCATTGAAGAAAGCAAAAAGGAGGCTCCAACCAAGGAAGAGGTGAATTCACTTTACCTTAACATTTCTGCACGATATGCAGATCCTTTGTGACAGAATATTGATTTGCATGCACACTTTGCATTACTTTTTTCAGTCGAGACACCCTTTAAAATTATAGAGAGTCTCGAGGCACCCCATTCTAAAATTGTAAAAAAAAATATTCTATTAGCTTTACATAATGTAGCAACATCCACACATGTAGGGCACCCAACGTTAGAGGTGATTTATTCTTCCAAAGCAAATACACTTTTGCACACTGGTACTGACTAGTATTTGTGTTTCTCTTCTCCCTCAATTTCTGTCCATCGGTCAGCTAATGTCACCCTAGAGGTAGAGGAGCAGGGGGGGGGGGGGTCAAATAAGGATGCTGTGGAGGCAACAGACATCCCCCCTTATTAACTGATGTCATCATTGGTTGTTAGGATGCCAGTGTCTAGAACGTCGTGATGGTGCATAATGAAAACTCATGGCTTTGTGTAACTAAAAGGCAGGCTTGATCCACTTGCAGTCTTGTATACAATTTTTGATAAATTTTTAAGCATTTTGCGAAGGCACCCCTGAAGAAACCTCAAAGCACCCTGGTTGAAAAAGGCTGTTCTATATATTAAGTATTAAAATCTAACAAGGCAGATGTAAACCCAATTGCTAAAAGTGCTGATTTCTTTGAGGGCTGCAGCTTGATGGTAAGAAACCTAGGGTTATACTGTTGCCTACAGGGTAAATGGACACTATGCACAAAACTGAAGGCCTGACCTTTAAGGTTGTAACCTCCCTCTACCTTGTATCTGCTCAGTTACATTTATTGAACTTGGGAGAGTCAATGTGTTTTCTTGAGCCATAAGCTCTCCCCTGGATGGTTTTCATGTTCTCATACCTAGAGTGTAAAGCCGGCCATAGGTGGTGCAAATTATTTTTTTTTTCTTTCCTGTGTGACAGCTGGCAGGTAAAATCACCTGGTTGTATCCAGGATGGAAAGTATGTATGCCCTAGATTCAGGCTTTATGCCGACTTATACCACTAGGGGGGGGAGTGCTGGGAGTCCTGCAGGGAAAGCGTTAATGAGCCCAGCTGAAGTAAGTGGGCTCATTTAAGACCTATAGAAAACACCCCAGCATGCTTAGGGAGATGCTCCATCCTGGAACCAGTTCTGTGTGTGTAGACTGGGGAGTGTGGTATCTGTCCTGTGCGGTGAGTTAATGCCTGTGTGGCAAACTTCTAAAAGAGAGATAGGGACTGGAGCATTACAAGGCTGCACCCAGTTGTTAGATAGGGAATCTAAATGTGTAGTAAGCGGTCAAACTGACCAGGATTTCTGTTCATGTTTCTTTTTGTTTTGCTGTTATATTTTTCACTGCATATAGCATAAATAAACCGCACCTTTTTGTTTTTTTTCACCTGCAAAGCTGTCTGCTGTGCCTGATTTTGTGTGGTAAACCCATCCAGGGGGTCTCACACACCCGCTGCCGAGCTAACCCCCTCACACCTGCAACAGCGGGTTGCAGGAAAGAAAATTGCTATATTCCCCCTTCAACACAGACAGCGTTCATAGGAGAATCTCTCCCGTAGAGCAGGGGGGTGCAAGGAGTCATCCTTGCCGTGACAACACACAGTGATTATTGCTAGCAGCTATAGCCACTGGCAATATTCAAATATAAAAAAAATCAGACATGCTGGTTGTACCCAAGTTGATCGATCAATAAACGTACAATTGGCCTGTCTATGCTGAACCTGCCGAGATTTGAACCATCTATGGCAGGCTTGGATCTAACAGGCAGAGTTTATCAGTAGATAACACCTGGGCACTGATGTCACCAGTATCCCACCTGTGTTTCTGAATGACCCAGCCTGCAGCTGATTAGAGTGAAAAAAAAAAAAGAAAGACCATGGAAGTTTGCTTAGAGAAGAGTTTGGAGGGTGTCCAAATTCATCTCTACTCTTGATGAAACATTTGGCCCACCTATCGATTCTTGCCCTCACTGACTTCTCCTGCTTCAGTCAACTTTTCCAGCCCATGGGAATAATCAGTATTTCTTGGTTTGCCTTCTCAAAACTTGTCCCCCTTGCCATGAATAATCAGTGAAACATCTCTTTAAGTCTATGCCCACATCTAGTATCGATTTCTTTCTGATAATGTGTTTAATAAAAAAAAAAAAAAAAACTAAAACTATCTATATATGGTTTTATGTTTCAGTCTTCCCTAATGGACTTGGCAGATGTGTTCAGCTCTCCACCTGCTGCAGTTGCCACATCAGATCCATGGGGATCAACAGCTGCTCCTCCTTCAGACCCTTGGGCAGGGGCAGTTACAACTTCTACAGTACCTGTCGTGTCTGACCCCTGGGGAGGCCCTCCGGTTGCCACAGGTGCAAGCACAGATCCGTGGGGTGCTGGTGTCCAGTCTGCCGGTACAGCTAGCGACCCATGGGCAGGGAAACCAGCTGTTTCTTCCATTGAATCCAAGTCTGTCTCTGATCCATGGAATCCAGGAGGTAGGTGCTTTTTTAAACTTGTACTAACTGTGTGGGTCAAAGGAGGAAAACAGAAATGTTTTGCGTGAACTATAAATGCTTTTAGCTCTGAATCCCTCAAGTTTCTTACTCTTAAATGAACAGACTTACTTGATAAATGCTGTTGGTTTTATTGTTGCATTCATTTTCATTAAAATGTTTTGTTTTTAAATGGATAGTTGCTTATGTGGTTTTTAAAAGTTGTTTTTTTTTCTCTCCCTCTCTGTTAAGGCAGCTCATTCATTAGAATTTTCCTGGTGCATGTGCTATTTTTTGCAGTGAACCATAACCCATAGTAGTGCATTACCATGCATTGAAGTGTTCTGCAATGCATGTCCAATGGCAAGGTGCATAGTGGTGCCATTAAGGATGTGGTACCACAGTGTGAAAGGAGACTGGCGCACCATCATTCCTTCCATTTGTGATCACATGCCATGTATAAAATTTTAATTTTATTGTTCCATTAAAATGATTAAAAACTTGTTTGTTACTAGTGCTGAATGGAATGAGTGATGTGAACTGAATCGCCTCAGGACGCTTTTTGCCACCGGTGTCCATCTGTGGTATAGCACGGTCCTTTACCCCATGGGGTCCCGACATGCTTACAAACACATACACATATTTGGCCAATTTTTCGACAGGATCTAATTAACCTACCAGCATGTCATTGGAGTGTGGGAGGAAACCGGAGTACCTGGAGGAAACCCACACAGGCACAGGGAGAACATGCAAACTCCAGGCAGATGGTGTTGTGGTCGGGATGTGAACCAGCGACCCTATTGCTGCTAGGTGAAAGTGCTAACCACTACACCACAAGTGCTCATTCATAATATTTTGCAGAGTTACCCATAATCTCTGTTTCTTTCAGAACTCTAAAGATGTATATTTACACAGGGTCAACATGACTTCAGCACGACTTTGCAAGGCGACTTCAACGCGACTTTAAGCAACTTACAACGCGACTTCAAGTCGCCTCCAGGACAGGCTGTGGCCAATCACAGAATAATCAGCTCTCTGGGAGGGAGGGATTTGCCTGGGTAAACTAATTTCTTTTCCTGTAAAGTCGCTTCAATATAGTTGGAGATCCGACTTGGAATCGACTTCCATTGAATTCTATGGGTACAGGTCGCCTTGTAGTACAGGAACCTTTTCTGAAGTCAGAGCGACTTCAGTAGTGTACATTAAGACGGCTCTCATTGACTATAATGCAATTCCCAATGTCAAGCGACTTGAGGGCCGACAAGTCGGATCCCAAGTTGTTGTAGTGTGGACCAACCCTGACTCATTTGAGTCTTTATTTAGCACAGCTGTAAAGAATTATGGTAATGATGTGAAAAGATTGCTATCCAGCCAGAAGGTGAAATGCCAAACTACATAATAGCATTTAAGGCCCCTTTCACACATGCGGACCGTATGTCCATATTTCATCCATCCGTTTTCGGATGAAATACGGACATACATGCATCCCTATGGGATAGCGGGTGTCAGCGGATGTACATCCGCTAACACCCGATGTTGTCCGGCTCCGCTCTCGTCCGATTCTGCGGACGGAAGAAAATCCTATTTTTCTATCCGTCTGCAGAGCGGATCGGAGGAACACGGACAGACGGTCCGTGTTCCTCCGATCCCCCATAGGGGAGAGCGGAGATCTGACAGGGCGGTCCCTGCACAGTGTGTGGGTCCCGCCCTGTCATCTGCCTGCTCAGCTGGGGAAAGCGGAGCGATCCCCGCTGAGCAGCGGATAAACACGGGGCGGATCAACACGGATCCGTCCCGTGTGAAAGGGGCCTAATACTTCATTCTTTGGACCCAAATACATTTATAGTGGATCATCATAAAGAGAAAAAATATTTACAAAACCACTATCCCTTTATCACTTTATCCCTTCATGACTGAACATCCAGACCCAATTTGGCAACTTTGACATGTGTTAAAGCGGTTGTAAAGCCTGGGGAAAAACAAACAAACTGTAAGACAAAGGCATAATGAGCTAGCATGCGTCGCATGCTAGCTCATTATGAAATCCTTACCTTAGAACAAAGCCCTCCAGCGGTGCCCGCACACCGCCGAGGCGGGTGACCTCTTCCCTGGTTTTTCTTCCGGGTTTGCGGGCTCCAACGCCGTGAGTGCCCTGAGCCGCGTTGACGTCACTCCTGCGCATGCATGCGGGAACTGCTGTTTATGGCACAAATGTGTGTGTTATTTGTTTGTGATACTAATTTTAATTTGTTTTTTTTCCTTTACTACCTAAAATGTACTGACCCCGATCTTTGACCCGGGACCCTTATCTTAACCCTGACACCGACCTAAATCAAACCTTTTTTTCTGTGAGTTTTTTTTTTTTTTCTTTTAAAACTTTTGTTTACAACTTTCTACCCTGGCAATGAGAGGAAAATAAAATGCATCTTTCTCTCTATTCAGAGGAGAGAGAACGCATGGGCCAGCTGCACAGTGACTGATCACTGTGATGGCCAGTCAGGGGCTAGCTCCACGATCAGGTGATCGGGCACCAGAAGTCCTGGTTCCCAATTGTTTGCACAAGACCCAGGGCTCTCCTGGCTCTGTCCCTCCTTGCTGCACAGATTAATAGTAGCGGGAGCCATTGGCACTAAAAGCCGCTTCCTATGGGGGCACTCACTGAGGAGCCAGGAGCGATGGCAGGGGACCCCAGAAGATGAGGATCAGGGCTGCTCTGTTTTAAAGTAGTATTAAACATTGCACAGAGCAGGTAAGCATGATAGGTTTGTTAAAGGGGAAAAAAAACAGAAAAGATTTCATGTTGCTTTAAACTTCACTGCAAATTACTGCTAAACTAGAGCCTTTTATAGGGGACGTTCTTAATCCTTTACAGAAAATCTGTAAGGTGAACTTGCACTGGACCCCCTCCCCATCCCCCCTGGTCCTGCTTTCCCATAGTCCTGCAATCCCCTGCTATCATAAACCGGGACCCCTCTTCACAGGTCCGGGGATTTGAAATCCCCACAGCTTAATCTCCTATCTGTATTTCTTCTCAGCATGTAAGGATAGGAGGCATTCTATTTAGTCATCACATGGCATTGATCAATCGGAATCCGCCTAGCCTTTCCTGTCAGTGCTGAAGGAGAAAGCCAGGAGGATTGCAAATCCCTGGACCGGTAAAGCAGTGTCCCTGTGCCTGACAGCGGGGGATCGCGGGACTCTGGTACAGCGGACCGGGGGGAGGGGGTCCAGTGTGAGTTCACCTTACAGATTTTCTGTAAAGATAAACTTGCCCTTTAAAGTGTACTTCAAGCCGAAAAACTTTTTTTTTTTTTTTTTTTACTTTTCTCTTCAGCATGGATGGGTTAAAACCCCCTGCAGATTTTTTTTTATCATCTGTTCTATTCCTATTCTGGTGACAACTCAGACTTCTAGATTTCTCACCACTTTCTCCCCTTGTGACAGTGATCAGTAGGAAAAAAAAAAAGAGCGTCTTTTAGCAGGAACACAATACTCAATAAAAATCTTTTTATGGTTTTTTTTTACTTAAAAAAATCGGGGGTTAAAAGCGCCCGCTAGCGGCCGTAAAGTGCTGCTATATCAGCTAATGCCCGCACCACCCGAGTGTAGAGGGTTTTATGAAGGACCCTATACAACAGTTACCATGGGGGACAGTGAGCGATGTTAAAAGCATGCATCCTTGGCTGTCCAGACACTGTCCATCATTGATGTACAGTGAGGGGCAAAAAAGTATTTGATTCCCTGCTGATTTTTACATTTGCTCCCTGACAAAGAAATGATCAGCCTATCATTTTAATGGTAGGTTTATTTTAACAATGAGAGACAGAATAACAAAAATATCCAGAAAAGCGCATTTCAAAAAAGTTATAAATTGATTTGCATTTTAATGAAACAAGTATTTGATCCCCCATCAATCAGCAAGATTTCTGGCTCCCAGGTGCCTTCTATACAGGTAACGAGCTGAGATTAGGAGTACTCTTGGTGCCGGTTCACACTGGGGTGACCTGTCAGGCGACTTAGCCGATTGACAAGTCGCGCTCCATGCAGTGCAATGGAACCGTTCTAATGGGAGCGACTCAAGTCGCTCCGACTTAGAAAAAGGTTCCTGTACTAGTTGGGGGCGGCTTGCATTGACTTCTATTAAAGAAGTCGTTTGCAAGCTGCGCTGAGGTTGCGCTGTGTGGGGCAGCTTCAGAGTTGGATGACTTTGAAGCTGCCCCAGTGTGAACTTAAAGGGAGTGCTCCTAATCTCAGCTTGTTACCTGTAAAAAAAAATACCTGTCCACAGAAACAAATCGGTCAGATTCCTATCTCTCCATCATGGCCGAGAACACAGAGCTGTCAAAGGATGTCAGGGACAAGATTGTAGACAAAAACAAGGCTGGAATGGGCTACAGGACCATCGCCAAGCAGCTTGGTGTGAGGGCGACAACAGTTGATGCGATTATTCGCAAATGGAAGAAACACAAATTAACTGTCAATCTCACCCGATCTGGGGCTCCATGCAAAATCTCACCTTGTGGAGTTTCAACGATCATGAGAATGGTAAGGAATCAGCCCAGAACTACACGGGAGAATCTTGTTAATGATCTTAAAGCGGAGTTCCACACAAAAATGGAACCTCCGCTTTTCGGAACCCTCCCCCCCTCCGGTGTCACATTTGGCACCTTTCAGGGGGGAGCAGATACCTGTATAATACAGGTATTTGCACCCACTTCCGGGAATAGACTCCCACGGGAGTCGTGCCCCTTCCTGTATCCCCCCCCCGCTGTCTCCCGGGGAAACACACAGGTCCCAGGAGATAGCGGGGACCAGTTAGGACGCGCAGTGCGACTCGCACATGCACAGTAGGGAACCGGGAAGTAAAGCCGCAACGCTTCACTTCCTGCTTCCCTCACCGAGGATGGCGGCAGCAGCTGCCGAGAGATTGAACGGCTTTGGCTGCCGACATCGCTGGACCCTGGGACAGGTAAGTGCCCATTTATTAAAAGTCAGCAGTTGCAGTATTTGTAGCTGCTGGCTTTTAATATTATAATTTTTTTTTTTTTTGGTGGACCTCCTCTTTAAGGCAGCTGGGACCATGGTCACCAAGTTAACAATTGGTAACCCACTATGTCGTGAAGTACTGAAATCCTGCAGCGCCCGCAAGTTTCCCCGTCTCAAGAAAGCACATGTACAGGCCCGTCTGAAGTTTGATAATGAAAGTCTGATTCAGAGGAGAACTGGGTCAAAGTGTTGTGGTCAAATTAGACCAAAATCAAGCTCTTTGGCATCAACTCAACTCGCTGTGTTTGGAGGAGGAGGAATGCTGCCTATGACCCCCAAGAACACCATCAAACATGGAGGTGGAAACCTATTATGCTTTGGATGTGTTTTTTCTGCTATAGGGGACAGGACAACTTCACTGCATCAAATGGACAGGGCCACGTACCTTCAAATCTTGGGTGAGAACCTCCTTCCCTCAGCCAGGCATGGGCCATGGATGGGTATTCCAGCATGACAATGACCCAAAACACACGGCCAAGGCAACAAAGGAGTGGCTCAAGAAGAAGCGCATTAAGGTCCTGGAGTGGCCTAGCCATTCTCCAGACCATAATCCCATAGAAAATATGTGGAGGAAGCTGAAGGTTAGAGTTACCAAACATCAGCCTCGAAACCTTAATGATTTGGAGAGGATCTGCAAAGAGGAGTGGGAAAAAATCCCTCCTGAGATGTGTGCAAACCTGATGGCCAACTACAAGAAACGTCTGACTTCTTCTGTGATTGCCAGCAAGGGTTTTGCCACCAAGTGCTAAGACATGTTTTGTGAAAGGGTCAAATACTTATTTTCAGGGCTTCTTTTTCAGTGGGAACGCAGTGTCTGCATTTCCAGAGCAGAATGTATGTAATGGCAAGAGGTGCTGGTGGGTCTATTGATGCTGGCTGCTGAGCACTCTATTGTTGCTGGAGTGGATCTATTTTTGCGAAGGAAGGGGGCATTTTGTTGCTGGGGAGTTTTTCTGTTGCTTGTGGGGGATCTATGGTTACTGGGGTGGGTCTTATGTTGCTGGGTGGTCAGTTATTGCTGGGAAGGATGTACTATTGAGGGAGGGGTCTTTGTTGCTGACTGCTGTTGGGTCTATTGATTCTGGCTACTGGGCAATCTATTGCTGTTGGAGGGGATCTATTTTTGCAGGGGGGTCTATTGTTGCTGGTGGAGGATCTATTGTTGCTGGGGGTCAATCATTGCTAAGAGGGATCTAATGTTGGCTGCTGGAGGGTCAATTGATGATTACTGTTGGGAGTCAATTGTTAAGGAAGAAAGAATCTGCCCGCTCCAGGTGTGTGCAACGACCCAATTGGAACCAAGTAGGAGTGCTAGCCCCGGCCCACCTCTGTGAAATACTTAGAAAAATAAGAAATGGCTGCACATCCAAAGGTTCCAAAATAGCGTGCCTTTATTGAAAATCACCAGGATATACCAGGGACACCAGATATTTAGTCACGTAGACATGTTTCACACATCCAACCTGTGCTTAATCATTATGCACAGGTTGGATGTGTGAAACGTTGTCTACGTGACTAAATATCTGGTGTCCCTGGTGTATCCTGGCGATTTTCAATAAAGGCACGCTATTTTGGAACCTTTGGATGTGCAGCCATTTCTTCTTTTTTCCGGGAGTCAATTGTTGCTGGGGTGGATCCCTTGTCGTTGGGGTATACGTTGTTGCTTGATCTATTTTACTGCCTTTCTTAACAAATTCCATACAAAATACTGAACACCACAAAATGATATCTGTATTCTCTAAAAGGGGTGGCACTGGGAGGTGGTTAAGGGGTGGAACCAAGGATAGGTGTTCAGAGGTGGGTAGGGGGTGGAGTCAAGGCGTGACTCAGAAGAGAGGAGTTCCTGCACCTATTCCCTGAGGGAAAAAAAGCTCTGCTTATTTCACTTAAAACGCAAATCAATTTATAACTCTTTTGAAATGCGTTTTTCTGGATATTTTTGTTCTGTCTCACTGTTAAATAAACCTATCATTAAAATTATAGACTGATCATTTCTTTGTCAGTAGGCAAACATACAAAATCAGCAGGGGGTCAAATACTTTTTTCCCTTACTGTACCTAATGTTACAGAAAGTTTGGGTAGGCTGTATATAAGTAGAACATCAATGATTGGTGTAAAACACTGCATGCTTTACCTTTTTGGTGTTTATGAAACAGGTCCTCAGGATCACGGCTGATCTTTGGGGTGTACCAGTTTATAAAGCTGAGATAAGGAGCAGAGAACATGTTCTCCGCTCCTCCTCACAGCACACAACCGTTTTGTCACAAACAGCCAGTTTATGAAAGTGAGATCTGAAGAAAAATATCTCCCTTTCAGATTCACCAGCTCAGAGGGAGAGAAGCTGGTGTGATTAGAGGAAGGCTTATTTCTTCCTAATATCAGCACCAGTGGGTTAAAAATATTAACAAAAACATATATATTCCCACTGGTGCTGATACTAGGAAGAATAAGCCATATACAGTGGGGACGGAAAGTATTCAGACCCCCCCTTAAATTTTTCACTCTTTGTTATATTGCAGCCATTTTGCTAAAATCATTTAAGTTCATTTTTTTTCTCATTAATGTACACACAGCACCCCATATTGACAGAAAAACACAGAATTGTTGACATTTTTGCAGATTTATTAAAAAAGAAAAACTGAAATATCACATGGTCTTAAGTATTCAGACCCTTTGCTCAGTATTTAGTAGAAGCACCCTTTTGATCTAATACAGCCATGAGTCTTTTTGGGAAAGATGCAACAAGTTTTTCACACCTGGATTTGGGGATCCTCTGCCATTCCTCCTTGCAGATCCTCTCCAGTTCTGTCAGGTTGGATGGTAAATGTTGGTGGACAGCCATTTTTAGGTCTCTCCAGAGATGCTCATTTGGGTTTAAGTCAGGGCTCTGGCTGGGCCATTCAAGAACAGTCACGGAGTTGTTGTGAAGCCACTCCTTCGTTATTTTAGCTGTGTGCTTAGGGTCATTGTCTTGTTGGAAGGTAAACCTTCGGCCTAGTCTGAGGTCCTGAGCACTCTGGAGAAGGTTTTCCTCCAGGATATCCCTGTACTTGGCCACATTCATCTTTCCCTCGATTGCAACCAGTCGTCCTGTCCCTGCAGCTGAAAAACACCCCCACAGCATGATGCTGCCACCACCATGCTTCACTGTTGGGACTGTATTGGACAGGTGTTGAGCAGTGCCTGGTTTTCTCCACACATACTGCTTAGAACTTTTTGGCCTTAATTCTATCTTGGTCTCATCAGACCAGAGAATCTTATTTCTCACCATCTTGGAGTCCTTTAGGTGTTTTGTTTTTTTTATTTTTTTTTTTCGCAAACTCCATGCGGGCTTTCATGTGTCTTGCACTGAGGAGAGGCTTCCGTTGGGCCTTAAAGCCCCGACTGGTGGAGGGCTGCAGTGATGGTTGACTTTCTACAACTTTCTCCCATCTCCCGACTGCATTTCTGGAGCTCAGCCACAGTGATCTTTTGGGTTCTTCTTTAGAACCCAAAGATCTCTCTCACCAAGGCTCTTCTCCCCCAACAGCTCAGTTTGGCCAGACAGCCAGCTCTAGGAAGGGTTCTGGTCGTCCCAAACGTCTTCCATTTAAGGATTATGGAGGCCACTGTGCTCTTAGGAACCTTAAGTGCAGCATAACATTTTTTTGTAACCTTGGCCAGATCTGTGCCTTGCCACAGTTCTGTCTCTGAGCTCTTCAGGCAGTTCCTTTTTGACCTCATGATTCTCATTTGCTCTGACATGCACTGTGAGCTGTAAGGTCTTATATAGACAACTGTGCAGCTTTCCTAATCAAGTCCAATCAGTATAATCACAGCTGGACTCAAATGAAGGTGTAGAACCATCTCAAGGATGATCAGAAGAAATGGACAGCACCTTAGTTAAATATGAGTGTCACAGCAAAGGGTCTGAATACTTAGCACCATGCGATATTTCAGTTTTTCTTTTTTAATAAATCTGCAAAAATGTCAACAATTCTGTGTTTTTCTGTCAATATGGGGTGCTGTGTGTACATTAATGAGGAAAAAAATAAACTTAAATGATTTTAGCAAATGGCTGCAATATAACAAAGAGTGAAAAATTTAAGGGGGTCTGAATACTTTCCGTCCCCACTGTATATAATGTGTGTGTATGAATATAGATATTTAGTTATCGCGTGTCTGAACTGTAATTGCATGTTCTTTTAAACACCTTTTGAACTCGGCTGCACCGTAATCTCACAATTGTCTGTAATATAATTTTTAAAACTGGCAACTGGACTAGTCCTAGGGACCTTTTTCATCTCTGGTCAGCTTTGTAGGAAAATGTGAGTCAGTATTCGCCCAGGTTCATGCTGCTCCGACATGAATTGCGCGTCTTCCGATACGGCTTTGCCTTGCAACTTCAGTCTGACTTTGATCTGACTTAATGTGACCTTTTTACACTCTGTGGCATTCAAGTCAGACCAAAGTAGCGCAGGAAACTTTTCTAAAGTCTGACAGACTTGTGTCAGATCAGTTAAGATGGCTCTCATAGGGAAACCTTTAATTTCACATGTCATCTGAATTGTGCTCACAAGTCGGTTCCCATGTCGCACCAGTGTGAACTGGGCCTCAACTGCATAACCATGTCTTCTGTAAGGTAAATTTTCATAGGAGCTTTCTAATTTTCCTTGGAGCTTACAGTAGAATCGTAAAGGTTACATAAAGGAAAAGGGCAAAAGCAATTACTTTTTTGCTTCCTCATTTTGGAGGTTGAAACTTGTTGGTCCCATGCAAAGCTCTCAACTTGTGAGACCAGGCTAATCTTTTTTGGCTGGGTCATTGCCACATAACTTCGCAGATAATGAGAACTACATAGAGAAGTGGCCCCCCTGATTCCTGTGCCACTGCTGGTATAGTCATCAGGATCTTCTGACCAAGCAAACCTGCCACTATCATAAAGGAGTAGCTCACAGCCCATTTATGACTTGGATTTTATATGTTTCTTATACGTCTCTGGAAATGTTTAGATCTTCCCTCCTAAACTTGTTGCATTCAGCAAACTTGCTTTTGTGTCTGATTCCTGAACTCATTAGTAATTAAGCAGGGAGGCTACAGAATTGCAATGGCTTGTGATGCATTCTCTAATGGTTTATCTACAAATGTCTGTATTTAATGCAGAACCTATCCATTTGGAAGCAATTTAAAGCCCTAAGTGCAGCAAAATAAACACAAAAATCATCATAAGAGGAATTACTTAGTAGGATGTCACTTGTGCTGATGCCTCTTCTATTAGGTGAAATCCTGCTCTGTCCATATACCTAATCCCACCCCTGCCACCGCAATCAGGTTTTAATAGAACTCTTGAAGCTGTCACAGGCTTTCATTAGGAGTGCCTGACTATGCCTGTTCTTTCCACCCAGCTCCTCCATTCATAGACGCCGTACTACAGCTTCTATAAATGGAGAGGGTACGTGCATAATCAGGCATTCTTGATGAAACCCTGTGGCTGCTCTCACAGTTTTAATAACCCCCACTGCACTGGAAGATTGCAGGGGTGGGGGGACATGGGTGGAGGAGGATTTTACTTTACAGGTAAGGAATCCGCACAAGGGACACCTTCTACTGACTGTAAATTATGCCCCTTGTGCTAATTTTTGTGGTTTTATATTTTGGCCGCACTCAGGCTTCAAGGCACACAAAGTAATAGTGCAGTATATGCGTCCTGAAAATACACAGGGGGGGGGGGATTTACTAAAACTGAAGCAGACAGAGTTTGAAGCAGCTATACATAGTAACCAATCCATTTCTAGCTTCAGCTTTGAAAAATGAAAGTTGGAAGCTAATTGGTTGCCATGCACAGCTGCTCCAGATTCTGTTTGTACCAAACTTCGTAAATTTCCCTCACTGTACTTTACCTTGTGAGCCTTTAAACACCAGCATGATGGATCAGTACACTATTTACACAGTTAAGTCTAGAATAACAGCATATGCAGAAAGGGGCTAAAGATGGGGATTTTTCAATAAACTGCAATTCTGTTAGGCCTGGTCGGGTTTTTAATACATGTCTAAGACACAGGACATATTATGTCAGTCTCATTGGCCAGGATGTAATATGCTCTTTTTCATGTCTTTCTTGATCAGCCTTCCTGCTGATGAAGATTGACATTCCTTTATACTTTGGGAGTAGAAGTCTACAGTTGCTCTGTTTTTGCCAAAATCAGTCTGCAGGTATCAAGTAAGCAGTTGACCATTACCTATGATTTTTCTTGACTTGCATGTTTAGTAAGTGTGCCACTGATACTGGTTTTATTTACAGTCGTACAATTCTCTTCTTTTATGTTTAAAGGTGCCACAACTACTGGCGGTGTGCAGACCAAAGATCCTTGGTCCTCAAGTCCATCTATGGCAGCTAAACAAACTACGGACCCTTGGGCTCCTGCTGCAACATTTCCTGATCCATGGGGGGGGTCACCTTCTAAACCAAGTACCAATGGGACCATAGGTAGGTTACTTTGGTGGGTATTGATGGTGGAAGGAAGTAGTTAGCCTGCAAAAATCTCCCTTTTTTTTTATTTTTTTCCCTCCAAAATGAGACAAAACTTAAATTTGAATGCAGTTTTTTTCCAACCTAAAAAAAAAAAATTGTTTCAAAAGAGGCTCTGGTAGAGTCTTTCCACACATCAGCAGTTGTCTTCAAAGTATGTTATAATAGAAGGTGGTAAAAGTTGTTCCCAAATAATGGCTTCCTGTTGCGGTTTATACATTGTTTTTTTTTTTGTTTTTTTTTGTTTTTTTTTATTTCCTTCCTGTCATCTGAGACAGCAGCTGACGGAAGGAAAAGTAGGTACGTAGTAAGGAGGTATAGGGTAAAGAGCCGGCAACCTGTCCTTCCAAAAAAGTCACTTTATTACATCGAGTGGTGTGTACAAAGTACAGCGGCTAGCGCATTTCGGCAATATGCCTTAATCCTAGACAAAAAAATCCCCTAAGGACACGTAATATAAATAAACTTTGGGCATTGCAATTTTCTTAGTAACATAGTTAGGTTGGAATAAAGACCTATTCTATAGATGCCACAAAAAAGGATGCGATTTGACTAATTTAACCACAGCCTAGAAAAACTGGACTTCATAGGCTCAATATAAGAGACCACACACGATTATAAAACCTAATACATTTATTTTTATACATTAAAACACATGGATAAAATGCCCTAACAAGTTCCATTACTGAGAGGAATGCCCTACTACAGATGCCTGAAGTTAAAGCATGTACAGAATATGGAATGTAGATGTAGAATCTGTGTACTTTCGGTCACCCGGTCGACGCTTCGCCAATTCTGGCTTCCTCAGAACCCAATATATAACCCAATACCCAATATTAAACAATCAATGACAAAATATAATAAATAACAATCATATTATTATCTATATGTAAATGTGCTCACATTATTAGCGGATCACAGGGCATCTAGTTGCAATGCCGGCCAGGCAGAGGGACAGCAGAACCCAACCACACACAGGGGGCACCGCCAGAGACAGCATGTAGGTGCAAAAGGATCTAGAATGGCAAATTGTGACCGTTCAGAAAGAGAAGGTCACCTCAAATAAGCACAATCGGTAAATGGGCATACTTCCAAGAGCACTAGCAGAGGCAGCAGGCTATAAAGTAGCATAGATCGCATAGACAATTAGATCGCTAGATGATATTCATTCTTTAGTATACATATTCTGTAGAGCTTATCCAAAAAACAAAGGTAGATGTATTGGTTAGTGTGCAATGGGCATCTCTTTTGAATGATAACCCAAGGCTCCATTCTCCTTATAGCCATAAGATCTGCAGGGGCACAGCAGCACCCCCAGGAGTGATAAAACTGCAACATGCATGAACCATGTCCGAGGCTAAAACTGTATAAACAGTTTTAACCTCATGTTACTAAGGATTTTAACCTGTGCAGCCATTTTTTTTTTTTTTTTTTTTTTTTTTTTTTTTTCAGCTTAACATCGGCATATTGCCTGAGGGCCAACAAAAGTGTAAATCGCTCATTATTTTGATATTAAAGTAATCTCTCCAGTTCAGCCATAATGGGAGTCAGAGATAGATGTCATGCAGAGAATGGCCCCTCTCTACTCAAATTGTGTGCCACCAAGACCTTGCCATAGTGTTTGACTGAATTGTCTGATATACAGATGTGGTCCATTTTGCAGTAAACACGTCTCAGTCTTTTGTTAGGAAAATACAACAATTGGCAAGTTGTGTTTTTTTTTTTTTTTTTTTTTTTTTTTTTTGCTACTTTTTCAGTATCTGTCGATCTCTACCAATGATAATTTTTTTTGATTTCTGGAAAACACTTTTTATTTACCCCTAAGAAGTGTGATTGCTAGAGCTGATAATTTAGCGGTATTTAAAGCTCTTTGTGTATAGCCACCCTAAGTGAGACCGAGATGAGTGACTATGTTGGATAGAATAAAGCCTTTAACAATTCAGAAGGCAAAATTCATATAGGAAAATGAGATGCTACTCTTGACAGGGTATAATTTTAACTCCCATATCCTAAACAGGAAGTGAGAGGAAATGCTTCCAAAGTAAGGGAGTCCCCAGTTGTCACCAGAACTGGTGCCCCCATTGGAAGATTTCCCTTATGTTCCTTTTCTGGGGACCATCACTTTCTGCAGTAACGGTACACATGACAAATCGAGGGGGTGAACAGACAGCAATAAAAACCCGACAGATGTTCTAATCCCTCTCAGTTCTATTCAAAGCTAAAAAAAAAAAGTCTTTTATGCTTACAAATCACCTTTTATTTATCTGTCATGCGGTGAACCTTGTGATTGCATGAACAGTGACAGGTTCCTTTTACTGAGACATCTGGGGTCTATTAGACCCCAGATCTCTCCTCTGCCCTTTAAAGCATCTAATCAAACCGAGATAACCACTTCAATCCGAGGATCTTTCCCCAGCATATAGCGCACCGCCTATATATTAAATAAACAAACATGTAGAAGTACAATCATACGAAGTCCTAAACTAAATTAAATCTGAAATTTAAATGGTACAAAGTCCATAAGTGTAAAGAAGTCCACAGTGTATTTAATGGTGATGAAAATTATTTTAATGCTAATAATCTTGATAATTTTGTACAAACGGTGCTCAGATAGCCAGTTGCCAACTTCAAGTGGATTCAAGGCTTACCAGAGTGAATGGCTAACATTTTACAGTAGCATGAATGCCTGGGTGAAAAAGTAATCAAATCTGCTCAAGTGGATTCAAAACTCACCAGAACAGGCTACCATTACAGCAGCATATATGCCTGGGTATGTATGGAGTCCAACAGGGATCATTGTGGTATAATTTGGAGTACCGTAATTCTTTTCATCACCATTAAATACACTGTGGACTTATTTGCACCATTTAATTTCATATTTATTTAGTTTTGTGGTTTCATATGATTGCACTTCTATATGTCTATTGGTGCTGCACTAGTTTACATTTTTAGATTTGGGAGCAAGATCTACTACTGTCTTAGCAGCCTTGTTTTCATATTTTAGTTTTCTATCACAGCTCAGATTCGGGTACATTTAACCCCTTAGCGCCCTGCCCCCGTCCTCTGCCTATGTGCATTAATCTCTTAGCACCAAGTCTTCAGAGCATGTGCAATACCCCCTCATTGATTGGTGCACCACGCCCGATATTATAATCCTCTTCACAGTGAGACTGGCCCTTTTCCTATTTAAATATCCAGCTACAACGCTCTGCCCTGTTTCCCATGTTCCATGTCCCCCAGCACTTTCCCCACTTTTCCTGGACTGCATGACATGGTCCTGGCTAATAACTTGATTCAATTTTGGTGACTCCTTTTCAACATCCGTTGCTCCAATTCCAATGTCTGTGGTGCAGCTGTCATGATCGCCACATCTCCACTGTCCCAGGATAACCTGTTTCAGTTTTATTGGTCTTATCAGTTTTATTTTATCCATTCAAAATGCCACTGCACTGTAATTCTGTTTTGTAAAAGGCATGCCATGTAAGGGAGGGCTATATCCCGTCAGATTTTTACATTTTTTTTTTTTTTGCCATTTCTGTCCAATTGGGGAGATTTAACTTCGCTTCCTTTCCCACTGCCAAAACAGGAAGTGAGAGCAAATCCCTGAAAATTAAGGGAATCCCTAGATAACTAGAACTAGTGTCCCCTTAGGACGATTTCCCCTCTAATTCTATGGGTAACCCAAACTTTGGTATTTTCTTTTACTTTCACTTTCAGTGATCATGGCAAATAAAACAAATGGAGAGAGTGAATCTCCCTAACAGGGGCACAAAAAAGCATGATAGACCTGATGAGGGTTCTAATCCATTTTCACGCAAATCCAAAACTATATAAAAAGCTTTGCCTTAAGACCCCTTTCACACAGTGGCTGCGGCCGCGTTGGCACTAAAGCGCCTCTCATTTTAGTGGCGCTTTAGCACTGTTTAAGCAGCGCTTTTCAGCTGCTAGCAGGGCGCTTTTAACCCCAAAGAAGTTTTGCGGCACTTTTAAGGCACTGCACATTCATTCCAATGGGCAGGGGCATTTTGGGAGCACTGTATACAGCGCTCTCAACCCCCCAAAGATGCTGCTGGCAGGACTTTTTTTTTCCCGTCCCACAAGCGCACCGCCCCAGTGTGATAAGGCACACTAGAATGAATGAGAGGTGGTTTTCAGGCACTTGGCAGAGGCCATTTCCAGCGCTAAAACGCCTGAAAACAAGCCCCAATGTGAAAGGGATCTTATACATTAAAGACTACTATAGATAGGCAGCTCCTGGATGTCTGTCAGTCCTCGTACTAGTCTTCTAACAGTTTTTCCTGAGTTGCTGCCCTATCAAGTTGGACACATGAGTAAAGAAATGAATGAAAATGTAAACCTATTTAGCTGACCACATCCTCAAGTGTGGTCAAGCCCCAGCCTAATCTGTGCCACTCTGAAAGAACCAAAAATGATTCCATCACACAAGGATCACCAGGTCTCTGTTTTTTGACAGGGGGTACCTTTTTCTAGAAAATGAAGAGTGATCTCTCTGTATTTCTCCTAATCCCTTTCCCCCTGTAAATATAAAAAAAATAAAAATAAAGTTGTAGGTATTATACAAGAACATGATTTATTTGTGCAGTTTATTTAGCTGCCTGATTTCCGATTCCTAGTGATCTGTTTTGGAAAGGGAATTCCTATTTGCACAAATTCTTGGAAATTAGGCACATCAAGTCAGTTGAGGTTCATCATGTAGGTCAGTAGTCGTTCAGTGTGGACGTACCACATCATACGATACACACCCACATATCTGTTGTATACTGCAATCGAATCACTCATGCTGGCCATGTGATCTGTTTTTTATCAGAAATGCAGAGCTTTTTTTTAACCACTTCAGTTCTGGAAGGTTTTACCCCCTTCCGGACCAGGCTATTTTTCGCGATGCTGCACTGCGTTGTTTTAACTGACAATTGCGCAATCGTGCAGCACTGTACCCAAACAAAATTGATATCCTTCCCACCCCTCCACCCCCACATAAAAAGCGTTCTTTTGGTGGCATTTGAACACCTCTGGTTTTTTATTTTTTGCGCTATGAACAAAAAAGACCGACAATTTTGGAAAAAAAAAAAGTTTACTTTCGGCTATAAAACCTATCCAATAAATGCAAAAAATCTAAATTATACCTCAGGTTAGGCCAATCTGTATTCTGCTACATGTTTTTGGAAAAAAATCACTTTAAGCGTATTGATTGATTGGTTGATTGATTGGTTTGCGCAAACGGTGTAGTGTCTACAAACTATGGGATAGATTTATGGACTATTTATTTTTTTTATTTTTATTTTTTACTAGTGATGGCGGCAATCAGCATTTGTTAGCGGGACTGCGACATTATAGCAGACAAATCTGACACTAAATTACACTTTTTGGGGACCAGTGACACCAATAGTGATCGGTGCTAAACAAATGCACTGTTCCACTGTGGGGGATGATTGCACTATAGGAAGACCAAGATCTGTGTTCCTCCTTGGCAGGAACACAAGATCTCCATCTTCCTTACTAGCAGAATGGCGATTTGGCTTGTTTACCTCTCTCCAAACCCGCTGATTTGGCTCCGGCTGTGTCAAATCGCAGCGGGAGCAGGGCTCCGGCGACCCGCGCCCAAGAGCCCTTCAAAAATCACATACAGGTACATGATTTTGCGCTTAGAGGAACTATGGTCCAAAATAAAAAAATCAATATGTGATGTAATCTTTTAAACCTCTCACTGACTGTGTTTCAAATAACAGTAAGGATATTGAGATATCTACCTTTTCCCCTGCAGCTGAAAGCTCTTATGTTCACTTCCTTGAGCAAAAAATTTTGAAGATTATACATCGGACTAAACTTATAAATTCATATTTCTTTATCGTACATCACAGAACACCGAGCCACAGTAAATACTGTATGGGTTATATGGCACCTTAAGGTGATGGACACTGGCACACCCTAGACAGAAAGTTAAATTCCCTAAATAACCTCTCCCCTTACCGGGTGTACCTCAGTTTTTTTCGCCAGTGTCTTAGGTGTTGGTCAAATGTGCTGTGCTGAGCTCCGCTGGAACATTCCTTGCTGGGGCAAGCTATGCAACCGGATCGATTCAAAGTGTCTTTTTTTTTTTTTCCAGGCCGACTTGAATGGTACCCGGGCCTAGTGTCGGAAGAAACAGGGTTTTGCTTGTAACGCTTCTCTTTTTAGAGAGCTGGACCCTGGGATCCAGTATTTGTTTGTTTTTTTTCAGCCATATTTCCTGGCGGGGTGCTTTACAGGCCCAGGAGTGTGGATCCCCCGATTAAAAAGGGGCCCCAGTTCCCGAAGGTTTTTTAACAGAGCCCACCGTGCGTGGTGAAGCTTGGGTCTGGTTACCACAGAACCCTGCAGCTGGGTAAGGTAAGGGAGATTCCTTAGGAATTTTTCTAATTCTTGTGGGTTTTCTCCTTTAAGTAAATGTTGTCATGCCTGTAGTCGTTACCGAGGGCTGTCATGATTCCATGCTTGTCAGTCTCGCTCTGTCACAAGTTGCACTCTTCCTCCAGCCCAAGTCCCAGGTAAGACGTGGGAAGGGGGGGGGGTTTCTTTTTTTGAATGTGTCCCCCCCCCCCTCCCCACCTGGACAGCTTCTCTCCAGGAGGGAAAGGGAGCATGGCTCAGTCGGAGGTATACCGTGCCGCTCCCGCAGCCATTACGGCGGTTCCCCCATCCAGCAGCTCTCCTCCACCCCAGCCCACCTCCACATGCGACCTGGGCAGATCGGAGCCCTGCTCACGCGGGAAAACAGTCTTTTGAAAAAGATGAGGGGATGATGGGTGGTCGGAGGAAGCGGGCGGGGCTTAGCGGCGTCAGCGTGGTTCAGTGCCCACAACACCGGCTGTGTAAGCTATAAAGTGCACGTTTTTCAGGTGCATACAGCTGAAGGAGGGACACAGAGCAGACGGGTGGCATATGAATGTGGGTGACACAGGCATTCCCAGGGCACGTTTACTTTACTATTGCTGAGCAGTGGGTGCATTTTTTGGGTAGTACTTCTGCGTTTGTGCTCAGCACTATGACCAAAGGGGGTGGTACAAATACCACTAAAAACAAGGGCACAAAGTAGTCACCCTCAGGCCCTAAGGACCCTCCCTCTGCAACACCACCTCCCCCTGAAAGATCTAGGAAGGCTGGTCAGAGTGAGCCATCAGGGTTGTCGGGGGCTGCCATTGCTTCCGACACTTCAGCCCCTGTCTATATAACTGAGGAGGTTTGTTGCCTCTGATTTGAGGAAAGGTTAGCGGCTTTAATCGCATCTTTACAGAGTGGAAGAAAGCGCATTAGGTCCCCTTCTACCACCCAGGATCCACGATCGGAGGAACAGAGGGAGGATGAATCCCCCTCAGCTGGCTGTAAAGAGACTGATGACTCCTCTTCTGAGGAATCAAGTGGGGATGGACCTCCTTCAGCTTCACAAGCTGAGAAGTTCATGGTGCATTCTCTTACTGAAATGGTCCGTTCCACATTTAAGCTACCCTTAACTGAGTCCGTTGAAGAGCACACTTCTTGCTTGGGTTCACTAAAGCCTCCTCAAGCTTTGTGTGCCTTTCCTGTACATTCATTGCTGGAAAAACTTATGTATTCTGAGTGAGATCACCCAAATAAGCATTTTTCCCTCCTAAAAAGTTTTTTCAACAGTTTATCCTATGGAGGAAAAGTTTACTAAGATGTGGAGTATACCAGAAATTGACGCTGCTATATCCTCTGTGAATAAAAGTTTGACTTGTCCAGTTGACAATGCGCAAATGCTTAAGAAATCCAACTGATAAAAAATTGGAATTCCTGTTGAAAAACATTTTTTCCCTGGCAGGTTCAGTAGACAAACCTGCAGTGGTGGCAATAGGGGTATGGCAATCCTTGAGAGACAATTGAAACAGGTGCTCAAGGTTTTCCCTGAACAGCAGGCCCAGGAGTTAGCCGAGCTGCCAGCGGCTTTGTGTTTTGCAATTGACGCAATAAGAGATTCTATTCTTTAAACCTCTTGCCTTACGCTTGGGTTGGCGCATATGCGTAGAATCCTATGGTTGAAAAGTTGGTCAGCCGAAGCTCCATGCAAAAAGCTCCTTGCTGGATTTCTTTTCCGTGGTGAAAAGCTGTTTGGGGATGATTTGGACAAATATATCCAAAAAATACGTGGAAAAAGTACCCTTTTGCCAGTTAAGAAAAAAAGTAAACGTCCCTCATTTAAACGGGCTCTTTCTCCAGTGCCAGGGGCATCAGCCTCCAGGCAGTCCCGACGGCCTCCACCATCAGGTTCAAGAGGTAAACCTCAGGGACAAAACAAGTCCTGATGGAGGAAACCATCAGAACACTAAAGCCTCTTTATGAAGGGGCGCCCCCGCTCGTTCGAGTTGGGGGGGGAGATTTCTGCAGTTCTCAAGGGTCCGGCAGTAAGAATTTCGAGACAGATGGGTGGTCTCCACAGTAGCTCTAGGTTACAAACTAGAGTTCCAAGTATTCCCATCTCGTTTCCTCAGGTCACATGTCCCCAAAGATCCAGAGAAAAAAGTCTTTCTATCGTTAGACCGCCTTTTGTCACAAAAAGTGATCATGGTGTTCCCCATGGAAGAGCAGGGGTTGGTTTTATTCAAACCTTTTCACGGTGCCAAAACCAAATGGAGATGTCAGACTCATTCTAGTTCTCAAAGATCTTAACCGGTCCCTGAAAATTTGCTCTTTTCGCATGGAATCAATCTGATCAGTAGTCTCCATCCTACAAGGAGGAGAACTTCTGGCATCAATCGACATCAAGAATGCATACCTGCATGTACCTATTTTCCCGTTAACCAGAAATATCTGCGTTTTGAAGTAGAAAAACTTCATTTTCAGTTTGTAGCCTTGCCTTTCGGTCTGGCTACTGCACCTCGGGTGTTTACAAAACTTCTGGCCCTCCCTCTGGCCAGATTAAGAACTCAAGGTATAACGATAATAGCTTACCTGGACGACCTGCTCTTGATAGACCGTGTGGTAGCCCGCTTGGACCAAAGCATGGTCACCACAGTCAACTACCTGGAATACCTAGGTTGGGTCCTCAACCTAGAGAAATCTTCTTTAAAGCCAGTAAGAAGATTAGAGTACTTGGGTTTGGTTATAGATACAGCCCAGAAGAAGGTGTTTTTACCCCAGCCAAAGATCAGTGCCATAAGGGAGCTGGTTCAGGTGGTCAGGGCAAAGAAGGTTCCTTCTATTCGCCTTTGTATGAGGTTGTTGGGGAAGATGGTGACTTCATTCGAAGCAGTTCCCTATGCTCAGTTTCATTCGAGACTACTGCAAAACCAGTATCCTGTCTGCCTGGAACAGGAAGGTTCAAGCACTAGATTTTCCGATGTGTTTGTTGCCAAAAGTGCGCCAAAACCTCAGTTGGTGGGAGATATCGGAGAATCTGCAGAAGGGGAACTCCTTACCAGTTACCTGGAAAGTAGTAACAGATGCCAGCCTTTCGGGTTGGGGAGCAGTCCTGGAAGAGGTGTCTGTCCAAGGGAAATGGTCCAGAACCAAAAGGACCTTGCCCATCAACATTCTAGAGATTGGGGCAGTGTACCTAGGCCTAGGCCTGGATATTCAAGTTGCGGGATTGTCCTGTCAGGATTCAATCTGACAATGCCACAGCAGTGGCTTATATCAATCACCAATGGGGCACCAGAAGTCAGGCAGCCCAGGCAGAGGTAAACCATATCCTAGCCTGGGCAGAAAAGCATGTGCTGTGCATATCGGCAATCTTCATTCCAGGGGTAGAGAACTGGCAGGCGGACTACTTAAGTCGCCAGCAGTTGTTCCCGGGGAATGGTCCCTTCACCCTGACATCTTCCTGGCTATATGCCAAAGATGGGGGACCCCGAACATAGATCTTTGCATCCAGGTTCAACAACAAAGTCGACAACTTTGTGTCAAGGACAAAGGGGTCCACTCACATGCGGAACAGATGCGTTGGTGACCCCGTGGGATCAGTTCTCACTGATTTATGCATTCCCTCCTATTCTGCTGCTATCTTGACTTCTTTGCAGGATCAAGCGGGAAAGGAAGTCTGTAGTTTTTGTGGCCCAGAAGATCTTGGTATGCAGAAATAGTAAAGATGGTGGTAGGGGCCCCGTGGACCCTACCACCACGTCCAGACCTGCTATCGCAGGGACCAGTGTTCCATCCTACTTTACAAACGCTAAATTTAACGGTTTGGCTATTGAATCCCACATTCTGAAGAATCATGGGCTTTCAGGCTCAGTGATATCTACTTTGATTAATGCAAGGAAGCAAGCTTCCAGAGTCATTTATTATAGAGTCTGGAAGGCATAGGTCTCCTTTTGTGAATCCAGGGGTTGGCATCCTAGAAAGTATGTCATAGGTAGAATTCTTTCTTTTCTGCAAATGGGGTTAGAGATGAAACTGGCCTTTGAGTACTATCAAGGGCCAGGTCTCGGCCTTACCTATATTATTTCAACGTCCGCTTGCTTCGCATTCTTTGGTTCAAAGCTTTATACAGGGGGAAACGCGACTTAATCCACCAGTTAGAGCACCCCTGAACCCTTGGGACTTGAATTTAGTTCTATGGGCATTACAGAAACAGCCGTTTGAGCCGATACAACATTCCCCTTGGTCCTTTTGACAAGGAAACTAGTTTTTCTGGTAGCCATATCTTCTGCAAGAAGGGTATCAGAGTTGGCGGCTCTTTCTTGTAAAGAGACATATTTAATCATACACAAGGCTAGAGTAGTATTGCTTCCTCATTCTAAGGTGGTTTCAGATTTTCATTTAAACCAGGATATTCTACCTTCATTTTTTTCCAGAACCCTCTTCTACGGAAGAAAAGTCACTACATTCTTTGGATGTAGTGAGAGCAGTCAAAATCTATTTGAAGGTGACTGCTCAGATTCGGAAAACAGATGTTTTGTTTGTGTTGCCAGAGGTTGCAAGAGGTTTAAGGTCCTAGGAAAGGACAGGCAGCGTCAAAATCCACTATTGCCAAATGGATTCGGCAAGTGATTATTCAAGCTTATGGTTTGAAGAGGAAAGCTCCACCTTTTCAAATCAAAGTGCACTCCACCAGGGCTGTTAGTGCTTCGTGGGCTGCAGGCAGATCCTCAGGTCTGATTGCACCCTACTTTTGTTATTGTCCCCTCCCCTTAGGTGGCATTGCTCTGGGACATCCCATACAGTAATTACTGTGGCTCTGTGTCCCGTGATGTATGATAAAGAAAATAGGATTTTTATAACTGCTTACCTGTAAAATCCTTTTGTTGGAGTACATCATGGGACACAGAGATCCCTCCCCTCTTTCACATGTATTGCTTTGCTAGAAAACTGAGGTACTCCCGGTAAGGGGAGGGGTTATATAGGGAATTGAACTTCCTGTCTAGGGTGTGTGTCTAGGGTGTGCCAGTGTCCATCACCTGAAGATGCCATATAAACCCATAAAGTAATTACTGTGGCTCTGTGTCATGTGATATACTCCAAGAAAAGGACTTTACAGGTAAGCTGTTTTATAAAAATCCTATTTTTTATATATTTTTTTTGGATATGTATTATAGCAAAAAGTAGGTTTGTTTTTTTTTTTTTTTTTTTTTCAAAATTGTCACTTTGTTTATAGCGCAAAAAATAAAAATGGAAGAGGTGATCAAATACCACCAAAAATGATGTGAATTTTGTTTGGGTACAGCGTCGCACGACCGAGCAATTGCGAGTTAAAGTGACACAGTGCCGTATCGCAAAAAATGGCCTGGTCATTAAGGGGGCAAGTCCTTCCCGGGCTGAAGTTAAGGGCCGCCCTGCCGCATAAATGTACGTGGGGCGGTTAAAGTGTGCACTTCGGTGGCTGCAAGACTGTCTGGTAGGCAAGTGGTTAAACATGGCCTTTCCTTGTGAATTATTACCTACACGAACAGTTGTCGGTTAACAAAACTCTCTGCATTTCTGTTTTAACTTGGTCAACAATTTTCTAAAACTCAAAATTTATTGAACAAGGGAAAAAAAATACATTGCAGCATGAATTAATAAATGTAGAACTGCATTATTTTGTGCCTTTTTACAACTACCTAGATTTCAGCTTTAAAGTCGTTACAAAGGCTCAGCTTTTTTCTTTTTTTTTTTTTTTTTTTTTTTCCTTCATGCATGAAGGTAAAAAAAACACCCGTGCAGCAACCCCCCCCTAATACTTAACCTGAGCCCCATTCCGATCCAGCGATGTGCACAAGAGCCACAGCTCTCCGGGCACTCTCCCTCCTCATTGGCAGTCTTTGGCTCCCGCTGCTGTCAATCACAGTTAGTAAGCCAATGAGGGAGAGGCGGCTGGGCCAAGCTATGACTCTGCGTGTGAATGTACACGCATAGCAGAGGCTTGGGAGCCTCCCATCACAAGCTGCTTGCTCTGGGGGCATTCCGCAGGAGGGGAGGGGCCAGGAGTTCGGTGGGAGACCCGAGTACAGGAGGATCGGGGCTGGTCTGTGCAAAACTATTACACAGAGCAGGTAAGTATGACATGTTTCTAACTTGGCAGATGATCTGGGTAAAATCCTGGTTGAATACTACGGGATCTGTTGAGGCCTTTTTTTTTTTTGTTTTTTGTTTTTTGTTTGTTTTTTTGTTTTTGCTGTAATATGGTTTAGGAAATGCAAGGTAGTGCCCAAAATCCAGCTTATATTTGAGTTTTGTACTGGGTGCACATACAGTTCAGCTCTGATGCATGAATCTGACCCCATTCCCCTATTTTACCTATTGTCTGTTTTTTGTGAATCCTTGTTTGTATTTTAACATGTATGTCTTTATGTATATGCTTGTCTCCGTCTGCTCCTCCTGCCTCCTTAGCCAGTACCACCTTTGACCAGTTCATCAGTTCTGCAGATAAGGATGAGTTTTCGGATTTTGACAACCTGAGGACCACCCTTCCCCAGTCAGGAAGCAGCACAGGTTTGGAAAAGCTCTATTTCCTGCCTGCTTGCTTACTGTCATTCCATTTGCTATTTGCTTTCTGCTTAATGCTTAATTTTGTCTTTTGTAATTATTTTTTTGTTTTACTGGGCTGCTAACATGGGTTTTCATTTCTTCCATGCCTGCATGAGAGCCAGTTTGTAACAGTTGAACTTTAGGTTGAATTGCAGGAATTCAGCTACTTTCTAAAATGTTCTGGATTTCTAAGAATTAAGTCCCATTTGAGGTGCATGCTACCTTGTGGACTTATCTCCTATTGTTTATATCTGACAGTTTTATTTGGTGCGGGGAATACAGCTATCACTGCACAACTAGTACTCTTACGGGTGGGATGCTGCCTTCCTATATGGCAGTAGCTCTACCCTCCCATCCCCTTTGCTGCCAATTCATAGAAGGCAGGAGGAGAGGCAGGCAGAGTGGCTGCATTCGGCTCTGCAGCTGCGGAAGCTGAGACCAAAGGGTCCAGCACTGGAAGTATAGTAAACGTGAGGGAAAAAGTATTTGACCCCCTGCTGATTTTGTACGTTTGCCCACTGACAAATAATTTATCAGTCTATAATTTTAATGATAGGTTTATTTTAACGAGTTGGGTGGCGGCTTGGCTGTGTTACACCTGAATATCTGGAAGGAGCAAAGGCTGAGGTCTGTGAGTACATCTGACACGACTATACTGGATACAGGCTACACGGCTGCATGACTAGCAGGTGGAAAGGTACCCTACAGACTTGGGAATCTCCATGTTTGCAAGCTGTCCTATATGTGTAATGTGGTAGTCCTCATAGTACAGGAATCGGCACATCCTAGCTCGATTATTATTATTGTTATACAGGTTTTATATAGCGCCAACAGTTTGCGCAGCGCTTTACAACATGAGAGCAGACATTACAGTTACATTACAATGTAATGTAAGGGTCAGTTGATACAAAAGGTAGTAGCTGTGGGGGATGAGCTGATGAAGGAAGTAAAACAGTGTTAGTTAGAAGCAGGATAAGCTTCTTTAAAGAGAAGCATTTTCAGGGATCGCCTAAAGATGGATAGATTAGGGACAGTCAGACAGATTGGGGTAGGGATTTCCAAAGGATGGGAGATGCTCTGGAGAAATCCTGGAGGCGAGCATGGGAGGAGGTGACAAGGGAGCTAGAGAGCAGGAGGTCTTGGGATGACCGAAGAGAGTGGCTTGGTTGGTATTTTGGGACTAGGTTAGTGATGTAGCTGGAGGCAGAGTTATGGATGGCTTTGTAAATTATTGTTTGTACTTTGAATTTTATTTGTTGGGTGAGTGGAAGCCAGTGGAGGAATTGGCAGAGAGGGGTGGAGGACACTGAATGGTTGGTAAGGTGGATGAGTCTTGCAGCGGCATTCATTATGGACTGAAGGGGGGATAGTCTATGTAAAGGTAATCCAATGAGGAGGGAGTTGCAGTAGTCGAGGCGAGAGATAACCAGGGAGTGAATTAAAAGCTTGGTGGTGTCTTTAGTTAAAAAGGGGCGTATTCTGGAAATGTTGCGGAGGCTAAGGTGGCATGATTTGGACAGGGATTGTATGTGGGCCTGAAAGGACAGTTCCGAGTCTAAGGTTACCCCTGGCATGTGGGGACGGACTGATAGATGTGCCATTAATCTTGACAGAGAAGTCAGGGGAGGGGGCGCGTGCGGGAGGAAATATTATGAGCTCGGTTTTAGATAGGTTCAGTTTGAGGAAGTGGCTTAACATCCAGGCTGATATGTCTGTTAGTAAATCAGTGATGCGTGAGGAGATTGATGGGGTGAGCTGAGAGTGTCATCAGCATATAAATGGTAGTGAAAGCCATGGGAGGCTATCAGCTGACCCAGGGAGGATGTGTAGACCGAGAATAGTAGAGGTCCAAGGACAGAACCTTGGGGGACCCCAACGGTAAGAGGAGTTGGAGAAGAGGAAGTGGAGGTGTGATGAGATGGGTAAGATTCTAACCAATGGAGAGTGCGGCCATGGTCACCAAGCAAATTGAGTTTTTTGAGGAGGAGGGGGTGGTCAACTTTATCAAAGGCAGCGGAAAGGTCCAAGAGTAAGAGTACGGAATAATGACCGTTGGTTTTGGCTGTTAGTAAGTTTGAGTTTTAGGAGGGCAGTTTCTGTGGAGTGCTGTGGGCGAAATCCAGACTGAAGGGGATCAAGAACGTTATTCTCAATGAGGTGGTCGCTCAATCGGTTGCAGACTAAACGTTCAAGGAGTTTGGAAGCAAAAGGGAGTAAAGAGATAGGTCTTAGGTTGTTAAGATTGGTGGGGTCTGAGGCCTTTTTTGGCATGGGAGTGACTAGCGCATGTTTTAGAGGGTTGGGGAAGATGCCCGTAGAGAGTGAGAGGTTGGAAGATGTGGGTTAAGGAGTCTAGGATTGAGTCAGATGGTGACCGTAGTATTTGAGAAGGAACAGGGGGCAAGAGGTTAGGTGGGCATTAGAAAAAAGTTTAGTGACTTCCTCTATAGTAGCTGGGTTAAAAGAGGGAAGTATTGATTGTGCAGGAGGACAAGGAGTGTAAATTTAGGGAGATATCTGTAGAGCAGAGATCTCGAGACGAATTGTCTCGGTCTTATTTTTGAAGTGATTAGCAATCTCCTGGGCAGTGAGTAATTTAGTTGGTGGGGGTAATGGAGGACGAAGTAGAGTGGTAAAGGTAGAAAAGAGTTGACTGGGACTGCGTGAGAGGGATGAGAATGATAAAGTAGGTCTGTTTGGCAATGTGCAGGCCGGAATGGTATTTTTGGAGGGCAGATTTATATTGGCTGAAATCTTGCTGTGACTTAGTTATACACCACAGACGCTCAAGAGCGAGGCTACGTTTTTTGAGGCTTCTGGTATTGTCTGTCTGCCAGGGTTGTAGCAGTCGGGGCCTGAGTCTGTGCATAGTGAGGGGGGCGAAGGTGAACTGTTGTAAACAGAGGTGGCCAAGTTGGGGCAGGAAAAGGATGAGATTTTGTCGTAGAGATAATCTGTAGCAGAAAAAAATAAGAGAAGGGTAAGATGGTGAAGGTTTCTACGGGTAATAGTTTGGTAGTTGGAAGGCAAGGAGGAGGCAGACAAGGAGAGGGTGAAATGAAAAAGGTGTTGATCAGAGAGAGGAAAGGGAATATTGGAGAGGTTGTGTGGAGTGCATAGGTAGGAGAATATGAGGTCAAGGCAGTTGCCAACAGAGTAGAAGCCCTTGTCCATTGTTTTAGGTCAAAAGAGGAGGTTGGGCTCAGCAGCTTAGAAGTAGCGGGAGTGTTAAGATTAACAGGGATGTTGAAGTCACCAAGAATGATTGTTGGCATTTCAGAAGAGAGAAAGTAGGGTAGCCAGGCAGAGAAGTCGTCAAGGAAGTTTGATACCGGTCCAGGGGGCCAATAGATCACAGCAATTCTCAATGAAACTGGAGAAAATAGACGAATACAGTGAGCTTCAAATGAGGAGAGGGACAGAGAGGGGGGTGGATGAAGAACCTGAAAAGTGCTTTGAGGGGATAGAATTCCAACACCACCTTCTTTCTGTCCACTAGGCCTGGGAGAGTGAGTCCACAGGAGGCCACCATAGGAGAGAGAAGCAGGAGAAGGAAGGTCAGATGCTTGAATCCAGGTCTCAGTAATTGCAATAAGGTTCAGGAAATTTGTGATAAATAGGTCATGGACGGTGGTGAGTTTGTTACAAACAGAGCGGACATTCAAAAGGGCACAGGAGAAGGGGAGGCTGGTTCTAGGCTGAAGAGGAATAGAAATGGGATTGTGCGGATTGCGGCTGCTGTCAGAGGATGGGGGGTGCTGGGTATGTTGGCCCAAGGTAAATGATGGTGGTCCAGGATTTGGGGAAATATCTCCAGTTAGGAGAAGCAGAAGGGCGAGAGAGGTGATATGGGAGAGTGACTTATGTGGGGGGGACACGAATTTAAGGAGAGAGGATGCAACTGTGAGAAGGAAAAGTAGGGAGTGCATGATACAGAGTGGTGAAATTGAGAGGAAGCCTGAATGAGAGATGAAAAAGTTTGATGGAGAATCAGGTCACCTGTCTGTTTAGTGTTCTGCAGAAGTCTGTTGTGTTTTTTCGCTTTGAAGTGCTGAGCGGAAGTGTAATACTTAATCCAATATGAATACTTTATCCAAGATTATAGTTGCCAATGCAATCCCAGCCTATGCAAAACCCTGCCTGTGTATCCCCTAATATAAGGCCTAAATTTATACTGAGTTTAGTTTGGGGTATTGCCAATTAGTCAGGATTGCATAGGAGGAACATATGGCTAACAGAATAAACTTCTCACACCAAGGCTCACTACAAGACATAGCAAGCGAGCAGAAAGGTCACAGCCGTAAAGATAGGAACAGCTCATAATTTAGTTATAGACAATAAGAAAGTAAAATAAACATCACAGTGATCTGGACAGAGGTAAAGAATTTGAAGGCAGCATAGATCACCAAAAGCACATACACAGAAATTAGCAAGCAGATCCCAGTTTCAATTAAAGGTGGAAGATGTATCGTTTACCTCCAATCTTGTCTGGCAAAAATGTGTCACGAATGGATAGCCCAGTTTTCAGCACTTGCTTGTTACGGTTCTCAGTCATATGGGCTCCTTTCATTTTTTACCCCAGCACAGACTAGCAGTTAAAGTGGATGTAAACCCGAATTTTTTTTTTTTTTTAATAATACTGTAGAGTATAAGATTTCCTATCATTTGAGCCCAGTCTTGCCACACAGAGTTAATCCATCTCTGAGCAATCCCCTTTTATTGTTCAGTGAGAGAAATCTTGACAAACTGACAAAAACTTTGTCAAATACTCCCCCTTGCTGTGAGTGACAGCCTAAGACACATGCATTATTTTTTTTAATTCCCTCCCCCGCTCCTTTCTTCAGCAGCTCTGCAAGGATTGGCTGTTCCACACCTCAGCATGATTTGGCATGCTGAAGTCATGTGGTTACTTTCCTGTCTTTTCACTAGATGTTAGAGATCATAGCAGAAGTTCAGTGTTAAAAATACACAGGGGAGTGTAGAGGTGGGCGGGGAGTCTACTGACATCATGACTCCACCCACCGTGCTCCAGACAACAGACCCACTCACAGAATCTGCAGTTTTTCAGCTCTCATAACAGAGGGGAGACATTTGACAGGTAAAGATACATGCAGGAGGCATGTATATCCTTATAGATAACCCCTATGGCAGTAGTTTAGAAAGGATGACATTGGGTTTACATCCACTTTAACTGCTTTAGTCTGAGGCTAATTGCACCATTCGGTACGTGCCATGGTCATCGGGGTCCAGTGCCACAGACTATGACTATATGACTGACTACATAAGACTGACCATGTTTGGTCTCTAGGTTTTAGGAATCTAGATCAATAGCGGGCCGAGACGGGCTGGTTTCCCGGATATATCCCTGCCATGCTCTGAGAAAGTGCCCCCTTCACCCACTGTGGCTTTAAGATGTGGCACTATCCACAGTAGGGCTTAGATCAGGTATTTGGTCCCTGGTTGGGTGGTGTGTAGGGCCTATTGTTGGGGGGGGGGGGGGGTAGGCCCAGATGCATCCCCCACCTCCTCCCTTTTTACTGGTGAGGGGTGGTTCTAGTTGAGAGCAGGTTTTGGGGAGGGTGGTTTTAGTGTGGGGAGGTGGAGGATTCTAGTTCTGGGGGGGTATTTGGTGGTTTTTTTTTTTTTTTTTTTTTTTTTTTATGCTGATATGTGTTTTTCCCCATTGATGCTTAATACATTTTGTAGTCAAATCAGATTGGGTGTGTTGAGTCTCCCCGTTTTTTGTTTGCATTTTTTTTTTGTTATTTTTTAGACAACGACCCTTTGGTATTACTAGGTGAGTACTACATTGATCTGCATTTGGAGCGGGACTCCCATGTCTATATTTGCTTGTACTCTAGGTTTATTTTAACAGTGAGTGACAGAATAACAAAAATATCCAGTAAAATGCATTTCAAAAAAGTTATAAATTGATTTGCATTTTAATGAGTGAAATAAGTATTTGATCCCCTATCAATCGGCAAGATTTCTACCTCCCAGGTGTCTTCTGTACAGGTAACGAGCTGAGATTAGGAGCACTCTTAAAGGGAGTGCTCCTAATCTCAGCTTTTTACCTGTATAGAAGACACCTGTCCACAGAAGCAATCAATCAGATTCCAATCTCTCCACCATGGCCAACACCAAAGAGCTCTCCAAGGATGTCAGGGCAAGATTGTAGACCTCCACCAGGCTGGAATAGGTTACAAGACTATCTTCATGCAGCTTGGTGAGAGGGTGACAACAGTTGGTGCGATAATTCGTAAATGGAAGAAACACAAAATAACTGTCATGCCACGTACACACGACCGGACTTTCTGTCAGAGTAGGCTCTGACGGTCGTTCCAACGGAGTTCCGCTGAAACGGACTTGCCTACACACGATCGCACCAAAGTCCGTTAGTTTAGAACGCGATGACGTACGACGGGACTAGAAAAAGGAAATTCAGTAGCCAATAGCTGCCCTTGCGTGTTTTTGGTCCGTCGGACTAGCATACAGACGAATGGTTTTCCCAATGGGGATTGAATCAGTCGGAAAGATTTGAAACATGATCTATTTCTAGGTCCGTCAGAATTTTAAAAAGAAAAAGTCAGATGAAGCCCACACACGATCGGAATGTCGGACAGAATGATTCCGTCTGACCTTTTCTGACGGAAAGTCCGGTCGTGTGTACACAGCATTAATCTCCCTCCGTCTGGGGCTCAATGCACGATCTCAATGGTGGGGAATCAGCACAGAACTACACAGGAGAATCTTGTCAGTGATATCGATGCTGCTGGGACCATAGTCATCAAGAAAACAATTGGTGACTCACTAGGATGTGAAGGACTGAAATCCTGCAGAGCCCGCAAGGTCCCCCTGCTCAACAAAACACATGTACAGGCCCGTCTGAAGTTTTCTAATGGACATCTAAATGATTGAGAGGAGAACTGGGTGGAAGTGTTTGTGGTGATATAAGACCAAAATCAAGCTTCAAGCAACTCAGCTCGCCGTGTTTGGAGGAGGAGGAATGCTGCCTATGACCCCAAAAACACCATCCCCACAGTCAAACATGGAGGTGGAAACATGCTTTGGTGGTGGTTTTTCTGGTAAGGGGACAGGACAACTTCACCGCATCAAAGGGATGATGGACGGGGCCATGTACCGTCAAATCTTTGAGAACCTCCTTCCCTCACCCAGGGCATGAAAAATGGGTCATGGATGGATATTCCAGCATGACAATGACCCAAAACGCATGGCATAGGCAGCAAAGGAGTGGCTCAAGAAGAAGCACATTATGGTCATGGAGTGACCTAGCCAGTCTCCAGACCTTAATTCCATAAAAAATATGTGGCAGGAGCCGAGGGTTTGAGTTACCAAATTTCATTCTCAAAACCTTAATAACTAGGAGAGCGTCTGCAAAGAGTGGGACAAAATCCCTCCTGAGATGTGTGCAAACCTGGTGGCCTAGTACAAGAAACGGGGGGGGAAAAAAAGAGGAGACAAAAGCCAATACTAACGGACTTTACTGGTACCAGAGAAGGACTTAACCACATAAGTTCAGTATAAAAGTATTTTATTACAAACCATGGTTTGTAATAAACAATCGTGCAGACCCAGACCATGACACACCCACCACCATGCTTGACTGAAGGCAAGGCACAATTGTCTTTGTACTCCTCACCTTGTTCCCGCTACACACGCTTGACACCATCTGAACCAAATAATTTTATCTTAGTCTCATCAGACCACAGTACATGGTTCCAGTAATCCCATATCCTTAGTCTGCTTGTCTTCAGCAAACTGTTTTGTGGGCTTTCTTGTGCATCTTCAGAAGAGGCTTCCTTCTGGGACAACAGCCATGCAGACCAATTTGATGCAGTGTGCCGCGTATGGTACCAAATAAAGGTAATTACTGCTCCAGGTGATTCCACTTGTGTTCACATCGTCCTGATCTGTAGGAGATAAAGGGTGTCGGCTCAGCAAAGTCAAATGGCAAAAAATTAGGGAAAGGACAGCTGCACTCCAAAAATAACGCCTTTATTAAGTAAAACTTGATCCATACATCAATCGTAAACACAGGTCCAGATGATATGACTCGTTTCGCACCGTTAATGGCGCTTAATCATAGCTGCTGGACCACCGATCACAATCTGAGTTTTATAAACTCAAATCGTATCTAATCCAGATCGCAATTGGCTGTGGTCCAGCAGAACCTTTCACACATGTAGGGGAATGAGTGATCATGGAGGCGATTGGGGCAACCAATATATTGAATGATTTCAACCAATAATAAAACTGAATAATAATGAATGGGGATTAAAATGACTAAGTTCAGCATTAAACAGGTAGGTTGCAATAGGTCACTCTCCCTTGCACTCCATGCATGCAATACATTTATAGATCAATGCATGACATACATACTTCATGTGTCTGTTAAATACCCAATAAAAAACATTAAATGAAGTATGAACACCAAAGAATGTGCTAAACACATTCTTTGACATAAAATTATGTAGAAAGATTCTAAAAAATTCATGTAGCTACATCATTCAGTGTGTGTAATCAAATGTCGCCACAAGATGTTAAAATAGAGACATGATAAAACTAAATGCTTCACACATAGTAAAGCGACAGTGGACACACACACGGATGTGTACCTGCATATAGAGGTAGGGACACTTACCTGATGGAAAAAGCAAGTCAGGAACGTGACTGTTTTATATCAAATGTGGAATAAGAACACATCAATCCTCAACAACCCAAATATGGTGCCAGACTACACATATATGTATGTAACAATCCCCCATGGTCCATATATACACATAACTTCAGAGTTTAGAATATTGTTGCACTTCAAGCTATTATTATTATAAATATAATCCCAATATATTATAATAAAGCAAAAAATGAAAAAAATAAAAAGATGATTGAATAATGGAATCATTATGTAGTGCTTAGCTATATACTAGAAAGGAGGAACTTTATTATATAAAGTGGAGTGGAACCAAATAAAACAAAAGGGGGGGGGGGGACACAAACCAGCCAAAATGTGCCAAAAAATATACAAAAATAAAAATGTTTTAAACAACTAGGCCAGTAAATAAGTGGGATCAGATGAGAATCATATACTATAGCTGATGTTTTCAATCATAGAAGTGGGACACGTCCCATTCAAAATGTAACCCCATTGGCTTACTAGGGTTTAAATGGAATATCCAGAACACTTCTCGTTTGCAGAGTGTTCTGAATCTATCGCCCCCTCTGATGGGTGTGGTAATTCTCTCTCCTATGCTCTGTATACCCAAGCCTGAAACATCCTTGTTATGTACATCATTCCAATGTCTGGCAACATTGGTGGAATGAATCTTGTCAATATCGTGGAAATGACACGAGACTGCATTGATTGTGAGAGTGGCAACGTTTAAACCTGGAGAAGACCGTCTTTTCCTGCTGGTAGAAAACTCAAACCATCCATTAAAAAGCATGTCAGCTTCTCCCATCCCGAGAATGAATCGACTTACTACACTATGGCTATTACAGCTTCAGATTCATCTCCGGAACCTGCCGATTCACAGATCGATGGCGATCGTCCACTATACTGTCAACCCCTACAGTAACCCTCACAAGCCAAGCAAGAAGAAAAAGAAACCAGGAAAACAAGATGAGGAGGGAAAACACAAGCGGTGTAAAAAATCCCTGTTATCCGTTACGGGGTCAAACACTGCGTTAGTGTCTCACATTCTAAATTTATCACACAGACCACTATGTGGTTCAGAAATCTCTTTCCTACGTAAAGGACTTAATTTCTGTCCGACTAAACACTTTGACTTGTTTGGGACTTTATTTGATGTGAATAAATTTGCACGCTTGTTGACACTAAAGAAACATTATTTTAATGAACTGGGGGATTCTGTGGAAGGCACGCCAGACGTTTCTCATGTGGGTGAGTCACCTCCCTCTCCTCAATTGTTTTCTGATGTGTGTGTGTGTGTGTGTGTGTGTGTGCTTTACAGGATCTCACTGATTTGGCTATTGAATTGAGCCCTCAGATTGAGGACCCCATAGATAGCAACACAAAAATATATTTTAAGTTCAGATCAGATTTCTACCCCATTGGTTCAAAGGGGGGGGGGGGCTAGATCTTTTCAAAAACTTGTGGCGAGGGACCTCATCTACCTATCTCATTGTAATTTGGGGGGTTCAGTGACAGATAAGCCTCACTAGCTCTGAAAGAGCCGCACCTAAAAGTCTGAGCGGTGACACCCACATCACTATCCGGAATGCGAATAAGGGTGGTACGGTGGTTGTCCTCGACTCAGTCGTGTATAAAAACAAAGCTTTGAGGGAACTGACTTGACACTAGTACCTACCTTAAACTTGGGGTGAACCCCACTTTACCATTTTACCATTTAAGAATGAACTGCCCACCCTTTTAGAGAGAGCTGTCCTTTCAGGCATATTCACACAAAGAGGGATATGTTCATCCCAGATTGGCCAATCACACCAGTGTTCCATCACCTCCCAAAGATCCATAAAGGGTTAGATCCCCTTTGTGGCAGACCAATTGTTGCAGGCATTGGATCTTTGAGCGAACGTTTGGGCCAATGGGTAGACCACCAACTATAACCTTTGGTTGGAGACCTACCGGGAATCCTTAGAGACACTACACACTTCTTGGTTAAATTGAAAGACCTTGCATGGAAGCCCAATTATCACTGGGTTACATGTGATGTCTCTAGTCCTTATTCATCCATCCCACATTCTCTGGGTATACAGGCGGTTTCATTCATTCTTAAATGATCAGACCGCTTCTCTTGTGTTGCAGGAGTTTATTTTGAAGAGTCTTGAATTTTTAATTGCACATCATTTTTTCATGTTTTTTGGTGAATTTTATCTTCAAATGTGTGGGGCCTCGATGGGAGCTAAGTTGGCTCATTGGCCAACCTGTACATGGGTTGGTGGGAGAGGGATCAGATTTTTGCATCTAATAGCCCCCGACGCAAAGACACAATATTTTATTGTCGTTTTTCATAGATGATCTGTTCATTGTCGGCGATCTGCAGTTCGACATGGGAACTTAGTTGGACTATTTAAATGAAAATTATTTGAATTTACGATTTACATAGCCCGAAGTCCATTGAGTTCCTTGATGTTGAGCTGCGGGCCAGCGACGGTGAGGTGACCTCTAACTTTAGGAAACCCACTGCGGGTAATGTTGTGTTGAGAGCAGATTTAGGCCATCCAAAACATGCAATAAGAGGGATCCCAGTTGGCCAATTTCTCAGGCTAAGACTTATTTGTAGTAGGGATTCTGATTTCATAAATGAAGCAGGAGAAGTGACAACAAGATTTGAGGATCGAAGTTTATTCCAAATCTATGATCTCCAGAGCTTTTAGAATTGCAGAGAATACTCCACGCTCTCGGTTAATCTCAGATAGGGGCTCTTTTAGAATCACTAACAGAAAAGAGTCACGAATGCTAGTACTCCCCCTGTGTTTTCAACACCTTTTTAAGTATGGAATTTAACAGAATCAAACATTTGTCAATAGGTACATTCCTGTACCATTTAATGATCCTACAAATGCTTGAATCCTGACAGGTGGCATTAAAACATTATCTCGCCCCCACACTAGGAAGATACCTATCTCCCAGTCTATACACCCGCACCAGTCCCAAAACCCATTGGTTGCAGTTCAAGGTTACCTTTGGATGTGGCAGCAGAACATGCACTTGTTGCCCCTTTATTAAAGGGGGCGATACTGTCTGTTCTGCTGCGACAAGTTAAATTTTGAATGGGACGTGTCCCACTCCTGTGGGGTCCTGTTGGCCGCTGACCTGTGGGGTCCTGCTGGCCGCTGACCTGTGGGGTCCTGCTGGCCGCTGACCTGTGGGGTCTTGCTGGCCTCTGGCCATGGCCTATGTGACCTGCGGGTCCTGCTGGCCATGGCCTACAGGCCAGCAGGACCCATAGGCCATGGCCAGCAGGATCCACAGGCGGCTCCTGCTAGGAGCTGGCTGCGAACCTGTGGGGTCCTGCTGGATGCTGACCTGTGGGATCCTGCTGGACCCTGTCCAGTGACCTGTGGGTCCTGCTGGCCACGGCCTACAGACCAGCAGGACCCATAGGTCAGTGGCCAGCAGGACCCACAGGTCCACAGCCAGCTCCTAGCAGGACCCACAAGCTGTGGGTCCTGCTGGGAACTGGCAGCTGAACGCCGCAGAGCAAACACTACCAAGCATCTGGCAGGAAGCAGTGACTGGTAGCAAGCAGTAACTACCACTATATATACTAGTTTAATGTTCTTTTTGAAGCTTAAAAGTTTGCATGCGGCCCCCATGGGATATGAAAACTCGTTCTGTGGCCCTCAGGTAATTTGAGTTTGAGACCCCTGGTTTAAGACCTTTTTTATTTTTCTATATTTTTGGGCACATTTGGCTGGTTTGTCGTCCCCCCCCCCCCCCCTTTTTTGTTTTATTTGGTTCCATTCCACTTTATATAAGTAGTTCCTCCTTTCTAGTATATAGTTAAGCACTACATAATGATTCCATTATTCAATCATCTTTTTATTTTTTCATTTTTCGCTTTTTTATTATGATATATTGGGATTATATTTATAATAGCTTGAAGTGCAACAATATTCTAAACTCTGGAGTCATGTGGATAATATATGGACCGCGGGGGATATATATATATATATGTGTATGTATGTATGTAGTCTGGCACCATATTTGGGTTGTTGAAGACTTATGTGTTCTTATTCCACATTTGATATAACACAATCACGGTCCTGACTCATTTTTTCCATCATGTAAGGGTCCCTACATCTATATGCAGGTACACTTTCGTGTGTGTGTGTGTCCACTGTCGCTTTACTATATGTGTGAAGCATTTAGTTTTATCATGGCTCTATTTTAACATCTTGTGGCGACATTTGACTACACACACTGAACGATGTGGCTACATGCATTTTTAGAATCTTTCTACATAATTTTATGTCATGTGTTGCGTCTTGCATTTTCTTTGATGTTCATACTTCATTTAATGTTTTTTTATTGGGTATTTGACAGACACATAAATTATGTATGTCATGCATTGATCTATAAATGTATTGCATGCATGGAGTGCAAGGGAGAGCGGACTATTGCAACCTACCTGTTTAATGCTGAACTTAGAGTCATCTCAATCCCCATTCATTATTATTCAGTTTTATTATTGGTTAAAATCATTCAATATGTTCGTTGCCCTGATCGCCTCCGTGCTCACTCATTCCCTACATGTGTGAAAGGTTCTACTGGACCACAGCTGATCGCGATCTGGATTAGATACAATTTATCAGGTGACCATCTATTTGAGTGTATAAAACTCAGATTGCGATCGTTGGTCCAGCAGCTATGATTAAGCACCATTAACGCTGGGCAATGTCAGCTATCATCTGGACCTGTGTTTCTGATTGATGTATGGATCACGTTTTACTTAATAAAGGCGTTATTTTTGGAGTGTGGCCATCCTTTCCCTAATTTTTTGCCATTTGCCGTGTATGGTATGAGCACTGACAGGCTGACCCCCACCCCTTCAACCTCTGCAGCAATGCTGGCAGCACGCATACGTCTATTTCCCAAAGACAGCCTCTGGATATGACGCTGAGCACGTGCACTCAACTTCTTTGGTCTACCGTGGCGATGAGGCCTGTTCTGAGTGGATCCTGTCCTGTTAAACCGCCGCATGGTCTTGGCCACCACCGTGCTGCAGCTTAGTTTCCATGGTCTGGGCAATCTTCTTATAGCCTAGGTATCTTTATGTAGAGCGACAAATCTTTTTTTAGATCCTCAGTTCTTTGGCATGAGGTGCCATGTTGAACCTCCAGTGACCAGTAAGAGAGTGAGAGCGATAACACCAAATTTAACACACCTGCTCCCCATTCACACCTGAGACCTTGTAACACTAACGAGTCACATGACACTGGGGAGGGAAAATGGCAAATTTTGCCCAATTTGGACATTTTTCACTTAGGGGTGTACTCTCTTTTGCCAGCGGTTTAGATATTCATGGCTGTGTTATTTTGAGGGGACAGCAAATTTACACTGTTATACAAGCTGTGCACCCACTACTTTAAATTGTAGCAAAGTTTAATTTCTTAAGTGTCACATGAAAAGATATAAAAATATTTACAAAAATGTGAGGGGTGTACTCACTTTTGTGAGATACTGTAATTACCCACTCAAAATGGGGACTTCATTCCTAAGCAAGAGAGTTGATGATCCAGAAAGACCACTATCTTCAAAGCTTTATAGTGATAACACCAGGGGGCCTATAATATCAAGAGTCAGGAGATGGTAACCAAAGATACTTATATCATATATATACTCCAAAACGCAAAGGGTTATGTTTACCCATACCTGAAACAATGATACTTGTAATCCACATCCATAAGGGCCTAATGCAAGCTTGTTACATGGGTTCATATAATTGTGTCAAATAATGAGGACAGAAAAAAGTCCAACATCTGAAAATGGACGGTAAGTAAATGCAGATAAGCCAATGCTATTAGATTAAACCATAACAAACTATCATTCCGATTTTGTAGATGGGAAAACTATAATCAAATGCAATAATCGTATTAAACAGGATAGTACCCTGTTTCCCCGAAAATAAGACCTAGCGTGATTGTCAGTGATGGCTGCAATATAAGCCCTACCCCCCTAATAAGCCCTGCACTGTTTCCCTGAAAATAAGCCCTACCCTGAAAATAAGACCTACAAGGACTTTAACTAGGGCTTATTTGGGGGGTAGGGCTTATATTGCAGCCATCACCGACAATCACGCTAGGTCTTATTTTCGGGGAAACAGGGTAGCTCTCCTAAATAATATATATACCCGAGGATAACCCAATGTCAAACACTGGCTTAAAAATCCCTTCTTTCTCATGTGTTGAACTGCCCCACTATAACAAATCATCTGTAACAATAAGCATATACCAGTGTTACATACTCTATAGACAATCAAATCCCAAATGGGAGAAGGAAAAAAATAGATGTGCTGACTGATGCAGCTCACCTCTCAGGTATACACCCTCCACCATTGCTCCTCTCCAAACATAAACCACTTATAAAGGCATTATGGTGCCAAAAATGGCTTCCAAATTAGCGTCCCCTCATAATTGGATTCATATGTGCTCACTTAACCGCTTGCCGACCAGCGCACGCCGATTTACGTCAGCAAAATGGCGTACAGGTATGTCCCCTTTAAGAAGCGGTGTCGTAAGCGCTTGCATGCCGCCGCAGGTCCCGCAGACTCTATGTCCGCCGGGTGCCCGCGATCGTGTCACAGAGAGAAAGAACGGGGAAATGCTTTTGTAAACAAAGCATTTCCCCATTCTGCCTAGTGACAGGACAGTGATCGCAGCTCTCTGTCATCGAGAGCAGTGATCACTGTCCTGTGTGTTGAAACCCAGCCCCCTCAAAGTTAAAATCACTCCCTAGGACACACCTAACCCCTTCACCGCCCCCTAGTGGTTAACCCCTTCACTGCCAGTGTCATTTATACAGTAATTAATGCATTTTTATAGCACTGATCGCTGTATAAATGACAATGGTCTCAAAATGGTGTAAAAAATGTCCGATGTGTCCGCCATAATGTTGCAGTCCCGTTAAAAATCACAGATCGCCGCCATTACTAATAAAAAAAATAAAAACGTAAAAATGCCATAAAACTATCCCCAATTTTGTAGACGCTTTAACTTTTGCGCAAACCAATCAATATACGCTTTATTGCGATTGATTTATTTATTTCATTTTTTTACCAAAAATACATATCGGCCTAAACTGAGGAAAAAAAATGTTTGTTTATATATTTTTGGGGGATATTTATTATAGCAAAAAGTAAAAAATATTGCTTTTTTTTTTTTCAAAATTGTCGCTTTTTTTTTTTTTTTTTTTTTTTTTTCTTTATAGCGCAAAAAAAATAAAAAACCGCAGAGGCGATCAAATACCACCAAAAGAAAGTTCTATTTGTGGGACAAAAAGGATATCAATTTTGTTTGGGTACAGCGTCACACGACCGCGCAATTGTCAGGTAAAGCGACGCAGTGCCAAATCGCATAAAGTGCTCTGGTCATTGAGCAGCCAAATCCTCCAGGGCTGAAGTGGTTAAAGCTGCCTCCCACCAAGTCATTTAGTTTGAGGGGGGCGGCACCAGCTCCCCTCTGGGAGGCAGCCTCCCACTCAGAATGACCAATGGGCATTCTTGCTGCGTCAATCAATGACTGCTACTCCCCACGCGCAGGTGTAGGTGATATAGGACCGCCGAGGAGACGGTCGTACTGCTCCCATATACGTACTACACCTATGCTAGCCGGAGATCCGTCATTGTTACAATCAGTAGGAGGTGTGCCGTCCACTCGCATGCCCAAAACATCAGAAGCGACCATTCTCGGATATTGGACGGCCACACATGCGCACCTGACGTCTCAAGCAATACACACGCCACAGGACGCATTCAATAGTCAAGCCCGAGCAAACCGCAAAAGCGGACAGCAGGGAACCCCCCCCAATAGGTCAGAGACAGTGCGGCCCATACCACCCGCAAACCATATTAGCCCTAACTTCCACAGCACAGCCAGACCAAGGGCACCAACATTAGCCCTCAATCAGGGACACAACCATAACAGAGGGCTATCATGGGCATGTATCCGTGCATGTTTATAGGAAACTACAAGAAACATCTGAGCTCTGTGATTGCCAACAAGGGTTTTGCCACCAAGTACAAAGTCATGTTTTGCGAAGGGGTCAAATACGTATTTCACTCATTAAAATGCATATCCAGTTATAACTTTTTTGAAATGCCTTTCTGGATTTGCTTTGTTCTGTCTCTCACTGTTAAAATAGACCTAACATTAAAATGTTAGACTGATTATTTCTTTGTCAGTGGGCCAATGTACAAAATCAGCCGGGGATCAAATACTTGTTTCGCTCCACTGTATGCTCAGTGAAAATAAAAATATTGTAAATGAAAGAAATAAGTCCAGGAGGTGTCATGCACCTCATTGAACTTAAGGAGAACTCCAGCCTGAGCTTTTTAGGCTGGTCTTCTCCTGTGGGTCACAAGAGTGCAATTTATTTTGCACTCCTGTGACCCATTTTCAGCGTCACTGCAATCGGTCGAGGCAGCGCGTCATCCCGACTTCAGAAGTCTGGATTTGCCAGCTGCCTTTGACTGATGGCAGTCTCAGTGTCTCAGCGAGCCGCTGAGGCGGTCACTCCCCGCCCCTTCACAGCTCCAGTGAGCGTGGATGAACAGAGTGACTTAGCAGCTCTCCGCTCAGGGAGGAGTGACAACCGAGCGATCAGCAGTGTTCGATGGCTCGGTTCTCAGTACAGAGATGGCGGGCAACAGATGCAGAATCGGTCTGATGCTGCATCCACCTAGGTAAGTATGAATCTAAAAAACAAAAACCCCATACTTCTTTTAACCCTTAGTAATCCAGCGCTTTTTAGAAAGTAGCTTATTTCCTAAAATTCCACTTTAAATGGAAACACAAATTTAGTCAAAAGTAATCCTAGTTCTGCTTACCTGTTCTGCTTACCTGTGTTCATAACATAAATAACAGTTAAAAAAAAAAAAAAAAAAAAGTTTTTAATGGCAAATTGTACAGGAAATTGTGGCCAGTACTCTGGGCACAGGGTACATTTGGCATATCTTGTACATTTTGTGGTTGATTTGTAATTGCAGTCCTAGTCTTCTGTCTTTAAAACACTTTGTTAGACATATAAGGTATTACTTTTTCATTTCTACCCTTTTAATTTATTTCACAACTAACACTGTACCATCCTTAAAGCCTGACTCCAGACAGTTTTTTTTTTTTTTTTTTTTTTTCCTTGAACGTGGTTGTAAACCTCTGTGTCACTTGTACCTATAGGTAAGCCTATAATAAGGCTTAACTATAAGTGCTGTAAGTATCTCCTAAACGCGTGCCGGCTAGACAATGGCACCCTGACTGCCAATGGGTATCTGGATGAAATCCCTGGACCTATTGTCATACCCTACGCTGGTGCAGTGGGTCCTGGGTTCCTCCTGGTGCACGACAATGACCGGCCTCATGTGGCTACAGTAGAGATGTGAAGGCCTGGAAAAATAATGGAAAAATTCAGGAAGAAAACTTTTTTTTTTTTTTTTTTTTCTGAAGGCTTTTTTGTTTTTTCCAAAAAATTTGAAAAATTGAAAAAAGAAAAAATATGGAATATTTTTTTTTAACAATGAATAAAATATTTTAAGACAGGGTGTTCACCTTAAGTTTTTAGAAGTTCCTAATTGTGATAACGGACAAAAAAAGAGTAGCTGCAGAAGCAGAGATGGATACTGACAATTTCAGCTCAGAAAATGATTCTGATTAAATGTCCATTGAAACTTAGTCCCACTCTCTTCTTAACTCTTCCCCCATCTTCAATTCTTTTTATGAGAATGGGGTTTTTATTTTTATTTAATACTGTGGAGAGGAAATATGAAAAATTATTACTTTTGGTTTTGAAAATTGTTTTGTGGAGGCTTTTTGGCTGTTCCACATAAACTAGTAAGCAGTTCAGGAGATTGTTGCTCCCTTTGTTACAAATAAATGTTATAAAAAAGTAAATTCTGTTTGTGATAATTGTTTGGCTACACTAATATTTTTAATATGCTAGTTGTGATAATTTTATGCCAAGTCATATTGTCCATAGTCCTTTTATGTTCCTAAAGTAACACAATGACTTTCAATCTTTAAAAAGACAAAAGTGCTAATGTAGCATTTTTTTCAATTTTTACGAAAATTTCCGTTTTTCCTCAAAAAAAGGAAAAAAAGTTTTTGTTTTTTTGTTTTTTTTTTTTTTTTTTCCGAGCTTCAAAATTTCTGGAAATTTTACATCTCTAGGCGAGAGTATGCAGCCAGCTTATGGAGAATGAAGGAATCGATGCCATTTGAATGGCCCCCAGGCTCGCTTGACCTAAATCCAATAGAACACCTCTGGGACATTCTGTTTCGGTCCATCCAACGCCGCCAGGTTGCACCTCAGTCTGTTGAGCTCAGTGATGCGCCCTGGCTCAGATCTGGGAGGAAATATCCCAAGACACCATCTGTCTCATTAGGAGTACCATTTTGAGTTGATGCAGTGAAATTTCAGCAACATGATGTAGCAGGCTACTCCTTTTTTCACTTTGATTTTCTGCCGGTCTTTGAATTCAGCCCTCTGATGGAAATGAAAATCATCAACCTATAAACGATGTGGCATCCTTTTGTTCCTAACACATTACCCTGTCCATATCCATATAGATTTCCAGCATGATATTTTTCCCCATTGAGATCTGATGTGTTTTCAAAGTGTTCCTTTTAATTTTCTTGAGCAGTGTATGATTTGGGGTTGTTTTGCTGCTTTAGGGCCTGGGACATTTTTAGTCAAGTCACCTATACAGTACAGTACTTTCTGCATCATATGTGCGTGAGTGTGCTTGAGGAGAATGTGAGGCCATCAGTCCAAATACTGAAGTTTAACCTGAAATGGGTCTATTTTTACCATCATGCTTCACTTGTTGTGAAATGCTGTGTTCGGTTTGTGTGCCCATTTCTACTGTGACCAAACGACTATCTTTGTTTGATCAGTCTTTCACACATTGTTCCAGAAGGCATTTGCCTTTATGTTCAATGGCGAACTATAGTCCCCCAATGTTTTTTGGACAGCAAAGGCTTTTTCATAACGCCTCTCATGCAGGTGAAATATGTACAGTATTTCTGACTGTGGATGTATGCACTTTAACTCCAGTTGTTGCAAGAGTTACCTGAAGCCCCTGCAAAGATAATTTGGTATTCTTGGAAACCTCTTTTAGCATCAAATGGTCATCTTAGGTTGAATTTTCTGGGCTGGTCAGTTCTGAGCAAATGGATGTTTCAAATCTATGCCATTGATTATTTTTCTTACAGTGGAATAATTTAGTTAATTTGGTGATCTTTTTAAAGGATCACTAAAGATATATATTTTTTTAAATAACAAACATGTAATACTTACCTCTACTGTGCAGCTCATTTTGCACAGAGTAGCCCCAAATCTGGTCTTCTGGGGTCCCTCGGCGGCTGTCTCGGCTCCCCCCCCGCAAGGACTCAACACTTTCATGCGAGCTCCCTCGCATGGTGTTGAGTGCTTGTGGGCGCGCTCCCGTTATACAGCCAGCGGCCATAGCCGCCCACTGTATCACTCGGCCCCACCCCCGGTGCACCACGTCATTGGATGTGATTGACAGCAGCACGAGCCAATGGCTGCGCTGCTTTCAATCCATCCACTGTAACCAATCAACGGCCAGGCTGAGCGTCTAAGAGGATGTCGGGGGCGAGCGCAAGACTTTCGAGGGGTCAGGTAAGTAAAACTGGGTGAGGTGAAAAAACGTTTACCTTTACACCTTTACAACACCTTTAAATCCCTTGTCGGACTCATAAACACCAAACCCCCCCCCCCCCAACCCCCCCCCCCCCCCCCCCCCCCCCGAGGGCCTCGGAGAGCACTGATCTTGACATAACGACACCACCCGTTTCAGTAATAAAGCACCAGAGCATAGATGTCTGACGTTAAGATATAACCGGTTTCCATATACTCCCTAAAAGGATTCTAATAATTGACACCCAATATAAAATATCATAAACTATGTACAAGGTTTTAGGGATACTTTCACCTCAAGTTTCGTAGTGTGAAATACAATTAATAATGAAAACGGTGTACCAAAAAACAAACCAGATTCAGCACTTAACTCATTTTTTACTGAGGTACTTATTACAACCCCCCCCCCCCCCAACCTTACCCCCTGCACATCAACCTCTCACCCCCTAATCCTGCAAGTCAGCCCATTCATCTCAATCCTGCCATTGTGTATGACCTGTATATAACCCCTTCACCACCTCCTCCCGCCGTGCAATCTATACAACAAGCATCTAGTGCACCGTTAGCAAACTCTGCATTTTAACCCCTTCAAAAACCTCCGTTTTTAATTGCAAAAAAAGTGTGGTAAAAATTACAACAAGGATCTTTTGTGGGGTCTTTGTACTGTCCTGGCATTTTTATTGCTGTGTTTTATAACGTAATAAAGTAAGGGTCTTTTTTCATAGGGTTGTGTTTATTATTTATTTTTATTTTTTATATTAAATAGAGCTGTATTTTGGTGATATTTAATAGACTATCTGTCTCAAAAAAATGGTATAAATTAGAGTATAGTGATGCAAGAGTAAGTAAGGCCTCATTGCACACGGACTTTTAGAGGCAAAGAAATGGTCAAGTGTAAAATTCTCTGTGCTTTCCTGCACCTGGAGAGCTGCAGGTGGTGTATACTGCCGGCCACACAAGTGAATGGTTGTGCATCAGTGTACCCATGCCTATGCATGTGAGTGTGTGAGTATTTTCCAAATCGTGAAGCTATCATGTTTGGAAAATATGCTGTGCGTACTTGTTTGGTTAAACACGAGTGCGGCTGCCTACAGCCACTCACTTGTATGGCCAGCTGCACACACCACCTGCAGCTCCCTGGGCACTGGAAAGTGCTGGGAATTTTACACTTGAGCACTTTTGGGTCTCTAAATGTCTGTGTGCATGAGGCTTTGTTAAACTTTTGCAGTGTTAAACCGCAAAATGGCCTGGTAATGGAAGAGTATTAGACAGGTTCACAAATGATTTAAATCGGCAGACTTTCAAAAGGTTTGTGACCTCTGTTTTCACAAGGCCCAACTGTGTTCTATAGGCCTTTGATGCCACTACTGTTATGAAAATGGTCTCTTCTTCTGAGAAAACCATCAATCCTTTACGAATTTGGATGAATTTTAGAATCCATCCATTGATGGATTTTATTGCTGATGGTTTTACTGCTATCGGTGTTCATTTCCAATATCTTACCTGAATGCTGTCACCTCAGGATGGAAGTGAAGAGGGGGGGGGGGGGGGAGAGAAAGAGGAGGAATGTCCTCAAGTCTGCAAGTCAACAATATATTTTAGTAAATCAGGAAAGGGATCAAGCCAGCCTCTTCCGTGTGTTTGTTTTTTGTTTTTTTGTCCTTGTGGGGAACTTTCTTTATTTTTACAGTGACTAGGGCCACCTTGGAGGGCAAAAAAGTGAAAGAATATTTCCTGCGTGGTGGTCGCAGAAAAACTCTGCTTACCTTCCCCACTGAATCCATTACAAAACGGTTTTGGATGGACTTCTACAACCCCTGTCAAAGTATGGAATCGCCACTCTTGGAAAATGTTCATTCAATTATTTTGCGTTTTGTTTGTGTAAAAAAAAAAAAAAATAGAAATAAAATCAGATATGCCTCAAAACTATTTTCTTTCAAACCTTCCTGCTTTAGGAAACGCTAAAAAAAAAAAAAAAAGGGGGGTGGGGGGGGGACTGTAGTCGGTTGCAACTGTTTTTGCAATTGATGGAATTAGAAAAGTGTCCAAAATCTCAATATAAACTTGTGGATTTATTGAAGATTTAATGGCTGTCATCTCCGTACCTTTACCTGACCCGCAACCCCATATCATTGATTATGGAAATTTGCATGTTTTCTTTAGGCAGTCGTCTTCATACATTTCATTGGAACGACACCAAACAAAAGTTCCCGCATCATCACCCTCAACCATCAACAGAAAAAAAACGACGTTACAATGTGCTAAAGAAAAGCAATCATGGACTAGGGATGACTGGATGAAAATGATATTCAGTGATGAATCACGAATCTGCATTGGGCAGGGTGATGATGCTGGAAATTTTGGTGCCGTTCCTATGACATGTATTAAGACAACTGCCTGAAGAAAACCTGCAGATGTTTTGTTTTTAGAACTGCAAACTACATGGTGATTCCTGTTCTGTCTCTAGAACAGAGAGCTTAAACCTTCCTGCTCCATAAACTACAGATGCCATATTTTCTTTGATCTTATATTTATTGGAACAAGCTAGGTGAAACTACAAATTGATCAAATAAACCTCAATCTGTACAATATTGCAAATAATAAAGTAACAATGCTCTGTAACACAGAATGGGATAACAAAAACTTACTTTTTAAGCTCGCTAAGAGGTGATGGCGAGAGATTGGAGAAACGGCCTTACTGCTTTGCTGAATATTCTTAAAATGGTGGCTGGCTCATTTCCTCTAGAGAAATCTCCCAGAATGTGCTGGTTCTTAACTACTTTATTAACGCATTCTAAGACATTACATTATGTAATTTAATACAAACTACAGCTATACCTGAAAGGGAACAGTGGGTGGCGCCTGCGCTCTGCATATAACTATCTTTGTATGAATCGAGAAAACCAACATGTTTTTTTCAAGCACATAAACCTAAGTAAACCGAATAAAGGCCCGGTGGGCAGAACACACCCCGTCTGACGTCATGTGACGTCACGAACAGAGTCTCCTGCAGAAAGCAACAGAATAAGTTCTACTGGTCTTGGGAATACTTTGGCCTCATTCTGCTGGAAGATCTTGAATTCAAGTTTACGGACATGCTTGTCCTCACTTGTCGTCACTTGGCAGTACTCTGGTGACCAGACCTAAAGGCCACTCACTCTTTGTGTCTGGCAATTTCTCATAGGCACAACATCACCAGGTTCAAGATTAGGTTTTTCAATGTGCCACTTTCTTCTTGGTTGAAGAGTAGAGATATATTGTTTCCTCCATCGACTACAGAAGGTATTGGCAAGGGTTTGTACTTATCTTCACTGACGTTTGTACAGGCAGTCCCTGAGTTACGAATGCCCAAATTACAAATGACTCCTACTTACGTAAAGCCTTAAATGTCGGCCACTTGTGCTCCATGCTGGTCCTGGATACCTCCGGACACATCCCAGACTGCAGTACTGCATGGCCAGAAGAGCCCCAGATGACATAAAAAGCTCCTGGAACATCCCACATCCATGCACATTTGGAAGTTACACTTACATATGCAGTGTTCTGACTCACAAACAAATTACACTTACGAACAGACCTACAGTCCTTATTGTGTTCGTAACTCGGGGACTTCCTGTAAGGGTCCTTTTCACAAAACTCTCCAGTCTTTTGAGTGAGTAACTTAGCAGATGTGAGAATCACTGGATCCTCAGTCACTTGAAATTGATGTCAAAGCTCTGGCATTAATGATGGCTGTGACCTCTGCCATAAAGGTCACTAGGCATTCATGGGTAAGCCTTGCAGTTCCTACTTGCAAAAAGTTTGAGTCCGGAATCCTGCGGGCTATGCCTATCATCCTTTCCCAAACACCTCCCATGTGAGAAGAGTAAGGTGGGTTGAAAGTCCATGTGCAGCCTTGCTTACTCAAGTGCAGTCCAGGAGAGGAGCTTCTGTAATCCAGGCCCATGGGAGATTCACAGCATCAAGGGTTTGGAGCATACAGCTATTCCATTTGACTACACCTGTCTGGATGTTCCTTTCGTTCAAAGCAAAGGCCTTGGCTGGGCTATAGCCATGCACTTGCTTCCGCTTGCCATCTGGTAAGCGAGTTTTTCATTAGGTGGTGGCACTGAATAAGGATTTAGCTCAACTGGGTGTTTAGTGCGGATTTGTTTGAACTGCATTTCACTATTCTGGAATATACAAGCCATTGTTGACCTGCATCTTTATATAGCACAGCTTCTCTCTTTTTTTCCATCTAATTTGTGCAGTCTTTGCTATATGCTGCTGCTTTTTTGGACTTTGATATCTTCAATATATAACTTTGAATGTTAAATCATTATTGTTATACAGATCTAGCGCGTTTTTTTCCTCTTTTTGCTTACTCAAGTACCTTTCTACACTGAGAGTGTCCAGGTTGGAAGGAATTTGCAGTTCCCCTGCTGCTCCTACAAAATTAGAACCTCTGTCAGAACGAATGAGTTTCACTGGGTCTTTGATTGCAAAGAAGCATCTAAGAGCATTAATGAAACATTAAGTGTCCATTGATTCATTCGTTTCAATATGGACAGCATGGGTAGACATGCAGGTGAATATGACTGCCCAGCGTTTACTGTTTGACTGTTCCCCTTTAGTGTACCGGGTGGTGACAGACCAGGGACCAAAAACGTCAAGTCCAACATTAGTGAAAGGCGGATCCATACAAAGTCTCAGATGGTAAATTGGCCATCTTTTGTGCCTGTAACGTTCCACAATGTTTACGGCAGATAACACACTTGAAAAGGAACTTGTTCACACATCTCTTAGCTCCAACTATCAACAGTCCAGCAGCTCGTAAAGTTCCTTCAGTTGGCCCTGGTGTTTTGTTTGGTCGTGGTAGTGTTGAATGAGTAAGTAGGCAATATGATGGTGACCTGGAATCACTGTTCTGTCTCTAGGACAGACCACTAAATCTTCTTGCTCTATAAACTAACTTGCCTTCTTTTAAATGGCCGCCTCCTCTCAACAGGCCATTTACAGCAAGGATTGGATTAAGCTTCCTTAAAACTCTGTCTTTAAGAGCAGGTTTCTGGTTGGCAATGCAGTTAATTTCTTTAGCGAAGACATCTCTCTGTACAGCTGAGATTATCCTGTTTTTAGATTGTTCTAGGTCAGCTACTGTGTAGACCTTTTTGCAGTGGTGCCAACCTCTGCAGTTGTCATGAGTTAGTGGATCACTTTTGTAAGACTGAGCTATGTGGATTAGGCAAGTGATTAGCTTGAACAAGCGATTTCCAGGTGGAGAACCTGCTAAAACGGTGGGTTTTAAACTGGTTTAGAAAAGTTGTTGTAACTGAGGTAGAAACCTGAGGGCGGATTTTTCTGATCCTTGTCTACATCTATTAAATGAAATGTGGCAATGTCATTAATGTTGCAGGCTGGACTGTGCAGAAAGGTGGGACCTGTGAACCATGAAGTACTTTCAAGAAGACTGGCTGCAACAGATCTGGTTGCTAAGTCTGCAGGATTGTAGTCTGTAGGCTCAAAATACAAAAAATTGTCCTTGGTGGGAGGACCTCCTTATCCTCAACACTGTTATTGACATAGACATGGAAACGTCTAGTTTCATTGTAGATGTAACCTAGAACTACTTTACTGTCCATGTAGAACTCCGCTTCTTGAATCTGTATGTTTGTCTCCGTTGCAATTAGTTTGGTTGGCTCTACAGCCAAAACTGCAGCACAAAGTTCCAATCTTGGTATGGTGTGTTCAGGAAGTGATGCAAGTTTTGCTTTACCCATTACAAACCCCACATGGCATTGCCCTTTGGTGTCTATGGTTTTGAGGCAGGCTACGGCAGCAATTGCTTTAACAAAATCATCAGAAAACAGTCTTTGCATCTGAACTTCTGTAGATGGTGCGGGGGCATATGGGTGTGGAACTTGGAGGTTAGATAGAGCTGCTAATGAGTCCTTCCACTCTACCCATAGGTTCTTCCTGTTGGTGGGGAAAGGGTTGTCCCAGTCTAACATCTCACAGGTTAAGTCTCTAAGTATTGCTTTACCCTGGATGGTAACGGGTGCAGCAAAACCCTTGGGATCATACAGGCTGTTTATGGTAGACAGGACACCTCTATGGGTAAAGGGCTTTTCCTCCAAGGTAAAAGTGTTAGATTTTAAATCCCAAAGGAAACCAAGTCTGCGTTGCATGAGAAGGGAGTCTGTGCCTAAATCTAAGTCTTTTAACGCGCTAGAATGATCTTGGGCAGGAAAGGCTTCTATAACTTCCCTACCTTTGGAAGCAATTTTATGGAGTCTTAAGTTGGAGCAGGCAAGCATTGCCTGAGCTCTTTTGAGGAGACTGATTGCGGCTTTGTGGGTAGTGATTTCAAGCAGTCATCTACATAAAAATCCTTGTCCACAAATTAACATCTGACTCTCCAACTCAAAGTGCAGAGTGCCTGAGGCCATAAATAGCAACTGCAGGGGAAGGACTGTTGCTAAATATGTGCACCCTCGTGTGGTATTCTGTGATGTCTCCAGAGGGGTTGTTGTCCCTGAAGCAAAGGAACCTCAAAAGGTTTCGGTGTTCTTCTTTAACAAGAAAGCAATGCAACATTTGTTGTATGTCTCTCTGCCATGAATGCAACTGAATCTTTGCGGGAAAGCAGAGGAGTACTCATAATAGTCTGTTTTTAAGATCAGGGCCCGAGAGAAGGACATCATTTAGGGAGACACCCTCATGATTGGCACTAGAATATCCATTCTTGAATATTTTCTCCATGAAAGAAAAGTGTTCTCTAATCTCCTGGCTTTTTTTGAGGATTGTGTGTTAGGGAAGTGAAGTGTTTATATACTTGGACCCTGTTAGGCAAACGCTGTCTTTGTGGCCTGAAGGGAAGAGGTGCAACCCAGCTATTAGACTCATCTTTCTCTATGCTCTTTTCCATAACTTCGAAGAAGAGCCAATCCTCAATGGACATTGCTACCTGATTGTTCTGAACACTGTGCATCCTAAGTCGTCTTGGTCGCTGTCATAGGCATTGCTCTCACAGAGGGAACTTGTGAAAGGAAGAGGTACAAGGTTGCTGTGTGGTAGCTCCTTTATGAGGATGTGATTTTGATAGGGTTAGAAAAAAGTATGACCATTCTCTAGTGTACTAGTGAGCAAGTTATTGACAGATGTTTGTTTGTGTGCTCCTCCCAGGCAAACCTCACCTACAATGACACTTATAATTTGTAGGCCGTCAGCCCTTCTCCCTGCCGTCTCCACTGTACCTGCACAGGTCATAAGGGAGTAAGGACTGCTGGTGCCCTTTAATGTTTAGAATGTTAAACACAGATTTAGCTAGTGACTTGTTACTTTGATCATCCAAAAGGGCATAAAGCTTAATTGCTTTGTCTCTTCATCCTTTTGGGTAAACTCTTACTAGACAGATTTTTTTAACAGGATCTGCCACCTGTAATTGTTTTGCAGACATCAGTGCACTGTGAAGTGATTGCTATTGTCTGTACTAGAGTCCTTGGCCTCCCTGCCATGCTCATTGTCACTATGGGCAGGTGGGGAGGTTCTTGGAGCTGGCCCTGGGTGCAAAGCTGTGTTGTGATCTGTGCTGCCACACTCTGTACACTTAACACTAACCTTACAGTCCTTGGCGAAGTGTGTTCATGAAGAGCAACACTTGTAATGTATGTTATCATTGAGGAAGGCCTTGCAATTCTGCATGGTCTTTGCTCTGAAAGTTCTGCATTTCAGAAGGGGATGTTGAGTCTTATGCAGAGGGCAGAACTTGGCAGGGTCACTGTCTTGATCCTCTGGCTGAGGCTGTACAGATCTGTGGGAAGAAATGTTAGTTTTGTGCACTGCTACTGGAGCCCTGTGTTGCTTAGGGCCAGAGGAAGTGAAATAAGACACTGGGAAAAATGAAGCTGGGATGATCATCTTTCGTTCCTGCTTATGTCTACAAAGTCAACAAACTCTCTAGGGGGGAAAAGGTACATTGTGTTTTTGTTTGTAGTTGCAGCCATGAGTGATCCATCTTGCGTGCAACTCGTAAGGAAGTTTGTGCTAAGAAGTTCATACCTCTAGCTGAGTCAAAGGAAAGGCCAGGTAAGTCTCCTGCTTTAGCAACTTGTAATTCCATACACAGGTCACTGAATTCTCTGAGTCTCTGGTAACCTCTGCTAGGTGTTTTTGGAAGTCCTCTATCCTTTTAAATAGTGTACTCTATAGCCTCCGGTGAGCAATAACATCTATCCAGTCTGTTCCAGATATTTGTAAGGCCTATTTCAGGGTGGTTTATATTAATGTATGATTCTTTTGGCATGCTCAGCAGAATCATTGCCAAGCCACTTTACAAGATCTATCTGTTCCCTGCAGGATAGATCTAGACCTTTGGTGGCACTCTGGAAAAAATATCGGCAAACTCTGTAATGCTGGAGGTGATCACTGGATTTGACAAGTCCTTGGGTAACTAACATGTTTTGCAAGGAACTTGGCAAGGTCTACAGTAGCCTGATTAGCATTGGAGTAGGCTGCTGGAATATTGTGGTGTATAGGCATACCTAGTAGAGGTCTCTGCTTTAGGCGGACTGGGGTCATACTTGCATAAGGTTGGCGGCTTGTACCAGCTTGTTTCATATTCCCTTGGAGTGAAAGCAGGTGTTTGATGCTTATATGAAGGCTGAGTAGAAGGTTTGGTTGGAGCTGGATAACCTGTATCTCGGTCATATTTTTCTTACTTGGTCTCCTGCTGCTTTGCTTGATGTGACTCGCTGACATCAGTTGATTTCCTGCTGTGGAGTACTGCTTGGGTTAGAGTGCTGGTAGACCTAATCTGAAGTACGCTGCATGGAATCTTGGTGGTCCTCCTCTGGACCCAGTATGCTGCTACCTACTCTTGACTCATTGCAGAAGCATTAGAAGCAGCTGCCTACAGCGACGGCAGCAGTGTCTCGGTCCACTGCCAGCCTCTCCTCGTTAGCTTCTAGGATAGCCTGCTGCATTTTCAGAGATGCCTCTTGCTGAGCTAGGTCCGCCTCCAGGCGTACTTTTTGCTGTTCTCTCTTGCTCCATGCGTGCTGTCGCTCTCTCGCGTGCGTGCTCCATGCATACTGTCTCTCGCTCTCTCTTGATCCTGCCTCACCTTTTCTGCATCAAGGTGAGCCTCTTCTCTTCTCATCTGCAACTCTTGGTCTGCGAATGCGGCCCTAGCTGCTTCAGCTTTCGAACGAGCGATTGCTGCTGCATTTGTGACAGATGACTTGGATGAGCTTGTTCGTGTTTTGTAAGAAGGTGCTTGACTGTGAGATAGGGCTGCGGTGGAGAAGCTGTCCTGCTGTGTAGAGACCGCTGTAGTGTCGAGTGCAGGGATGTTGCGTGACAGGGTGCGTCTGTGTAGCCTGGCTGCTTGCTTCACCTGCTGAAGTCTTGTTTCATCTAAAGTATCTGACTGTATGGACAATGTGTAGCCCTGGGCTGTACAGTCTTCAGAGGTCAGTAAAAATTTCACTGTTCTGTCTCTAGGACAGAGCTAAACCTTCCTACTCCATAAACTCCAGATACCATACTTCCTTGATCTTAGATTTATTGGAACAAGCTAGGTGAAACTACAAATTGATGAAATAAACATCAATCTGTACAATATTGCATGTAATAAAGAATGCTCTATAACACAGAATGGGATAACAAAAACGAGGTGATGGCGAGAGATTGGAGAAACAGCCTTACTGTCTTGCTGAAGATTCTTAAAATCGTGGCCGACTCACTTGCTCTAGAGAAATCTCCCAGAATGCACTGCTTCCTAACTTTATTAACACATTCTAAGAAATTACAATATGTAACTAATACAAACCATTAAAGCTATACCAGAAAGGGAACAGTAGGTGGCGCCTGCGCTCTGCATATAACTATCTTGGTATGAATCGAGAAAACCAACATGTTATATTTCAAGCACATAAACATAAGTAAACCGCATAAAGGCCCGGAGGGCAGAACAATTCCATAGTATTTTCCTCAGAATTGAGTGATTCCATATTTTTTTCCCTCTGCTTGATCTGCAAACACAGTTGCAACTGACTACATTTTTTTTTAAGTGTTTCTAAAAGCCAGAAGGTTGGAATGCTAAATAAAAATAGTTTTGAGACATATCTGTGATTTTAGTTTTTTTTTTCCCTGCACAATTAAACAATTTAATAAATTTTTTCCAAGAGTGGTGATTCCATCATTTTTTCCAGGGGTTGTACTTTAACTTATTCAGTGTTGGCTATTTGCTATGTATTACTAGAGTCTGTATATTCTTCACGTCTTATCATGGGCTCCTTACTTTAGGACAATCTGTTTTGCAACAGTTAATACTTTGTACAGTAAATGTGTTATGACTAAAAAGGCAATTTATTGATGGTTGTAGTTCTAATATTGTTACTCCTTGGAACAACATGGCAGGTGAATAAAAACAGGAAAAAGACAATGGAAAATTTGCTAAGGGTGGCTAGTTGTAAAAAGACGCAATTAACTTATTACACAATGGTTCCTCATATAATCTCTAGATATACTTTATAATATGCAGTAACTACAACTAATTAAATTTACCATGGATTACTGGTTAGCCAAAAGCCCATAAAGAGAAGTACACATCAGCTGGACTTCCCCATAGTAGCTCATGTGCTTCGGTTGGACAATTTTTTTTTATTGTATATCCTTTAACTCAGGGCCTACCAAATACATCAAGACGTGTGCATGGATAGCATGCAACTGGCCTTGTAAGTGGAAGGTGGGCAAATGTCAGGGTACTATGAGAAGACCCAGTTGATGCGCACTTCTCTTTACAACCTTCATTTATGGTTAATTATTTTTGTCTATGTTGACAATTAAAATAAATAAAAATTGAGCATACGGGCACCTGGCAAGTTGTTACGATAAGTTGACATGAGTATACTGTATATGAATAAGGTTCATCCTAGTAACCAATTATCCTGTGGGGTTTTTTTTTTTTTTTTATCTACCATGGTACACTTTCAATGTGTATAAATAGACCTTTTATTGGGGTTCCAGTTATAAATATATTTTTTGGTTGTTACATTATAAGGATGGTATTAGGTCTGTAACGATCCCCACAGGATAGGTATAGATTTATATACAATAGGAATCCCTGAGTTCCCTCATCCTTCTTTATATTTTTTTTTTGCCATTTCTTTACCTGTAAACCCAAAAGTATTACTGTCTGATGTATATTACTTTCATTCAGTCGATCTGTATTACAATTGGTTATCTGACACGCATGCAGATATTTGTTCAATTGATCAGGATTTATAAAATTCTGTTAGTCTATTAACTCACCAGCATTGAAATAGATTGAAAGCTCTTTAAATCAATTGCCAGGTCTGTGTTTTATAGGGCTGAAACAACTAATCGATTAATCGACAACTAATCGATTATGAAATTAATCGATTACTATTTTCATAATCGATTAATCGGCCAGTAACATAATGGGGTTAAAAATAATAAAATTAGCCCTTTATAGTACAAAAAGAGCAAATAATCGCTACTGTAAATATTACTTTCCCAGTTCTACAGTAAAAAAATGAACCCCTTACAGTAGTGATCATTTGCTTTTTTTGTACTATAAAGGGCTCATTTTAGTTTTTTTTAACCCCATTATGTTACTAAACATTTTAGACCTGTATTACATCTTTGTGTTTTTTGGTGCTTTTTGCAGAAACACACTACAATTCATTTAACATGGTTTTCTATGGGACACTTTCACAACTATACTTTTTTTCAGCCGCTGCATATTTGGAAAGGGTAAGGGACTTTTTTTTTTTTTTTACCCAAAACGGTGCTTTTTTGGTTCAATATACTTCAACGGAGAAGCTGCAGAAAAGCATGTAATTCGTTTTTGCAACAAATTGGCCAAAAAACTGTATTTCTCTTCTAATAGTGTATATATAGTATATCTCTTCTGTCTGTTATTCTCAGAGTGGATTTAATATTTTGCTCCCTAACCATATAGTTGGTTGTTTATATTTACCACTGCATAGAGATATTTAAGAATACATTGTTTTTTTTTTTAAACTTTACATACTAACTAAATTATACACCACACTTTTTTTTAAGGTTATTAACCGATTAATCGATTACTCGAAACAATAATCGACCAACTAATCGATTATGAAAATAATCGTTAGTTGCAGCCCTAGTGTTTTACGTTCCTTACTCAGTTCAATCATTTTTGTTGCATCAAATGATCGATGTAAATGATCATATTGATACGTAATTGTAGTCACCTTTAGACTTTGACTTGCAAATCTCCCCTGCTGGAAGGAGAGGTTCTGGTCTCTCTGATTGCTGGGTCAGAGTTAGTATTTCCAACACTACAGATCTCGATCTCAAGTGCAGCAACATGGCTTCTGTGAATGGGACCAATTAACTATTTAGTCTCTCCCTAGGGGGTTCTGTGCAACCAGGAAATGCTAATATTTTGGATGTTGCCATAAATTAAGCATAATCCTTCTGATATTGGGAAAAATAATGCTGCAGCACGCAGTCTGGTGCCTCCAATATGGGCTAACCTTGGCCTCCTGCTAATTTCAGGTCTGAAGCATCCCTTTTGAGTGTTAGTGAGATAGTAGTTGTCTGTACATTATTTGCACACATGCCTAAAGTACCTGATATTAGCTGGGTATTCAGTCCTCAGATTGCCAGGCTCACAAGCTGTCTATTCAAATTTTAGAACTTTTGCCTACTACTCTGGCCACCAAATTATTGAGGTCATCTGTCTACCACTGAAATCCTGAAATAGCTCTGAGATCAGCTTGCTTCTATAATTTTAATATCACATAGGTAATTGGTAAGTTCTAAAGGAGATCCACACTGGCAGCCTACATATTTTCTGTCAGCTTGGGTTTATTTTAACCACACCTTCGGGCCACCTCTGACACTTTATTGCTTTCACAAGAAATGAAGGACATCCCTTGTGATGGCACGGGCAGTGACAGGTACTGTTTACACCTTACTCTGTCCTCTGCACTTTAAGCATCTGATCAATTAGAGATCTGTTTGATCCGATGCATTCACAGGCCTATTTACATTAAACCAAAACCTAAAGTGACAAAATACTCGTTGCTTCTTATTTCTTAGATCTTAGAGATGATCAGGGACATTCCAGTCCTCAGTCATCTCTATGGCCAGCCAGAGGAACCGCCGGCTTCAGTCCTAGGCTCCTTGGTGGAAAAAAGACCGGGACCCCCTCTTCCGCCTCTAAAAGTGATCTAGCAACTAATTGACCACTAAGATCGCTTTTTACATTAAAGCCCATTGCCAACTGGGAAGATGCCTATAGCTGCAGGCATCATCCTGGTATAACCCCTTCAACCAGACGACTTGCGGGTATGTCACAGAGGCTGAAGTGGTTAAATTTAGTAATTTTGATTTTACGGTTTTATTCACATGGCATCTTAAAATGTAAAATAATTATATATAGTAAAAGGAAAAGCCATATAAATCGGGTTTGTAAAGGTTGAACCTCCTCTTCTTGGGTCTCCTGCCTGGCGCTCCTGACCCCTCCTCTTTGTCCAGTGCCCCCATGGGGAAACCATTTCCATGGGGGCACTTGTGCATGCTCGCTCCTGAGCCCTGCTGCTGCCTCCATTGACAGCGGGACTCTTGGTGCTCCAACAAAGCCAGTGAAACCCAGCAGTGAGGGGAGAGATTAGCTGCAGACGTGCGTAGCACTGGATCGAATAAGGGCTCTGGTAAGTAAAAGAGGGGAGGGGGGGTGGTGAGGTAGGGCTGCTGATGCCTAAGCATTTTTTATCATAATGCATTCCTTGTTTAGGCTTTAGAACCACTTTAAAATTCTTGTAAACCACATGAGTCTACCCAAGTGTCTCATGTCCCCCAACAGCTAACGAAGAGAAAAGACAATAATGTGTACCAACGTAGTGAACTGTTTATTACCAATTAAACTCTTAGCATTGCCCTTACCAGATAAAGGCTTATGGTAGCCTCAGCAGGAGATGAACAAATGATCTTGTCCTCTTGTCGTCTGTAGCAGGGGTCTCACTAAAAGCCGTAATGATGACTAAAGATGCTGGCTTCATAATTGTTATTCTTCTTGTAAAAGAATAGCAATAGTCTGGCATATGGGCACAAACTGGATCACTGTGCAACCTATTGCAGGATGTTGACTCTTAGTAGAGATTCCACTTGAGTCAGTGGGTGAACTTTTGTTCCTTGTTCACCACTAAGGCTGTTCCTTTGGACTCCTTTTAGATTCTGATAGGACTAGAGATGTTTTTATGATAATCCATGGGTAAAAAGTTCAGACAAAATACAGTTTTGTGCAGTTTGAAGACTGTAGTAACTGCTGTCAGTGTTCAACTTTGAATTATAAACTTTCCAAAGAAATTTTGAAGCAGGGATGACCCTTTTTATTTTCTGTACATTCAAGGTTTTAAGAAAACAGAGTGCAAATCCACAACAAGGCCATAAGTTCTTGGTGGTGCTACTCCAGGCTGAGGTGTAGAGCCCCTTTGGCCATCAGGACGCCTATGATTAAGCCCCGGGGGGTTGGGCGAAACATGTCGGGGGACACCAAAGCGGCATTGACTGAGGCTTTCACATGTACTGTGCTTTCCATACTAGGATCGGCTATGGCAAGCAGCGGTTTCAAGCTAGAGAGTGCAAATCCACATTTCATTTGCAGCTCCACCTGCTAGTGAAATGTGATATTACAATGCTAAGCAGATGCTCTGTCTTTTGTAAAGGGTTGTCAGTGTGGTAATCTCTCCCCATTACAAAAGCAGAAAATAGATGTTTAAATGGAAATCCTTTTTAATAGTAACTCATTGTTTCATAGGTTTTGTCATTTTCTTTACTGTCAGGGTTGGTTGTGGTATCCATTGCTGACAGAACTACTAACTTCATTGTACATTCTTGGCTCTTCATGCATTTCTTTCTTTTCATCCTACATTGAACATTCTGATGCCAGGAAAATCTGTGGTTTTCCAGTTTGACGAGTGCATATAAAACAGTGTTTATATTAGTGTGTCCTCCAGCTACAGCTTAAATGACCTCCTTTTGATTCTGTTTGTATTTAACAGGCGAGCTGGATCTTCTGGCTGGAGAGGTTCCAATGTGTCGCTCTCTTGGATCAAAGAGTCCTGATGCCTTTGACATGGCAGCAATGAGCAGCTCACTTTCGGATAGTTCCAAGCCAACCCGGAAGACGCCAGAATCCTTCCTTGGGCCTAACGCTGCCTTAGTAGACTTGGACTCCCTTATTTCAAAACCCACAATACAAAATACCAAGACCTCCAATCCCTTCCTTGTAACAGGTGAGTGACTTGGTATGTTAGAGGTTAGACATCCAGTACAAAACCAAAATACCTAATCAGCAAATTTAAATATTAAAATATTCCTACTGTATTATCTGTAGAAAACACATGGCAAGTAAATAATAGACTAAGTCAGGTGTTTTGAATTTAAATTCACAAAGGTCCAGTCAGTAAAAAATGTTTCCAGCAGAGGTCCAAATCACATGTTTGATACTTAATGGCACCTCTGTGCATTGGCAGCTTGTTTTTTTTCAGTACCAAACCACATGGTGCCACAATATTATGCAGCTCGGTATAGCACGCACTTTTTATAGCACCGCTCCTTCACATTGCAGCCCCCAGCCCCCCTTCACATTCCTGTTCTTACCCTCTTTGTAGAACACCCCCCTTCATATCACTCCCTTCACATTCCTGTCCTTGACCCCCCCACCCCCTTTTTTATATCACTCCCCTTCCGCCTTCCCCCTGGTCCCCCATCTTTTATGGCAGTGACAGCCCTTTTCCCTGTCCTACCTTGCCTTACACAGGGTGGAGGGCAGGAGGCACAGAAGGTCTATAGCTGACATCAGAATGGCAGAACAGTGATGAATGGAAGGCGGAAGCTGCTCCAGTTAACTGATAGGATGCAGGGTGGTCCTAGCAATCAATTAATCAATTAACTAGGCCAGCTCCCGCCCTTCTTCCATCGCTGTGTTGCCTCCCAATGCGGATGGGACATTGACTCGATCCAGACCACAGGCCACCATTTAGGGAAGGAAGTTCTTTCTACTGAAGTTATTTTTGACATTCGCTTCCTTTTTGAACTTTTTTCATTTTTTTTTTTTTTTTTTTTGTTTTTATCTAAACATTACAGGTGTAACTATATTGTACATACATACTTGCAGTAGCCTCCACCTTCCTGATGTTCTGATGAGCAAAGTCTCAGCTTTTTCTGGTAAGCATTGAAGCTTGCCCCGCCCTTTCATGCTTAATGCTTATTCCTATTGGTCAGGAATGCAGCCCATCATACTGATGTGCTAATAGGAATGTGTAGGCAAACTGAACACATCTCAGTAGTGTCAGCGCTTTTTGTCAGACCAGCCTGGCATTTGGCTGTAATGGGACTTGGAGGCACCTGCAGGTATGTCCGGCAGTTGTTTGTTTCAGTATGTAGTGTGTGTGTGATCCACTTATATTTTTTTTCATTTGTTTTATCTTAGGAGCACCCAGTTCGACCACAACAAATCCATTCCAGACCAACCAACAGTCATCTCTTACTTTGAACCAACTTCGTGCCAGCCCAGTGATGTCAATGGGACAGCCAGTTACACCAGCTGGACAAGCACCTGCAGCAATTCCATTTAGTTCTGTCTCCCCCATGGTGTCAGTATCCCCGTTAGCCCCAGGAATTCCTATAGCCAATGTGTCACCAGTGGTTGGAATGCAGCCTGTTGCTGGAATGAGTGGCCTCCCAGCTACGGCGGTGCCTCCTGGTGTACCTCCTATGAGCTTGCCTACTATGATGCCACCACAGCAGTTGGTGACACAGCCCATTGTCCCCAATCTATCTGCACAAGCTGTGACGAGTGCTACCAATCCTTTTCTGTTGTGAGCTGTGGAATTATTGAGTTTGTAATGGCAATGACCGGGGGAGATGGGTCAAAAACTGGCATTTTCATGCTACTACCACAGAATGTCCCTGTCCCCTAATACCATCTTTTGTGGCAACCCTATATTGGCAGCACACTTGACTTTTGGTGTTTGCTTCCTTTTTCACTGTGCCTCTGAATACCAAGAAATAGTATTTTGCCCTCCCCACAGTACTGCTAAAGATGTTTAGATAGAAGACCATAGATTAATTCTTGTTTTCTTGATTAAATCAATAGTGTTATGCCGGACTTGGATGTCCATGTTTTTCCGTTTCCCACCCCTCATCCATTTGCATTAATAAAGCAGCACTTCACAGTAAGGTTAGTTTTTGTTTGCTTCTGCCTCGTAGCAGTTCCAGGGTCTTGAGTTTCAAGCAGAGTGTTACTTGCTTTGAACATCTGTTCTTTTCTACATACAAAATAAGTGTTTTGCCGACACTATTTTACCTACATCTACAACCCGAAACATTGCTGCATTTCAACATGAACTCATGAATGGAGTATTGTTCCTTTTTAACTCAATAGGAAAGGTGTCTCTGCTGTTGGACATGTAAATATTGCACCTCACTCGAGCACTTCTGTGTTACTGGACCATGATAGGATTTTGCCCTACTTAGAAATGTTATGGATAAAACACTAAAAATTATGGAGCTCTTTAAATTCCAAATCCATCTTTCTGTTGAGGGGGGGGGGGGGGTCTTTGGGGTATGTTGCCATGATAGCAGGATGTTTCCTATTTATTAGAATGAATTTGTGAATGCTGATTAAGTGGATTTTTAACCCTTAAATTTCTTCCACTTCTTTCCTATTTCCCATTACAAATCAAATCTGTGATGATTTATTTGATAACCACTTAATAAACTGATGGCTTTGCTTGGTGTGCTGTCCATCGACTCCTATTCCGCATATATTATATATTTTTTGCATTTGTTCTCCAATCTTCTAGAAGAGAGAACAGTGTTTAAATAAAATAAAATCTGGGAAAGCTTAAACATTTTGCTTTATTTTGTTTGGTTTATATTGCCTTTTAATGTGATATCACAGAAGGTTCCTTATGTAAGTGTATAATCGAAGTGCATGCATTTTTTCCACAATGAGATTTGTTTCTTTTAGAGAATTCCAGGCATGCCATGAAGTAATATACAGTGGATATAAGTCTACATACCTCTGTTAAAATGTCAGGTTTCTGTGATGTAAAAAAATGAGGCAAAGCTAAATCATTTTAGAACTTTTTCCACCTGTTTAATGACCTATAAATTGTACAACTCAGTTGAACAACAAACTGAAATCTTTTAGGTAGAGGGAAGTAGATGTAGATAGAGTAGATAGGTAGATGTATGCTTATCGTCTACCTTGACTAAGGCCCCAGTTCCAGCTGAAGAAATACAGCCCCAAAGCATGATGCTGCCACCGCCATGCACGGTGGGTATGGTGTTCTTTTGGTGATGTGCAGTGTTTTGCGCCAAATATTTCTTTTGGAATTTTGGCCAAAAAGTTCAACCTTTGTTTCCTCAGACCATGACACGTTCCCCCCCATGGTTTTGGGAGACTTCAGATGTGTTTTTGGGAAATTTAGCTGGGCTTGGATGTTTCTTAAACTGCTTCCGTCTTGCCGCTCTACCCCATAGCCCAGACATTTGAAGAATATGAGAGATTGTTGTCACATGTACCACACAGCCAGTACTTGCCAGATAGTCCTGAAGCTCCTTTTAATGTTGTAGGCCTCTTGGCAGCCCCCCGGACCTGTTTTCTTGTCTTTTCATCAATTGTGGCCTTGGAAATTCTTTTGCACCTTCTCCTGGCTGATACCTTTTAACAATGAGATCCTTCTGATGCTTTGGAAGCTCTCTGCAGACCATGGTTTTTGCTGTATGCGACAAAGAAAATGTCAGGAAAGACCAACTAGAACAGTTGAACTTTATTTGGAGTTAATCAGAGGCATGTTAAATGATGGCAGGTGTGTACAGACTCCTATTTAACATGAGTTTGAATGTGATTGCTTAATTCTGAACACAGGAAATGAAACAAAATCCCCAAGTGGGGGACTTTTAAGGCACAAAATGGTAAAAAGGTATATTCTAATATGAAAAGTATTTATTGAAATATGAAAAATACACAATATTTAATAAAAAACATGTTGAGAATAAACACTCCAGTGTTGTCACTCCTCCTCACTCCCTCCTCCTTCAGGGGTATAGTTTAAACAAGAAACTCAGTATTATAGACTGGAAGTCACAATTGTTTAAAAACAGAGGTGCCAAGAGGAGTTTCCAAATTGCTTGAGCCACAGAGTTCAATATGCAGGCATACCTCAAGAACAGGAAAATGCCTGGCCTGTATGTGCTGGTCCAGCTCCCCCACGCCCACACACCAACCCAGAGGAGGGGAAGCCAGAGGATCCACTGGGGCCGAAAAGCAGGAAAGGATCCTGCACAGTGGTGCATGGAAATGACTTGGCTGTGTTGCTATTTGTGTGGTAAGAAAAACACAACAAGAGGAGAGGCTGTCTGCGAATGCCACAGCTGTGGGAATAATGTGACTGTTCACTCCAGCACCCAGGCCAGGACTCCATTCTGAACACAGCTACATCCCCAGTTATAAGAGGGTGTGCACTCTTATGCAACCACATTATTTTAGTGTAGCGCTGGTAGATTTATGATCTACCATTTGATAGGAAAATTTAGTGAATTGTTCGTTATAGGAAGTTAGATTTGCCTCTGTTCCAGCTTGGCTGACATTGCGTGTGGTTCCACATTGTGCCGGTGGGTGTCGTCACCATCAGCGGGTGTTGGAAAAGCAACGTGTTAAAGCGGATGAGTGCTCCTCTGTCCCGGAGACAACTCGGTGGAGGTGGTCCTCCGAGTTGCATTCTGGGAGAGGGTATTTATGGGACAGACGCCATGTTCTGGGGTTTTTTCAGCCACCTGCTGGCCCTCCTGACCGACAGGTATGTGTTAGAGTACCACCTCGTGGTCCTCCGTTCCGGAGGCCCGCGTCGCTGCGGCACCTGGGTGGGCCCAGAAGCCTGTCTGGGGCCTACCACAGCAGCCGAGGAATGGTCCTGAGCTGTCTATCCAGAGTGAAGAAGCTGGACAACCGAGAAGATCCCAGGGGAGGACCCGTCATGGAAGGATCATGCAAAGTGCTGGTTTGGAGAGGGGCCTGGTGACTCGGTTGGAGGACATATCCTAAAGTAATCCTACAGCATAGTACTGCCGGGTTGGCTTAGAGGTCCAAGTACTGTGTCTGACATTCATCGCGAACCAATACATCCTGTGGCAGAGGATCGTATGGGTTTATTTCAAGCAAGTCTGTGGCAGAAACTTTTGTTCGTGCTACGTACTGGCTGCTAGGCAAGTGAGAGGCCTATCCAGGCGAGTAAAGATCGTGTCCCATAAAAGGGGATCACATTCAATTACAGTATTCAACTTTAAAGGATGTTCTAAAGAAAGATTTTTGAGCTTCCCTGCAGTTTTCCTCCTGCCTCTTTCCTGCTACTTCCTTCGTTACTTGGTTCAATAAAGCATTGAAAACGTACTCAAGTGTTGGTGCTTATATCGTCCAGAGGTAAACTCAACGGAACCCTAGACCTGGTGCCGGTGAAACCGAGGTATCGAGAGTGAAGGTAACAGCCCATTTAAACCAGCAGCTCCACCGAGAGTTATTGCTACATGTGGGGTCGTCGTCCGGGATTTGTTGACCATCAATTCTCGCAACCCAGAGAGGTGTTTCACCGGGAGTTTACGTTGAGAGCTGGACTTTGTCAATTTTTCAGGAAGAGAAGAGGTTAAAAGTTGCAGGACTTTATTTCTGAATGCGTAGGCAGCAGGCGGCAGGCGCCAGTAAAAGCCCGGGAGCTACGTGATCAGAACAAGTGGGAGGAGCCTACCCTACTTGATACCGCGTGTATGTGTTTGGCGCCAGAGAAGACGAGAGGCCTCGTGATCGTGCTGAGAAGATCAGAGTGTGGCCATGTCTTTTTCAGCGATGCAGCCAATTATGGGACCAAGAATGTTCCCTGCAAGTGTCGAGTGTTGTACTGACCGGAACCCCGCTTACGGACACTGGTGTTCGTCTGAAGCCACAGGGAAGGTTTGTTCTGTATACCTCAGGAGATATTGAGGGACTGGGCATGATCTGCCACCGATGTGAAGGACTGGCCGTACATCTCCATCCATTTGGCCGATGTCCGCAATGTGGAGAGTATTTGTGGTGGAGAAACCTACCATGTCGCCCCCTGCTCATCGAATGGATTGGGCAACGGGTATCGCCACAGTAGAAGTTGCTACTACTACGGAGAGAGAATGGCAGGCCACCACTTTGCCTGTTGCTGCCAAAAATGTTCCAAGAAGAGACACTGCTGTTGCCATCTCATCAGCGGACATTGCTTTGAATTCTGTGTCCACCACGCCTGTCTCTGTTGTACCTGTCCAGAGGAAGGTGGGATATGTGAAGGCTTGCCGTGGCCGAGGCCTACCCCAGAGACTTCCTGAACCGGATCCAACAAAGTCCACGACGGGAACGGGTAAGCAGCTGATGGGGAATGTATCTGGGACTATAAATAAGTATCTGCCAGCAGAAGAACTGGGAGATTCGGAAATAGAATCCTTGTTGGATCTTTCTGGCGATGACCTATTTGAGACTGTCACAAGAGATGTTATGGGCACAAGGTGAGGATGTCGCCTCTGCTATGACTTTCCCTGAATGGACAGCCCTGAGTTCTGGGAAGACATCACCCTGTGTGGAGCCACACAGCACTGTAAATGAGACATTATCAAAAGTTGTTAGTTCACTTCAGTCACCGGCTAGGTCTATGGTAAGCAAATCATTGGAGTCATGTGTGCCTCCTGGTATGGGGAAAAACAGATCCTTGCCCAAACTTGCACGTTTGCAGAGAATGTTGAACAAGCGTGTAGCTAAAGAATATGGCTTGGAGTTCCCTTATGTCCCTCAGGACATAATGCAAGTGATTGAAGTTAACCGGGAACTTTGATACAGCGAAGCTGTTTGGGACTATTGTCTGTGCCTAAGCCTTTCAGAAAGACTGGATGTTCTGTCAAAATGGATGAACGTTTTAGTGGATGTTTTATGCACTGGAACTTCGGTCGGCACATCTATGCTGACAAAGTAGTTATCTGCAGGCCCGGAAAAGAGGACATTGTATATTTCATTACTACAGTGGATAAACTGGGATAGACACTGACCTTGCCAGATCTCCGGTTTTATTGGTGATTACGGACAAAAGAACTTTGAAGTTAGTGTCAGTATAAAGAGATCTTCGTGGTCAAGATCTGGATATTCATCTCAGTGTTTCAAATCCAAGGACTTATTTTTGCTAGCCGGATTTCTTTCATTTGAAGAAAAAAAAATGATCGGAATTTCCGACAACGGATTTTGTCCGTTTTTATATCTATAAATTTTATATCCTGCTCTCAAACTTTGTGTGTCGTAAAATCCGATGGAAAATGTCCGATGGAGCCCACACACGGTCGGAATTTACGACAACACTCTCCGATCGGACATTTTCCATCAGAAAATCCGACCGTGTGTACGGGGCATAATTTTTTAAATGAGGCTTTGCTCCTGAAGTTGTACAGGATATATGTGTGTTAATATGCTTTCCTTTTCACAAACCATTGGATCCTCTATCAAGCTGTTAGGATTTTCAGCTAGATAGACAGTGAGGTTATGTACAGTCATAGGATGGTTTTGTTTATGGAAAAGAACATATTGTTTTATAGATGTTAATCTTATAATGTCTTTCCTTATTTATCTAATCCAAGTTTTAAGCTCAAATACCTACTCCCAGGCTTGGGAGTTATTATCATTATTTTTGGACAGACGTTGACGTAAGGTAATCCTACAGCATAGTACTACCGGGTTGGCTTAGAGGTCTAAGTACTGTGTCTGACATTCATCGCGAACCAATACATCCTGTGGCAGAGGATCATACGGGTTAATTTCAAGCAAGTCTGTGGCAGAGACTTTTGTTCGTGCTACGTACTGGCTGCTAGGCAAGTGAGAGAGGCCGATCCAGGCGAGCAAAGATCGTGTCCCATAAAAGGGGATTGCATTCAATTACAGTATTCAACTTTAAAGGATGTTCTAAAGAAACCTAAAGAAAGGTATTGATCTTCCCTGCAGTTTTCCTCCTGCCTCTTTCCTGCTACTTCCTTCGTTACTTGGTTCAATAAAGCATTGAAAACGTACTCAAGTGTTGGTGCTTATATTGTCCAGAGGTAAACTCAACGGAACCCTAGGCCTGGTGCCGGTGAAACAGAGGTATTGAGAGTGAAGGTAACAGCCCGTTTAAACCAGCAGCTCCACCGAGAGTTATTGCTACATTAGTTTTTTTTATTTTTACTTCCACCCCCTCCTCCCCCCCCAACCCCCTCACTAAGGCCTCATGTACACTACTGCTGGTAAACGGACATTTAGGAGCAGTTGGGCATCTTTTTTAACTGCTCCTGAACTCTCCTCTCTTATCTTATCAGTACATGTACTCTGATTCATTTATAGTCATTTCTATGCAGTTGCATTTAGAGGCTTTTTTTGGAACCCAAAAAAGCGTTCAGAAGCTGTGTTTAGAGGCATTTCAAACGCTAAACGCAGTAACTCGCATTTAGCCACATTTCATTCACAGGCGTTTTTCATTTTTGGCTATTTTGAAAAAAATAAAAATGTTTTTTTCAAACGCTTCTAGACGCAAAAGGCAGCATGTAAATGTGGCTAAACGGCCGTTTTTAGACGCTGGGTTCTAGCTGTCAAGTTAAATCGTTCAGGAGAGGTTGAACAACGTCCCATGTACATGAAGCCTAAAAGATTTCAGCTTGTTTTTCAATTGAGTTGTACAGATTATAGTCACATTAAAGGTGGAAAAAGTTCTAAAATGATTTTTATTTTTATTTTTTGTTTTGTTTTTTGTTTTTTTTACATCACAGAAAACTGAAATTTCAACAAGGTTGTGTAGACTTTTAGTACAGCTTCTCCCGCTTCCTTCCTGAGCTCTGTAACATGGGATTGCAAAGGTTGATATTAGCGCAAAATCAGTTATTTACATTAGTTGCTATTAAAAATACACTTGATTTTTAAAAATACAATGATTTTACATTTGCAAAGGTCTCTATGCACAGTAAATATTTTATATTTACAGTCTAACAAATGTGATTACCACATTATGTACTAAAACAAAAACAGGCTACATTCAGCAGCGTTTTATGGTTATTGCAATGTATTTTTCATGTTTCAAGTGACTGTAGTTATAGGTTGAGATTTATTACTGTCATGTGGGCTTTGACACTTGGATGTGACCAAGGTATTACCCTTTTTTATGCCTGCATTCTTTGGAGGCATCACAGGGATCTCCTAGTCTTTAAAATACATGTAGACATCAACCATGAACTACGCTCATCGGCCACTTTGTTAGGTACCGGGTTGGATCCCTTTTGCCTTTTACAACTGCCTTAATTCTTTGTGGCATGGATTCAACAAGGTGTTGGAAACATTTCTCATCACACAGTTGCTGCAGATTTGTCGGCTGCACATCCATGATGCGACTCTTCCATTCCACCACATCCGAATGGTGCTCTATTGGATTGAGATCTGGTGACTGGAGGCCATTGGAGTACAGTGACCTCATTGTCCTGTTCAAAAAACCAGTTTGAGGTGATCTGAGCTTTGTGACATGGTGCATTATCCTGCTGGAAGTAGCCATCAGAAGATGAGTACACTGTAGTCATAAAGGGATGGACATGGTCAGCAACAATTCTCAGGTGGGCCATGACATTTAAACAATGCTCAATTGGCACTAAGGGGCCCAAAGTGTGCCAAGAAAATATCCCCCACCAGCCTGAACCGTTGATACAAGGCAGGATGGATCCATACTTTCATGTTTACACCAAATTCTGACCCTACCAGTTGAATGTTGCAGCTGAAATTGAGACTTTTCGGACCAGGCAACGTTTTCCAATATTCTATTGTCCAATTTTGGTGAGCCTGTGTGAATTGTATCCTCAGTTTCCTGTTCTTAGCTGAAAGGAGTGGCACCCTGTGTGGTCTTCTGCTGCTGTAGCCCATCTGCTTCAAGGTTTGATGTGTTGTGCTTTCAGAGATGGCATACTGCATACCTTGGTTGTAGCGAGTAGTTATTTGAGTTTCTGTTGCCTTTCTATCATCTCAAACCAGTCTGCCCATTCTCCTTGGACCTCTGACATCAGCAAGGCATTTCCTCCACACAACTGCTGCTCACTGGATATTTTCTCTTTTTCGAGCCATTCTCTGTAAACCCTAGAGATGGTTGTGGATGAAAATCCCAGTAGGTCAGCCGTTTTTTAAATACTCAGACCAGCCCGTCTGGCACCAACAACCATGCCACGTTCAAAGTCATTTAAATCCTCTTTCTTCCTCATTCTGATGCTCAGTTTGAAATTCAGCAAGTCGTCTTCACCCTGTCTAGATTCCTTAATGCATTAAGTTGCTGTCATGTGATTGGTTGGTTAGCAGTTTGTTACCAAGCACTTGAACAGGTGTACCTAATAAAGTGGCCGGTGAGTGTATTTGCTTCCTTTTAGTCTGTTAATTACCTTTGAAAGCATTTCTGTCTTACAAGTACAAAACAATACCTGTTGATCCTGCCAAAAACTGTGTAAGCTTTTAATTTCTTATGCTGCACTGTAATTTCAAGCAGCGTTATCAGCCCTGCCCAGTTTGTCTACAGAACAACTGAACAACTCTCCCAATGTTATGGAAATGATGAGACAGGAAAGTTCTCTAGTCCAAATCAAGTGCAAGCAGCCTAGGGTGACAATACTGCTCCAGTCTATAATACAGTACAGTGAGATAGTGTTGTCACCCTAAGACAGGAAGTGTGTTAGGATCACCGGGTGCAAATAAAGTGAAAAACAAATGCAATCACTGCATAAAAGGACTGGTACACTGCAATATAGAATTTTATTTATTCTTGGGTTTAGATTTGTTTATTGGCTTTTGCCTATGTCCTATGTCTGTATTCTTTTGTGATAACTAGTGTTTTTTTGTGCCTTTATTCATGTGCTTGCATTATTTGGCTCACACGGTCACGACTATGTGGGTTCAATTTAAAAAGTACAGTGAGAATACGTTTGCAATAAAATTAACAGTATTCAACAATCTGTAAATTGGCAAGTTCTAAAAAAAAGAAAAAAAAAATTAGATCTGTTACATGTAAAGTGTACTTTCATAGTGCACTCACCCACTCTGTATAACCCTCCTGACTAAACTTTCTCCTTCTGTTTTAATGTACAGTGTTGAGACAAATCTATGTAAAGATACAGTGCCTTGCAAAAGTATTCACCCCCCTTGGCATTTTTCGTGTTTTGTTGCCTCACATCCTGGAATTGACATGGATTGTTTTGAAGATTTGCATCATTTAATTTACAGAACATGGCCACAACTTTGAAGATGTGTGGTTTTTTTTTTATTGTGACGCAAACAACAAATCTGATAAAATAACAGAAAAAGTCAATGTGCATAACTATTCACCCCCCCCCCCCCCCCAAGTCAATACTTTGTAGAGCCACCTTTTGTGGCTATCACAGCTCCAAGTTGCTTTGGATAAGTCTCTATGAGCTTACCCCTGGGGTTTTTGCCCATTCCTTCTTGCAAAACTGCTCCAGCCCCTTCAAATTGGATGGTTTACGCTTGTGAACAGCTATCTTTAAGTCTGACCACAGATTTTCTATTGGATTGAGGTCTGAGCTTTGACTAGGCCATTCCAACACATTTACACGTTTCCCCTTAAACCACTCAAGTGTTGCTTTAGCAGTGTGTTTGGGGTCATTGTCCTGCTGGACGGTGAACCTCCGTCCTAGCCTCAAATCTCACACACAGAGTGGTACAGGTTTTGCTCAAGAATATTCCTGTATTTAGCACCATCCATGTTTCCCTCAACTCTGACCAGTTCCCCAGTCCCGACTGCTGCAAAACATCCCCACAGCATGATGCTGCCACCACCATGTTTCACTGTGGGGATGGTGTTCTTTGGGTGATGTGATGTGTTAGGTTTGCGCCAGACATAGCGTTTTCTTTGATGGTTAAAATTTAACTTTTAACCACATTAGACCAGAGCACCTCCATACATTTTGGGAGTCTCCCACATGCCTTTTTCACAAAATCAAAATGTGCCATTTTGTTTTTTGCTGAAAGTAATGGCTTACTTCTGGCCACTCTGCCATAAAGCCCAACTCCTATGGAGCGTATGGCTTACTGTCGTCCTATGTACAGATACTCCAGTCTCTGCTGTGGAACTCTGCAGCTCCTCCAGTGTTACCGTATTTTTCGCATCATAAGACGCAGGTTTTACAGAAGGAAAACAAGAAAAAAAAATATTCTGAACCAAATGGTGTCCTAAAATATTTAATATTATACTACTACTTTAGGTGGGTGGTGGAGACACAGTAATACCACCCCCCTATCAAATCAGCTCAGCTACACTTTACCTGGGTAGTGGTGGACACAGCAACCTCCCCACTTCCCAGATCAGCTCAGGGTGACAGGGCAGACACAAATACCCCTTCAGCCTCTTCTATCACAACAGCTCAGGTGACTGGGCTGTGGATACCATGCCAGCCCACACCTCCCACCTTCTTTTCCCCAGCTCACCTCAGGCAGTGGAGGACACTGCCATTACAATCCACAACCCCCGCTGGGTGGTTCGTTCGCTGGCTGGCTCTCAACCTCAGATACAACCCGGGCAGCAGCTAGGGAGGAGGACCGAGGACATGCTTTGCAGCAGCAGCTGCCGGTGGAAGGAGCAGGAAGTAAGACTGGACCAAACCACGGCGCCGGGGGTGTTCCAGCTGTAAAAAAAAAAAACAGTCAGGGCTCTTGCTGCTGCGGGATGGTGTGACACCTGTCGGGTGTCAACTGACCTGGATGCGGAGCACACCACCATAGCAATGCCAATGACACCCCCCCCATCTTTTGGCACCTGGGGAAGGCTGCCTTCCCCCGCTCCTACTTGGTATGCCCCTTCAGGGATCCGCCTCACATCCTGTCCTCTCTCCTCCACAGAGAAGCTGAGCGCCGATATTCTGATGCGACCAGGGGGTGGGGGGTGCCAGGTCAGTATTCGCTCCATAAGACGCAGGACATTTTCACCCATTTTCTGGGGGTAAAAAAATGCATCTTATGGTGTGAAAAATACGGTACCTTAGGTCTCTCTGCTGCTTCTCTGATTAATGCCCTCCTTGCCCCGTCTGAGTTTTGGTGTGGGGCCGTCTCTTGGCAGGTTTGCTGTTGTGCCATGTTCTTTCCATTTGGTTATGATAGATTTGATGTTGCTCCTAGGGATCATCAAAGATTTGGATATTTTTTTATAATCTAATCCTGACTTGTACTTCTCAACAACATTGTCCCTTACTTGTTTGGAGAGTTCCTTGGTCTTCATGGCAGTGTTTGGTTAGTGGTGCCTCTTAGGTGTTGCAGCCTCTGGGGCCTTTCAAAAAGGTGTGTGTGTGTGTGTGTGTGTGTGTATATGTAATGACAGATCACATGATGCTTAGATTGCACACAGGTGGACATCATTTCACAAATTATGTGACTTCTGAAGGTAATTGCGCCAGAGCTTTTTATGGGCTTCATAACGAAGGGAGTGAATACATACGCACATGCCAATTATCAGTTTTTTTTATTCCTGAAAAAGTTTTATGTATATATTTTTCTAATTTTACTTCACCATCTTAGACTTTTGTGTTCTGATCCATCACATATAATTCAGATTAAAAAAACATTGAACTTAAAGACTGTAATGTAACAAAATAGGTAAAAAGCCAAGGGGGTGAATACTTTTGCAAGGCACTGTACATGCACACAGACTAGCATTGTTGCCATTTTAATTGCATTTTTCTTTGACTCCCTGCTTCCCAGCTGCATACCAAAATGGCTGATATTGACCCTTCCTGTAAATTTGTGACACCTGTAAACCCACATGTTAAAAAGAGAGAGTAAGAGTAAGCTGCTACATTAAAATTACCTGATTTTATTTCCTGAGCCTCTGTAAGTAGACAGTGCTTTCACCAGTAGAGTGATTGATCCTTTATTAACCATGTGCTGCCCCGCCACAGTACGTTTACTGCTGCAGGCTCAGCCATGTACTGGGGTGCCCCCCTGGGTTCCACATCAGTGCGATCCAATGAACACAGCGGATCACAGCAGCTGGGGGGTTTTGTGTGATCACTATGATTAGTCATAGTGATCACTTTATCACAATGTAAACAAAATGGTCACGAATGGCTTTTGTTCATGACTGTTTTGCTTACTATTGTGATGCTGTGATTGGCCCATAGCTATCACATGGTACCTTTAGCCAATCACAGCACCCAGTACCATGTGATTAGTAGCCAATCACAGATCACGCACGATCATGAATGAAAGCCATTTACAACAGCTAAAACTATTGGTTATAACTGTGATTATCACTGTTATAAGCAATAATAGTAGAAAAAAACCCTGGTCATGGGTATTTTTTTTTTTTTTCTCTTTTAACAAATCCCCTTACTTCCGGCCCACCTCGCTACAGTAAGGTACGTCATTCCACTCTCCTGTTGGCTCCTGAGATAGCCATCAATCCCAGGACGCGCATCCTCCGCTTCTGACATCTCGTTTTTTTTTTAAACTGGAAATGGTGTGATGCCAGGCAGAGTTAGGTGCCATTTTTGACCTGTTGACGCTTTTGTCATTATACTGGGAACTGATCGGCGGCGGAGGAGAAGGAATCGTTTGCGGTGATAGCAGCAGGAGCAGTAAACTTAGGTGGTTCTGGAAATTTAATGTTGCATAGCACTATGATGGGGACGAAACACTATGGCAACCTGTTAGAAAGAAACTGCGCAGGTGTGAGATTGGGAGGTGCATGCTGGGTAGTTAGCTGCACCTAATCCCAGAAATAAACATAAGTGGGCTTCGGATGCCCTCAACCTCGCTGGCCCCTGCCTGCTTCTGAGATCAAGTAGTATTTTATTGATTTCTAAAAAAGAAGCAGGAACACATTACTAACATTATGGAAATATAGTAGAAGTTGTAACAATCACAGGGGGAACCATTTAAAAGAAAATGGTTATGGGGACTGGCATTCTGCTTTACCATCAAAAGAGCGTTCTATTTGAAAAAAATTATTAAAAAAATGTAATTTGCGTACAGTAGTGCATGACTGAGCAATTGCCAGTTAATGTAGCACAGTGCTGAAGAGAAAAAAAAAATGCCCTGGTATGAAGGGGGTTAAACCTTTTAGAGGTTAAGTGGTTAACAATGCAGCTAGTTTGCAGTGGTGTACATTTACAATAAAACTGTTTGCAGCAAAACTTAAGAAACCTGCACACTGTGTGCTCATTAAAGTGTATCTTTCCACTTACACTACATGATGGTTACAGTAAGTCCCCTACTTTATAAACGAGTTGTGTTTCAGGAGCTCGTTCATAAGTCAAACAAAGATCAGTACTTGCAGGCGAAGGCTTGCGAGCAGTGATAAGTGTGCTTTGGCAGGGGGAGTCCCCCTATCACAGGGATATGCAATTAGTGGACCTCCAGCTGTTGCAAAACTACAAGTCCCATGAGGCATAGCAAGACTGACAGCCACAAGCACGACTCCCGGAGGCAGAGGCATGATGGGACTTTTGGTTTTGCAACAGCTGGAGGTCCGCTAATTGCATATCCCTGCCCTATCAGAACACAATAGCCCAGCTGGGGAGTTTGTGCACCAACATTGCTCGTGTAGGTACAGGGATCTGTCAGGTTTTTTTCATTCAACCTGCTGGGTTGAACGATAGACTGCAAACATGTTTGCAACTTTGAAAGTTTGCAACTCGAAGGTTCGTATGTAGGGGACTTACTGTACTTTCTTGAATTTGTAATGATCAATGTGGCCAAGATATACGTCCTTTCCCCAGACGACGCCAGGCCTTTAGGAGGACCAAGGTTATCCCCTGTTTAGAGCTCATCCCCACAGCAAATCACATTCCTGCTACTGCATGAAGATGTAGATCCTTTGCTGTATAGTCTGAGGTAGAGCAGAGGCCACTGGGAAATTCAGTATGACACGTAATGTGTAATTTTGAATGCACACCCATGGCTCCAGTGTGAGTGCACAAATATGGAATTCAATGAACAGACCTGCTCAAAGATAGAAATTTAAAAACTTTTTACGAAATGGCATTATTGAAAAATTCCTTCCATGGTTTCACTAAAGGGAGAATGGCACATCAATGTTTTTATTAGTTTTCGTTCTATTTTTTTCACACCAGTGCATTGCTGTAAGACACATGCATCACTACAGTGTGTGGTAATGCACTGTGCACGCCTTGTTGCCGTGTCATTAAGGATTAGCCCAAAACAAATGCAGCATGTACTAAATATATGTATGGTAGCCTAATTCAGTGGCCTGCCTGAGGGGAATGCATCAACACATGGACATGCATGCTGTGTGTAAATGGATCCATACGGGGTCTTCAGTTGCTTATCAATATCATAAGTATGTTTCAGATTAAACCTCAACCCCATAGAAAGCTTGCATATGTCCCCCAGTGGGAAGATTTCTCCTCCCAGAGTAATTACATAGTTAGACTTGTGTCTTTTTTCAACCTATCTAGTTCAACCAAAAAAACAAAACAAAACCATACAATCCTATATACACAATCCTGTACCCACAGTTGATCTAGAGCAAGGCAAAAAAAAAACAGCAAAGCGTGATCCAATTTGCTATAACAGGAGGAAAAAGTTCCTTCCTGCTCCCCCGAGAGGCAATCAGATATTCCCTGGATCAACTTTACCTATAAATGTCAGTACCCAGTTATATTCTGTACACCTAGGAAAGAATCCAGGCCTTTTAACCACTTCTGGACCGCCCACCTCATATATACTGCGGCAGGGTGGCCCGGCTGCACAAAATCATGTTCCTGTGCTTGATTTTGTGCACATGGTGTAGGGGGCGCTGCTCCCGCTGTGATCGGACAACAAGGCAGACCGCTGATCTGTTAGGGCGCAAAAGAGAGATCCTGTGTTTCAGCTGTTGACCATGCATACCTGTGGGTTTTTCTTTGTATCCTGAGCAATTCTGCCAGTTGTGGCTGAAATATTTCTCGATGTTCCTGACCTTTCCTTGGTATCAAGAGATTCCCAAATTTTCCACTTCTTAATAAGGGATTAAACAGTACTGGCTGGCATATTCAAGGCTTTGGATATCCTTTTATATCCTTTTCCGTCTTTGTAAAGTTTAAATGCTTATTTAAACGCTTTTTTTTGTTTTTTTTTTTGTTTTTAGGTGCACTGGCTTCCCAGCACACTTTAATAAGCATTTGTTAATGCCCTCAATCTAGTCCATCTGGGTGTTTAAAAAGGTTGTAAACCCTTACATATACCCAAAGAAGTGACTAGTTGCAGATGATAAACCGAGATGAAACAAATCCTCCTACATACGTTGTACCTGTTTTATCTGTGGCCCTCGCTTTTCTATACAGCCTCCTAAAGTACTAATTTTACACACCATGTATGAGCTCAAGACGGCAGAGGGCAGGGATATGATGCCACACACTGCACAGCAGGGAGCTGAGTGTAATCTGAGACTTCTACTCAGTCTCATAGGGAAACGTGCACTGCTGAGACAGTCAGTCACATGCTGTGTGCTGGAGGGAGGGCAGGATCATCTCCCGGTATTGTCTGGTTTTGGCATAATCCAGTGGTCTCCAGATTGCAGCTCAGGGGGCTGGATGCATCCTTTGGTTACTTTATATGGCTCTTGGGGCTTTATGTCCCCCCACCGTCAGCAACAGCGGGGCATGGTTCCTGCCACCAACACCAACGATGGGGCACTATTCTTCCCACTGACACTGTTGATGGGGCACTATTCCTCCCATTGATACCAATGATGGGGCACAATTCCTCCCACTAACCCCAACAATGGGACAGTATTCCACCCACTAACCCAAACAATGGGGCACTATATCTCCCACTGATACCAACGATGGGGCATTGTTACTTCCCCTAATACCAATAATAGGGCATTGTTCAATTCCCCTGACGTTCAGGACATTTTCTTCTACTTGCCACAGTCCAGCCCCCTTAAAGTTTGAAGGACAATAAAGAGTGACCCCTTGCTTATAAAGTTTGGAGACCCTTGGCATAGACTGTTATAAGGGATTCATGCAGATAGCAAAGGAATAAGCTGGCAGACAGAAATCACGGTAGGTGCTTTGGATTAAGGCAAGTACACGCTATAGAAGGATATGCTTTGTTCATTTTTCGTTTGAGGTTTACAACCACTTTGACAGGCTATAAATGTGAGAACATCCACCCAACAGAAACACAGATTACAATAAAATGTATTTTATTTATACTAAGGGAAAGGTTTAAAACATTTGTTAGGTTTTTATGATTCTCTGGGTCTTTTATGGTGAGATTTCTCCTCACTTAGTGCCCACATAATGGGTGCCTGCCATAGGTTAAGAGTAAATATTCACTTCTTCCAGCAGTTTGACAAATGAGTCAGCAATTATCCATGGCATGGAATTATCCATGGCATTCTTTTGTATCTGTTCATTTTGTCCTCTGATTCATATACTGTAAATAAAAATAGACTTAATAGTTGATAATCAGAAAGGACATCAGTTGAACTGTTCAAGAAAAAAAAAATCACAGCCCATAAATCATCCTGATTTGGAATATTAGTATATTAATGTTGAAAAAAATGATCCACACTCTGGTTCTTGCTCTTTAAAATGTCTTAATTTTATTAAATAGCCACAGTGAACAAACACAGATTGTCAGTTGATGCGTTTCAGCCCATAAGGCCTTAGTTGATGCGTTTCAGCCTATAAGACTGACTTAATCTGCGTTTTGTTCACTTTGGCTATTTAATAAAATTAAGAAATTTTAAGAGCAACAACCAGACTGTGGATCATTTTTTCAACATTACTCAGCCAGTGACTGTGGATTGAGCACCTGGGATGAGCACCTGGGAGATCTGCTATCTATGTGGTGGTGTATGGGTAGTAGCAGCACTGACTTTTCTGTTTATACATTAGTATATAAATACCTAAAATCCCATAAGTGCTAGAGTACATTTGGGTTTGGATTTAATCTCCTGTCCTTTAGATTAAAATGTCTTGTTCCCCTTAGAATCATGATAGATGAATACATTGTAGTAGATACAAGGGATTGGAGAAATAAATCAAGGAATTTGGCCAGCAGCAGTGTGGCATTCCCAGAGCCAGAAAAGATTGGATGATACTTCAAGGGGTAAAGGCCTTTGGATGGCCATAGAGTGCAGGAAAAAAAAAACACAAAAACTTTACATTCAAGTATTCGTCAATATCACTGGAGATCTGTCCATTACTCATCCTTGTATTCACCAACTGCTAAATAATTATTTTAATACTTGATGTAGGATCAGAATACATTTGACAATAGATTGAAGAATCCTATCCAACATGCTTTGTTGTTATTTGAGTAATTGTGGAAAGCAATTGCATCCCCTCTTGTCATCAAACTTCGGGATTATAATCCCAAATCTTTAAATAATATAATGCAACCCCAACTCCCAAAAATGTTGAACTTGATAACAGCAACACATCTCAAAAAAGCTGTGACAGGCCATGTTTGCCATGGTGTAGAATCCCCTCTTCTTTTAGCATCACTCTGTAAACGTCTAGGTACTGAGGAGACCAACGGCTGAAGTTTTGGAAGGTGAATGTTGTCCCATTCTTGCCTTATATAGGATTCTACCTGCTCAACAGTTATGGGTCTACTTTTTCATTTCAAGATGTGCCAAATATTTTCTATTTGTAAAAATTCTGGACTGCAGGCAGGCCAGTTAAGCACCTGAACTCTTCCACTTCAAAGCCATGCTGTTGTCATACAGTAGATGCAGTATGCAGTTAAGCATTGTTCTTTTGAATTATGCAAGGCTTTCCCTGAAAAAGAAATTGGATGGGAGCATATGCTGCTCTAAAACCTGTATATATTTTTTAGCATTGATGGTGCATTTCCAGTTGTGCATGCTGCCCATTCCATACACACTAATGCACCCCCATACCATCAGAGATGCAGGCTTTTCGAACTGAACACTGATAACAAGCTGCAAGCCTCCTCTCCTCTTTAGTCCAGAGGACGTGGTGCCCATGGTTGCTAAATTTCAATTCATATGACCACAGAGAAGTTGTCCATTTTAAATGAGCTTTGACCCAGAGAAGATGGCAGCGTTACTGGGTCATGTTCAGATAGGGCTTCTTCATTGCATGATAGAGCTTTAACTTGCATTTTTGGATGGCATGAGGAACTGTGTTCACAGACAGGGATTTTTGGAAGTATTCCTGAGCTCATGCAGTGATGTGCACTACACGATCATCTGAGGGCCTGAAGATCAGGGGCATCCAATATTACGTTTTGGCCTTGTCCCTTGCGCACAGAGTTTTCTCCAGGATCTCAGAATCTTTTTGATCATATTATGTACTGTAGATGATGTATATGTATAAATTTAGAATGTAAGCTCTACGAGCAGGGCCCTCCTGTCCCTTCTGTATTGAACTGTACTGTAATTATGCTGCCCCCCCTCTACATTGTAAAGTGCTGCATAAAATGTTGGCGCTATATACAGTGGGCACGGAAAGTATTCAGATACCCCTTACATTTTTTACTCTGTTATATTGCAGCCATTTGCTAAAATCATTTAAGTCAATGTTATTTTCTCATTAATGTAAACACAGCACCCCATATTGACAGAAAAACACAGAATTGTTGACATTTTTGCAGATTTTATTAAAAAAGAAAAACTGAAATATCACATGGTCCTAAGTATTCAGACCCTTTGCTGTGGCAATTTGGTGGGACTTTATGGGTGCCAGGAAAGGAAGTTTCAACAGACATCAAAGTATAAAATAAAAATCATATTTTATTCAATATCTACAAACATTTAAAATGATGCTGGCTAGACATAATGACATGAGTATGACATACAGCAGTACATATCAAAATCAATTTGGGTATAAACAGTCACTTGGTACTGTAGTCCCTAATCCCTACATGTTTCGCCCAGTGGGGTTTCCTCAGGGGATATGTTGAGGGACCCAAGTGGATATGTGGCT